>NC_086317.1:335435311-335751145 GCF_036172605.1 Pelobates fuscus | reverse complement strand
ATACGTTTTCCCAGTTTTATGGGGTAAAATTAGGGGCCTCGGCTTATATTCGGGTCGGCTTATACTCGAGTATATACGGTAATTAGGTCATTTTATTAATTACAATTTTCAGGATCTACCGGACAACCCAGGCAGAAAGTCAAGAGAATTTAATTTGCTAGCACTATATTTAACAATGTAACTTTCCAAGACACCATAAAACCTGTACATGGGGTGTACTGTTTTACTCGGGAGACTTTGTTAAACACCAATATTAGTGTTTTAAAACAGTGAAATTTAGTACAACGATGATATTGTCAGTGAATGTGACGTTTTTTGCATTTTTCACAAACGGCACTTAAACTGAAGATATAATTGTTGTGATATGTTTTACTGTTTTGAAACACTAATATTTGTGTTCATTGAAGTCTCCCGAGTATAACAGTACCCCTCATGTACAGGTTTCATGGTGTTTTCAAAAGTTACAGAGTCAAATATAAGGCTTGCGTTTCAGTTTTTTCACATTGAAATTCGCCAGATTGTTTGTTACCTTTGAGACCGTATGGTAGCCCAGGAATGAGAATTACCTCCATGATGGCATACCATTTGCAAAAATAGACAACCCAAGGTATTGAAAATGGGGTATGTCCAGTCTTTTTTTGTAGCCACTTAGTCACAAACACTGGCCAAAATTGGCGTTCAAATTTCTTTCATTTTTGACACACCAAAAAATATTAACGCTAACTTTGGCCAGTGTTTGTGACTAAGTGGCTACTAAAAAAGACTTTAATTGTATAAATATTTTTCCCCATTTGACTGCTATACAATAGCAGTATCACACTTAAAATAAAATAAATCATATATGCCCATTGATATATTTAGCTCCAGTTATTTTCTATAGCTGAGGGACAAATATTCTTCAATATTCATACCATATGTAGAAAATCCGAAATAAAATACAATTATGTTGCTTCTTTTCCATTATTTCTATTTTTTTGCTTGTTACAAATAATTTTCAATCATTTATTTTTGTTTGCAGAAGCATAATCTCAAAAGCAAAGATGACAAAAAAATATATATAAAAATCTGATTTTCGTGTTTCCAATATTTAGGTTTCATTGTTATGCATAATATATGTTTTCTATAACATAAGTTGTCTTTGTCTGTAACTTTATACAGCCCTAGATTTCCATGACCGAACTCAATTTGGTGTACTTAATTACATAGTCCTTTGAAATAGTACCTTTTAGTTGGTTTAGTAAGTAGCTTATAAACTTGCAATTACAACAACATCATAAAAAGAATCTGCACTGCCGCATAGGAAGCAGTGCTTTCCAACAGATGGCGGGCTCTGTTATGTAATTAAGTAGAGGGCTTTGAAAACATCTCTGATACTTGTCAGCCTTTTCCTTGTCTTGGATATTTCTTGTCTTGCTCATTACAGCTATGATAGGTAGCATGGGCTGCCGGCCAAAGAGAAACCGCTGCACATGTTCTTCTTTGTGAGAGCCGTACATTACATTGTGATTGTCTGTGCCTCTGAGGATATGAAAGTGCCTCTTATTTCAACAAATTACCACTGTGTCATATTTACCTACATGTTAGACAGCTTGTGGTCACCTGTCAGGTTCAGCCCCCACTTTTATCTTTCGCACACCTGCACAAGGCCTCACCACAGACGGTGAGCGAAGTTGTTGTCATTAAGTCAAACTTTCTCCTTCATCGACACAATGGGACTGTGCCAGGGTATCATTACCATTACCCAGCGCTTACCCAGTAATTATCGGCACAAGGACATGAAAGCATGCTACATGTGTGGTATTTTATTTATATTTTAAGTCATAGCTGCTTTGAGGTTTATGCTTAATTTACTCTCACAGAATTAATGTGCATTAAATGTAGGTTAAAATAATGTACCATTTGCAGACTATTGTTATGTATTATTTTTACGACTCACAAAATAGGTTTCTGTTTCAGCATTTTTAAAAAAAATTTGTGTGTGTGGAAATGATAGATACACTTGCAAACAGTTGCAGTATTAATATTATGTGCATACCGGAGATTAAAGTAAAACCTGTACGGGTAAAAAAAAAAAATATTATTTTCTGTGTATTAGAGACAAGTGGCAATTTGTTTTATTTGGTGTTCTAAAGAGAATAAATATTTATTTAGATAGTACAAGAATATTACCTCCCTCTCCTAACACGTCTCTATAAAAGGAATTGCTATGGTCACGTGCTTTAATATACTGAGCAAAGGACCATCACGCCCTTGTTTCAGACTGAAATTACTAACATACAGATTTAAGAACGCATCGAGCCAGAATAAAAAAAGAATTATTGAACATATATGGATAATGGCTTTGATGCATGTCAAAGTCTGAAAAACGGTTAGAGAGCCATTTTCCATGCTCTGACGTCCCAGAACCATGTTATCAAAATGGAGACATTTTAAGACAATCATTCTTTTCTATATGCCTATATTTTGATTGACAAAATCTTAGTAATCGCAGGTAATTAGAATCATTCAGGAAGGCCCAAAGAGCTCTAGAACGACATGAACGTGTTTGGGGAATTTAATATCCTCAGCCAGTGGGTCTCGTTGAACTTTTTTTGGTATTATGTTTATTTATTTAGTTCTATATTTATTGTGACCCACACACTACTATGAGATGAGGTGCAAAGGAGATAGAGAAGTCCAGCAGGATATAGCTACAAGGGTTTTACAACAAAATAATAAGATTATATATTTCAATTATATTTCTAGTTGATACACTTAAGTCACATGTATCATGTTCTTAAGTGGAAAAATATCAACAATTAAAGTGACTGTTTAGGAACCCAGACTATTCTTCACACCCCTCTCTTTTAACCCTACAGCCAAAAACAGGAATGGCAGTATTCAATTACAGGGTTAACCTACCTCAAGCGGCTGTCAGGATAAACTTGCGACTAGAGGGAGTTCTGCTGAAATAGTAGAGTAAACCTCCACTATTTTTAATTAGATGGTCTTAGAGAGATCATCTGATTGGTGCACTAGCTTCCCAATGCTTTCATATTGCATTGGTTGTGCTGACGACAGTCTTGTTGAGCTCCGTAAAACTCACCTTTTTAACCCTGGCAGTGGCTGCCCGGTTACCTAAACAGTGACTAGGGCACCATATTGTTAGGAATACACATTTATATTCCTAACGCTAGAGTGTTCCTTTAAGGTGACATTAGACTTTTTTAATTTGGTGAAGCTATTTATTTGAATAATTGCACCCTTTAAATACAGTCAGATGCCAATTAATAGATAAAATCAGGTATTTAAGTTAAGAATAATATTATATCACCTTTTAAATAAAATCAACATCTGGATCTATGCCATATGTGTAAATGGTAAACTGTGATAATTTATACAGTATAACAATGGGTTCTGAATTGCTCACTGAATACAATACGATTTATTAATTATGTATTCATACTTATTCTGTCTATAGTTTCCTCAATATCTCCATCTCCATTTATTTAGAACTTATCTGGGACTTTTCTTGAACAAAGCTCTTAAGTAACAGCCTCTATGCTTACCCACGCTTATATGATATTCCATTAAATGGTAGCACTCATAAAACTTACAGAATTTGATTTATTGTGTCAAACTCCAAGCATGGCACACACAGCAAATATGCAGTAAAACTTTTTGAAAGTTCCGTATATACACATTCTTTCATTTTATCTGTCTACTTTTAAGCTTTAATGAAAAAAGACTGGGTCCCCTTACGAATGTGTATCTACAAGAAGGCCATCGGGCATACCCGGCAAATGCCCAGTGGGCCGCCATGGCCAAGGCCGGCAGGGGAGATCACGGGACCTCCCCTGTCGGTCCATGCAGGGCTGGCATTATCCGAGCGCCGGCCCTGCTGTGTGCCTTCATGGGCCGGTGGGGTGATCAAAGATCTCACTCACCAGCCCACAGGCACAGACATGTGGCCGCCGGGTGAGGAGGGAGGGAAGGAGAGAAGGACCCGGGGGAGCTCTTACCTGCATCCCCACCGGGTTCCTCTTGCGAGGTCGCAGCGTTGCCTTGGTTACCACAACAACACTCAGATCTCGAGAGAGGAAACTTTAGCCCCGCAGGTTAGAGTTCACTCACCACTAGGACCACCAGGGATGGCAGCACGGCTCCTCTCCCAGGCTAAAGGTAAGAAGGGAGGGAGGATATAAAAGTCATTTTTTTTTTTTAAATCTGTTCCTCCCCACACACACAAACAAACAAACACACACACACACACAATCCCTCCTAACATATTTACACACACAGCACCCCTCTTACACACATACTGCACCCCTCTCACACACACACACACACACACACACACACTGCACCCTTCACACAAACACACAGCACACTCACACACAATGCACCCCTCTTACACACACTGCATCCCTCTTACACACACTGCATCCCTCTTACACACACTGCATCCTTCACGCAGCACACTTACACACAAGATCCTCACACACACAGCACCCCTCACACACATACACATGCTGCACCCTTCACACATACACACAGCACACCCAGCATACTGTGCCCCTCACACATACAATACTTCCAAACATATATATATATATATATATACTTCAGCAGCCCTCACACTGCACCACTGCACACATTACGCTCCAGATACATGCTAGATTCCTTACCCAACTCTGACGACCAATGACATCACGGCTCGCCATGGCTTCCGAACTCGACCGTTTTGAGGGCGTGGTTTCCACTTTAATGAGTCAGCCTATAAAAGGCTGACTCACACATAGCACTTTGCCTTCTTGTGGTTCTTTAGTTACTTCCCAATAGTGCTTCCTATCTTTTTGGTATCTTGACCTAGGCTATCTGACTAATCTACATTCTCCTGTTCTTGACTCGGCTCTCATACCTTGACTATTCTTATATCTGGTTCCCTGCTTCGGCTAGTATACTCGTTTTCGTGATTTCTCGATTCCTCAAACCTGGCTTGTTCTTGACTATTCTCTTTCTGTCAGACGTAAAGTCTGGCCGCTCTAAGGTCCGTTATACATTTTTCTATTACACCCTGCTTGTTGGGTCTCCTAGGAGTCCTGACATTACAACAAGGCCTTATGGACCCTGCAGGTGTAAGTCCTCAGAGAAGCACCTACGAGGATAGGTTCGAAGAAATTAGCCATCTCAAGGACCAGATGGCCCTTGCATTACAGACCTTATTGGCACGTTCAGCAGGCCAACAGGGTGAAACCCAAACACCTGTTGCTAACCCTGTATCCACAGGTATGGAGGTGAATCCTTATGGGACTACCTCACATGTCACCTCTCCATTACACTATGGTGGTGCCCCTGAGGCATGTCATGGGTTTCTTAACCAGATTAATATTAATATCGAGTTACAACCCAGGGCATACCCCATGGATAGAGGCAAGATTGGGTTCATTATAACCCTTTTGGTTGATAAGGCGTTAACATGGGCAAATCTGTTGTGGGAAAACGATAATCCCCTGGTCTATAATTATGTGGCCTTTCATAGGACCTTTGACCCTCTTGGTAGAAAGGCAAATGCTGCTAGGTCTCTTCTACGCCTTAGACAAGGGACTAAGGCACTAGTGGATAACTCACTCGAATTCAGAGCCCTAGCAGCTTGAAATAATCAGGTCTTTGTTGATGTTTTTCTTAACGGCCTTTCAGATACCATCTTAGATGAGGTCGCTACAAGAGAGTTACCAGTAAATCTAGAGGGCCTAATATCATATCTTTCTCGTATAAACGAACGTCTTAGGTATAGACAGAACACCAGAGAAAGACCAAAAAGAACACAGATCTGGTTAGCTCCCTTGTTTAATGCAGCAGATGCTATGGCTCTAGCTTTGCCAGAACCCATGCAACTAGGGACAACCCACTTAACCGAGGCAGAAAATCAATATCGCAGAAGAGAGGGGTTATGTTTGTCTTGCGGTAAGAAAGGACACCTTTTACTAGCAGGCCGGAAAACTTCTGCACCTAAGTCCCTTCGAAGGATAGGCCTTGGATGTTTCCATCACGTCCTTCGTACAAAGAGCAAAACAACATAGGCTTCTGATACCCATCACTTTGACATGGGAAAGAACTGTGATACAGACTGTGGCCTTGGTTGACTCTGGGGCTGCTGAAAGCTTCATTGATGTTACCTTCGCTAACATGCATTCTTTTACTATATGGTCAAGAGATGCACCCAATCTATGGCCGTTGAGGCCATAGATGGTAGACCTCTACTGAGACCTATGGTTACCCATGAAACATTACCATAAGGAGCCCATCGTTCTACAGTATATCTCATCCCCTATGTTTCCTGTGGTACTAGGGTTTCCTTGGTTAAGATTACATAATACTTCGATTGATTGGGAAAACAGGGAGATAGTATCCTGGAGTGACTATTGTCTGCAGAAATGTGTCACCGCAGCAAAACCTATTTGTTTGCTTAATGTCCCAACTATGTCTCCATTATCTGCTGAAGTACTTAACCCTTATCTTAGTGTTAGAGGAATTCGTTAAAAGTAAAGCCAAGTCACTTCCTCCTCACAGGCATTACGATTGCCCGATACCAGTGTTTCACAACCCAGTCCTCAAGGCACACCTACCAGTCCAGGATTTAAGGATTACCCAGTTTTGTCTAAGGTGTTTTTAGAAAGAAAAAACACCTTAGACAAAACTGGGTAATCCTTAAATCCTGGACTGGTAGGTGTGCCTTGAGGACTAAGTTGGGAAACACTGCCCTATACATCTTTTATCTGGAACCATGCCCCCTAGAGCTGCTTGTTTGGGATCTGCAGCTGTAACATAATATTGGTACATCCTCTCTCACCCAAGGAGAATTTGGTGTTAGAGGAATATATTAAAGAAAACCCAAGAAAAGGGTTTATTAGGACGTCTTCGTCCCCAGCCGGTGCAAAAATAGGGAGATCTTCGACCATGCACTGATTACCGGGGGTTAAATAAAATTCTTCTGATGTGCACACTCCTCGTCTTTTGAGGTCGATCTGTCAGGCTCACTCACCTTTCCGACCGCATTCCTACTTCCAGACTCCACCCAAACAGTTCCAATGCATGCCATTGTAACTCCGCCCCCTTTTATGACACGGCCCGCGCAGACACCATGATGCTCATGACATTGCGTGCGTGCCGATGTCATGCCACCGATTACGTCATGGCCCAACATGACATTCAAATGTTTTGGGGGCGTGGATTCCACTTTAGTGAGTCAGCCTATAAAAGGTCTCACACATAGGACTTTGCCTTCTTGTGGTTCTTTGGTTAGTTACCAATAGCGCTTCCTATCTGATTGTTCTTTTTGGTATCTTGACCTCGGATATCTGACTACTCTCCATTCTCCTGTTCTTGACTCTGCTCTTGTACCTAGACTATTCTCATATCTAGTTCCCTGACTCGGCTAGTATACTCGTTTTCATGATTTCTGGATTCCTCGAACCCGGTTTATTCTTGACTATTCTCTTTCTGTTAAACGTAAAGTCCGCCCACTCTAATGTCCGGTATATGTTTTTCTATTACCCCCTGCGTGTTGGGTCTCCTAGGAGTCCTGACAGCCCTGCGCAGAACAAATACAGGGCCTTTTTCTCGTGCTAGAGCTCTCTTAAGCAGGGCTTTGCGCATTGAACCAACATGGCCACTTTAAGAGGGGACGTGCTTGTCACTAGTGATGACAAAACACACCCTGTCTGGCCCCGCCCACTTCTCAGGGGGCTGCTGTGATTGAAAAATGCCTGGGCCAATTTTTTTTCCTAGTCCGGCCCTGTCTACCAGTAAATATTTGTTATATCTGGTTCCTTCCAATTTTGGAAAAGTGTCAACATTAATGATACATTGAAGCAGGGTCAGGTTTTAATAGAAGAGAAAATAAATGTTTAAAATTACATCTTCGTTAAATGACAGTTATGTAAGCCTGCAATTCACAAGCACTTAAAAGCAGTCTAATACAAAATGTTAACTTTACATCTTGTTATAAGTTAGCCATGCTTCCTCAATTGCAATGCTGGAATATTTAGATGCTATCAAATATAGATCAAATACAAGTATAAATATCCATTTTCAACTGCATGTTGTTGATTTTCTAAAAAGTGGTGACAGTGATGCATTACGTCTAAGTGACATATTGACATTATCAATTATATGTTATTAAACAGCTCCGCTAACGGAATGATTTAACGTGTGTTTAACTGCCTTTTTCAATTAGAGGCACCAGAAGCAGGGAGACTAGAGAACAAGCTATATATTTTCTCTTGTTAACACTGGTATTGCTGACATGCAAGTGAAGGAGGACATTAGCCATTTGCTGCAGGCGGTAATGGACTAGTTTTTCAAGGCCTAAAAAGCGATTCATAATTTGGAACAGAACTGTTACACAGGTTCATAGCTGCTCATTTACATTTCTTTCCTCTGAATGAATATTTTGATGGTGTCATTTCGTAATAGGTGACTGGTAATACTACTGCCATTTGGCAATATCTCACCACTGCATAGTTTAGCTTCTAGGAAGCATAGCTTCTAGAAAAGGATTATCCAGATGCCTTTTTAGCATCCTGACCAGAAGCTAACCTGCTGTACTTTCATGACACTTGAGTCCCTCAGGATAGGTTGCCCTCAGACTCTGTCCTACTTCGATTTGCACAGTGGTGTAGGGCAAATGCTGCAATGGGTTACGTGGACCCAAACAAGCAGCTTGCTCTTTTTATGCAAGAACTGAAATCACACATTTTAATTTCAATGAGTGTCATTGTCATTTGCATTCTGCTCTTTCTTTTGCTTGAAGTCTACACCGAGCTGACAAAAAAATGTTGATTGTGGATGTATGTCGCTGCCACGGCTCAGGAGACTTTCAAGTGTCATTGTTTTCCATTGACTGTCATGAGTGCAGTCCATCAAATGCTTACAACTGTGTGGACATCACTTGTCTGAGTCCACTAACATGGATCAGCAAGATATTTCATACCTATGACTGGTTAGAAGGTGTTACTCAAGAAGAAACGTAGAAAAGTATTACACAGAACTTATTATACTGTAATCAAAGTAGAAATTTGCATTGCTGCATATGAATGCATGTTTAAAGGCTTTAGATAGCTTAATGGTTTCTATTACAAATGCTGGTTTAATGACAACGAGGACAATAACATTTGTACCATTAAGATGGGTAAAGATATCCCTTAGACCCCAGGATATACCTGCCAACTAGGCAATGAGTAATATACTCTCCCCAAGATTAATACTTGTTATTAAAGGAACACTATAGGGTCAGGAACACAAACATGTATTCCTGATCCGATAGTGTTAAAAACCCCATTTAAACCCCCTGGCTGCCTCTTGCCCCACTACATAGCAAAATCTTACATTTATTCATATTAACCTTCTACTTGAACAATAGTTACTTTCTAAATATCACTCAGTGTTATTACTCTTTTATTTTAAGTGCGATCATATTCAGCAACACGCTACTGTAAACATATGAGATAATCAATAATTGCAATGCAAGCCGCAGATGCATATACTCACACAGATACAGTAGAGGTTCAGGACCCTGCCTGAAAACTGAAAGTAGTTAGTGTGGGTTCCTCATGAGCAAACTGCTAAATGATACTATAAGGGCAATTCTGTGTTACTAGTTGCCGCAGGAGGTAATTTAGAGGTGAGTATAAGCCCTTTTTGACTCCTGCTCTATAAATAAATGAACAGATGGATTGGTGGGTGGAGGGGAGGAAGGTGGGTTAGTGGTTTTTGCACAGCAGATGCTATTGGAGAAGTATCAAGGAAGACATTTGAGACATTTGTTATATAAAAGTTTTAAATGTACAAATGCAAAAAAAAAGGTTACTCTGGGAAACGCTCTGAGTCTATCTAATACAGAGAACTTGGAAAGAGACGCCTGAATTAAAAACTGCTTCAAAAAAGTCCATAGTAAGCTGAAATATGCTTATTATTATGTTATTATTTATATAGCGCCATCGCATTCCGTAGCGCTGTACAATGGGTGGACTAACAGACATGTAATTGTAACCAGACAACTGGATGTAGAGGAACAGAGGGGTGGAGGGCCCTGCTCAATGAGCTTACATTCTAGAGGGCGTATGGCCTTGCTTGAAATTAACACATTTCCATCAAGCTGTATAGTTGTTTTAAAGTTACAGAATATATTTATATGGGTACCTACAAAGAGGAAGTTTTTTTTTTTTTTTTAATAAAAGAAAGGGAGGTGTTTGTAAATGACATTGCGATGCTTTGATATATAATCCATTCCTTGTCAACATTTAGTGATCTATAATTTTATCTTACCTATGGAATAATATCACACCTATGTCATTGTTTGGAGCTTGCCAATTATTATATGCGTGTTAATAGGCTATTTAAAAATAACAATTTTTTAGGGATCTGCAGGTGTAACATAATATTGGTCTTATGCTTTTTGCTATAATTTACCCATATCCGAACTGTGTCATCTAGAGTGAGCTTAACACCCAGCATGACATTTTACTCTTTCTTTCACCACCTTAGTTTAAAGTTATAGTAAAAGTGGAGAGGTCTCCCACACCATGTATTTTATATATAATACTGACATACTTGCCAACGTGCTGGTCTGTGGAGTCGGAACATGTAGTTTGTGCAACTGAAGTGCTCTCTGCATGATGTGTACATGCTGTGCTGCAGAGGGACAGTTCCCTGGTTTCCCTAGATGCAGGACACCACGGAACTAAAGCAGGACCCCAAAATCTGGACTGCCCTGCCGAACACAGGACTGTTAGGTGGTCTAATATATCAACTTTCTTCACCTTGTCCGGACATTAAGAGTTCATAAGGTAGTCAGGGGGTGTGCTTACTGGAAAATCTCTAAGTACCTTACTAACAGAATACATGCATGGGTGTCTTTAACCAAGGAATGGGGATGGGAGTTTGACTGTGCATAATGTAACCCAAACATGAATGAATGATAAAGTACTTCATACACAAGCTGCAATGTGCTGAAAGACCATACTGTTTAATTAGATACACCACATATCCACATTGTTTAACCACATGTGTAGACTGCATAACTTACTGCTTTACCTTGGTCAAACATTATGCAAAGACAAAATAGTTGCATCCTTCTCCTCCCCTGAAGTTGAGACTATGTTTTTAGTCTGTCTTTCAGTATAGCGCATGGCATCTGTGCACACAAAAAAAGCCAAACCTAATAGCTCAGATGAAACCAGAGAGTCAATGAAGCCAGAATCCTTAACCCCTTAAGGACACACGACATGTGTGACATGTCATGATTCCCTTTTATTCCAGAAGTTTGGTCCTTAAGGGGTTAAAGGGACACTATAGTCACCCAGACCACTTCAGCTCAATGAAGTGGTCTGGGTGCCAGGTCCCTCAGGTTTTAAGCCTTCACATGTAAATATAACTGCTATGTTTACATAGCAGGGTTAATCCAACCTCTAGTGGCTGTCTTCCTGAAATTTGCATCCAGCGGGCAGAACGTCCATAGGAAAGCATTGAGAAATGCTTTCCTATGGACTGTTAGAATGCGTGCGTGGCATGCGCATTCCGCTCCACCCGGGAGCTGACGTCGGCGGGGAAGGAGTGCTCGGTGCTGGATTAAGGTAAGCTACTGAAGGGGTTTTAACCCTGAAGGCTAAGGTCCCCCATGGATGACATAGTGTCAGGAAAACAGGTTTGTTTTCCTGACACTATAATGATCCTTAAATAATAAAAACATAAAAAAATTGATAATTTTTTGATACGCCAAAAGAATAAAAAAAAAATAAAAAAATAATATAATCCATTACCAAGGCAGAAAATGTGATATAGAGAAAACAGGCTGACAGCATGTTAGATCATAAACCCTTGGGCGCCGCAACATGCACACAAAGGTTCCGCGTAATATTTCTCCGGTGCTATGATTATAGCACCTGTCACTTCCTCCCAGCATCCTGCAGGGAGACAGCGCGGAAGGGAGAGGAAGCAGCCACAGCATGAGGGGAGAGGAACATGATGAGCTCCAGACCCCTCACTCCCACTGCAGCAGGACTCCAAGCCTCCCTCCTGGCACATAAGGTAAACATGAGGGTGGCTGGAGATCTAAAAAAAAAAAAAAGATCACGTGTGTATGAGTATGAGTGTATGAGTATGAGTGTATGAGTATGAGTGTATTAGTGTGAGTGTGTGTTAGAAGTGTTTCTATGTGTATGAGTGTGAATGTATGAGTGTGTGTGTGTGTGTGTGTGTGTGTGTCAGGGTGTGCATCTGTGTATATATATGTATATGTCAGTGTGCTGCTGTGTCTGTGTGCGCACATCTGTTTGTCAGTGTGTTTTTATGTCAGTGTGTATCTGTGTCATGGTGTGGGCATGTATCAATGTTTGTGTGTGTCATGGTGCGTGTGTGTATGTTTTGGTGTGTATTTGTCGGTGTCTATATGAATTTGTGTGTATGTGTCGGTGTATTTATATGCATCTGTGTGTTAATGTGCATGAATATCTGTGTAAGTATGTATGTATGTGCATACATCCAAGCAGTCAAACACCAGCACAACATATAAGCACACTCCTACAATCTAACACAAATATTGCATACAAACACACCCTTCCATTCAAACAAAAAAATATATACAAACACACTCCTTCACTCAAACACAAATACTTCACACAAATGTACATTTAAGAGTGAACATTACATTCCCACAAATGCACATTTAAAAGTGAACATTACATTCAGACACACCCCTGCAATCAAATGCAAACATCACATACACACACACTCCTATTTTAAAACACAATAAATGTATACAAGCACTCCTTTACTGTACATTACACTATAGCGCCAGTAAATGCGGCAGCGCTGTACAGATATAAAATCTAGAAAATTTGACTTCGGGTACCTTGGAAAAATACTGAAATATTAATGGCACCTTGAACCTAAAAAGTTTGGGAACCACTGGGTAACAGAATGAAACCATAAGCTGAGAGTCACACAATGTGGAGCTAAAAAGAAAAATGGAGAATGAAAATAAAATAACAATTATAAATAACAAATACATAAAATACCAATTCAGTATTCCTACATGGCAACTACAATGTATCTTACTTATATTGCTACACCACTTAACCATTAACTATTGTTTAATGTGTGAAAAGGAATCAACCATTTAAAAAAAAAAAAAAATTCTAAAGTATTATTTTGTCATATGCCATTGGCCTAGTGACCAGACTATACTCCCGGAACCTTATGATCTACATTGTCCGTGTGCCTTCTTAAAGGTTGTCTTGTTAACAATAAAAAAAAAAAACTGAAACTGCGCAGTGTTTTCCACAAACACGTTTATAGTGGGTTTAAATATAGAAAACCAAGCAAAGTCTGTATTTGCTTCATTCCTTCTTAAACAATTAATGTTAACTCTATAAAATGGCTAAAGACAAGTACTTTGTTAGCTAATGAGATACATGAACGTAAGAAGATTCTAAGTGCAGAGTTTTTTGCAATCTCAGGTTTATTGTCCCGTTATAATATACATACAAAGGTGTGTCTTTTAAATACCATTATTCTATATATTCTTTAGAACATACACATACTCATACAGGTACTTCTGCATTATTGTTATTATGGCTATACATCTTTAAAACTCACCTTTTAAATATTTAGTCTCTGCTTTGTGTTATTAACCTATTTTCTACATGTAATTCTGCTCCTTTAGTAATTTATCAAACCTTATAGCAAATCAATAATGGTGCAATTCTGTAGTGCAATTTGTAGAACAAACGTGTTTACTTTCAAATTCATTTTCTGCCAATTTCTAGTAACACTGTTGACTGAAACTGTGACCTCTCTTGTAAAATTCCATCTTCAATCAGTCAGTATAAAAGGGTGTTAAACAGAAAAGGGTACTGCTAAAATATATGTGCATTTGGAAATCGACTCAAAGTATTTCCGGACTTTTTTATTTTATTATTATTATTTATTGCTTCTTGAGAGATAATTTCATTATTTTCCCTTTTTACTCAGAAGATAATTTTCCTTGAATTACTTTCTGGTGACAGCTGTAAGAAATGGCTGTATGAATAGTATAAGGATTTATCTGTTCCTGAAAATAAATCTATTATTTCGCAGACAGGACCATGGGACCAACGTATACATGGTATTTTGTAGTATGAATTGTAATGGTAAACATCCCTTTTTACTATTTGTTTGCAATGCATACTATAGTTTATATTTTTGTTTCATTTTCATATACAAATAGGAAATAAACGCAGCATACATATATCAAAGAAACATTAAACAATATAGCACCTATCTAATAAAAGTCAAACTCTTTAAATATAATAAAGTTAAAACAAAGCATGTGTGTACCTATATGTTTATATTTGTGTATGTTAGCGCGCACAGAAATAATAATTATAAAAAAAAAATCTACATGTATTAAAAGATAGAAATCTAATACCATATTCACCAGAGAAGTCTTTATGGGAATTATTAATGGCCAAGGGAACCATTGAAATATGTATTTTTAATTATGCTAGTACACTTTATTGTCCCTTTAATCTCTAAGATATTGGATTCCTAAATCCTTAGCTATAGCTAAATGTGTGCTCTAGTCTAAAACCCATAGCTTGTAGAACATCTAACATATGAAAGGCACACTTCACTGTCCAAATTAAAACAAAAATAACTATTTAGTAGATATGCTCAAATGAAAACATGCATGCATTCAATAATGCATATTTCATTGGGGTTATATTTATTTAACCCCTTGGTGACCCGACCAGACCGTTTTTCAATTTTCTTACCATTTTTACATGTATCCCCTGTTTGTGTTTAGCCTCTGATATAGATCCAAATATTGATCTTTGTTATATTCAGAGGAAGCCCAAATTATTATTACAAGTGCACTTGGAGAAGCATGAATTAGACACCAGACGCGTGTTGGTTATCAAAATAAGCCTCTGTTATTTATTCGTCAGTTGGGTTTTTATACATTAAAAAGTAAGTGCTTACGTGCAAATACTCATAGGACAGTAGTAGGAAGGGAGTGAAAGGGTAAAATGAGTACAGATAAGACATATGGATGAACGTCATGTACATACAACAGATAAGTTCCAAGAAAGAGAAAGAACAGAATTATTTGAGAAGAGACAGCTCAGGTAGGGGCTATCTGCTCCCGGAACTAGACATATATGGTCTTAAAGGGACACTCCAGGCACCCAGACCACTTCTGCCCATTGGAGTGGTCTGAGTTCCAACTCCCACTACTCCTAAACCTGCAAGTGTAATTATTGCAGTTTTTTATAAACTGCAATAATTACCTTGCAGGGTTAACTCCACCTCTAGTGGCTGTCTACTAGACAGCCACTAGAGGTCACTTCCTGCTCTATAGCACAGGAAACCTGTGCTAGAGCGTCACTGGACGACCTCACGCTGTGTGAGGACCTCCAGCGTTGCTCAAATCCCCTTAGGAAAGCATTGAAATCCGTTTTCAATGCTTTCCTATGGGGAGGGCTACCGCGCATGCGCATTAGGTCTCCTCGGCCGGTGGGCGGGATCAGTCTCGCCCACCGGCCGACGCAATGGAGAGGAGGAGCGTCGCAGAGGAGGAGACAGCGGCGAGGGACATCGCCGCTGCCTCAGGTAAGTCACTGAAGAATTTTTACCCCTTCAGTACCTGGGGATTGGTGGGTGGGAGGGAGAGGGACCCTCCAGTGCCAGGAAAATGGATTGTTTTCCTGGCACTGGAGATTCCCTTTAAGCGTAGGCTCAAGTATCAAGCATTTCCTGAGTCCAAGTTAGCCAATTTTAATATAGGATATCAAAATATGACAACACTGGCCAACGTTAGCATTTATATTTGTTTCTGTGTTAAAAATGCAAAATACTATTATGAACGCTAAACTTTGGCCAGTGTTTGTGACTAAGTGGCTACTAAAAAAGACTGAACATACCCCATTTACAATACCTTGGGTTTTATTCTTTTGCAAATGGTATGCCATCATGGGGGTAATTCTCATTCCTGGGCTACCATACGCTAGCATACGCTCTCAAAGGAGCTACATGGTTAAATACAGTGCTAGCAAATTCAATTCTCTTTCAGCCTGGGATGTCAGGCAGGTCACTCAAATTGCAATTAATAAAATTACTCTATTATGTAAAAATATTACATAAATTTGCACGTAGAATTTAAATATATATAGATTATATTGAAGTCTATGTGTATATTTATGAAATTATTTATGTAATTATGTATATGGATATATATTTCATATTTGTATTTATATATGCATATATATTAATATAAAAATACAGGTAGAATAAAATTATATATATAAAAAAAATGAAATTTAAAATTTTTGTATTTGTTTTTATTTACTTGGTTATATTTTATAATATACACAATACATAGTTATTATATATACGTGTGTAATTTAATTCTAAGTGTATATTTATATTAATATATGCATATAATAATATAAAAATACACTTGGTATGACATTATATATATGATTATATTTAGATTTATTAACTATTTTTTATGTTATTTATCAGATGCAGGGAGACTGCCTGTCAGTTTAGGCAGTCCCCCTGCAGGCATCACTATGAACGCCTATTGCGACCATGTGAATGCTCTTTTAGAGCGATCACATGGCCAGCGAGGGCCTAATTTGCCGTGGCGGCACTGTCTGGGCTTTCGGGCAGTCCCCTCCAAACCGGGAGCAACGAGTGAATGGCGGCGATCGGGTAAGTCATATATTACTTACTAGGTACGTCCATGGTCCTTAAGGAGTTAAGATTGCTTGCAAAAGCTGCACTCTGATGTCTGAAGAATTTGCAGGCTCTCCCCTTCTGTGGATTTCCAATCACAGACTTCCCAACGCAGCTCATTGAGAAGATTTTTCAAGGCAGGTGCTCTGGACAATTGCTTCTTCTTGGCTGTATCTCCACTGAGCTAAACAACCAGGAAATAACATGACCAGGTTGTCTGATTGACAGTCAGAGGGGTGTAACAAGGTACATTTATGAAAGTAACAATTTACAGTCATACAGTTGTATGAATAACATAACAAAAGTTATTATGTAAGCATTAAATTGTTAAAGATGTAAACTGTTTAATCAATGACATAATTATTCAACTGTATGTTGTAGATCTAACCTACAGAGAGTATAATGGTTTGTTCTCTTCCATGTGTTTCAGTAAAATTTAAATAGGTCCACTATAGAGGCTGTCTGTCCAAGAACCAATGTATAATATTTGTTTTCTAGCACTAGATACAGAACCTCTTTAATAGATGGTAAACTAGTTGTAAATGCTATCAAAATATGGCCTATCACGATCTTGTCAATTCTATTGTTTTATCAGGAAATCTCTTAAATTAATTAAACTAGGGTGTGAATATCTTGATTCATCAATTTTTTTAAATCAATATATGATTGTCTCACCAAAATGTTTTACATTTGGGACAATGCCACCAAGTAGGAGATAGTAGACCAATTTGATTACATCCACGCCAACATTTGTTGGTAAATATTTGGGTTCATCTTGTGAATTCTGGATGGGGCCAGGTACCATCTATAGACAATTTTATAATGGTTCTCCGTGGTTAAATTGCTAAATTAGCAAAATAAACATACCAATCTTATAGAGGCACTCTCCTGATTCTAGGCTTTCCATGTTTTGTTTTCCTCATTGACACTGATCACAGTATAATGACTAAATCTTGAGTGATGTCTATTTTGAGAAATTAATGATTGTTTAATCTGTGCATAAACACCCTGCTACAAGTACCTGACAACTAATTTGATGCCAATGGAGTGTGCATTGTAATGCTTGGCACACTAGTTTCAATGCTACTCTTTAGATCCCAGTTGTTCTAATGCCATCTTGCTGGTGGGAGTTAATTCTTTTAAAAACATTTTAAGTTGAGATTATGATTTGAGAGAGAGTGAACATTTAACATTAGGAGTTTTTGTTCTCATCTGTAGCGGTAGAATTAGGATTAGACTGTAGGATTAGCATTTAGGGTTAGGAGTGTCATTAATGGACATGAGTAATATTTTGGGTTAGCAATATGATCTGCGTAAATATAGCAATAATAAATTGAGTTACACTAAAGGTGCTGAATTGGTTTCTGCCAAAACAACCTTGAGCCCTATTCAAAATGACAAACTGTGCTGTGTACTTCGAGCCTGCATGCAGATTCCGTTGCCATAAATAGAGCAGAATAGCTCTTTACCCACTATACAAGAGTTTTTGAGGCTTAAACTGGCATGTAATTTCTATTCTTGTATTCCACGCTTCAGTACAACAGTTATCTGTAGTGTTAAAAATTCTGCTTTTGGGCAAAGGTTTCAAAGGAGTGTGATCTCCATATGGTTTTATTCGATAATCCTTTATCGGCCACCTCTATCAGTCCATTCCATTGCTTTCTTGCCTGTGGCTGCATTTCTATCTCTGCATCAATTAGCACAGTGATTTATACAACAAGCAAGCAGTTTAGAGGTAATGGCATACAATTCACATCTTATTCCACCATAAAGGGTATGCTAAATACCCTAGTCATTGCTTTCTCAGCCTCAAATTGAAATAAGTGTTTGTCCTTATTCATGTGCTATCTGTGAAGTGGGCCTGCTTTGTACCACACTACACAATTAATCTAATTATAGATAGCTGTAAATGAAGTGCTGTCTGAACAGAGAATAAAGAAAATAGCGGTTTTGTCATTTGTCATGACTCCGTGAAGTGAGATCACACTTTGCATGGCAAAACCCCAATCCAAATAAGATTGCTGCCTGTTGCATGTGTGTGTGTGTTTTTTCCTTGAATCATGATCAGCCCTGCAAACACAACTGGCTGCAGTATATAAATAGAGCTGTAGATGTGCTGTCATGTGAGTTGCAGGAGGAAAATCCTCTGAGTGCTGTTGAATTAAATGATGCATCCTGATTGACAGCTACCTTGAGACTGTACTGATGGAGTTGTCAAAGCATTATGCTAACAGGCTACTCTAGTGACTACAGATGCCTGGTACCGTGTGGCTCACACAGCTTCCTAGCAGTTATCTGTTCATTTACCTTGTTTATCCCAATTGTAATTCCAGAAGAAGGACATCTTCAATATTCTGCTTTAAATGTTTTTGTTTATTTGCTTTGTTTTTCTTCGAATTTTTTTTAAATTATATGTGTTTGGCACTTGACCCTGACAATTAAAGAAGAAACAATCATTTTGTGCTGGTTTTAACATAAGCTTTGTTATTTAACATTTCTTTTCTTTTTTTCTAATATATTTTTTATAGGAATTTTTGTGGTTCAATCTCCTTCCTAGCTAAATGTGTAAAACTATACACCATTTAAGGCTGTAATTGCATTGTTTGGTGTCACTGGTATACCTTAGGTGCTTTTGTTCTGTTGAATTAAGCTTTTTCTGGTCTTTACTGTTACTGAAGGCTAACATGCTGTAGCAATCTGTTCTCTCTGCATGTCAGCTTTCAAGGGACTGATGCTGATGTTGATAAGGAAAACGGCTAATTTGTGCTCTTGTATACTCATGCTTCTGTCAACTCACTGTTGATAAGTGCTCTTCTAGATTTATACTACGCATTTTAATATTTTATTTGTTTTGGAACTGCTGACAATCTGACACCTGTGATATACTAAGAAAGTAAGAGGGGTTCTGTATTTTGAACGTTTTCAAATGATAGAAACAAGTTTGGTTCCATTATTTGCAATTGTATGGTTTTATTTAGTTTGGTTGCCTTTAGTTAACAGGTAAATGCAAAGAATCCTTAATTATTCTGCTATTTATAACTATTAAATACAGAAAATTAACTTCTGTGAAATGTTGTTGAACCTTGTGTTTTTTATTTGTTATACTGTGCTTGTTTTGTGAATTATTAAATGATTTATTCAGGTCTGATGACCTTATTATAATATTTGTGTGTTATCTTCATGGAAAAACTGGGTTCCACTTAAAAGGCACCATAACTATTACAGAGTGTTGTCATATATCCCAATTATACTACTGAGCAATTATTACGATTATTATATCATATACTTTTGCATGAAGAAGCCTTTTTTTTCGATACTAACTTCAGCTTTGTTCAACAGGCAACTTAATGCATTTATTTATTTTGTAAACTGTGAAAAAGGGGTAATTCTGAAGAGCTCAGTAAATTTAAATGTGATACTTTGATAGGATGCCGTCTTTTAAATATGTCATCCCCGCTAGATATTCCACGGTCAACTGTAAGTGTTATTAATGGAAAGTGGAAGCGTTTAGAAGCAGCAGCTCATCCACGAAGCGAAACACCATGTAAAGTCACAGAGCGGGGTCACAGAGTGTTGAGGTGCATGGTGCGTAAAAGTCACCAACGCTCTGCTGATTCCATAGCTGAATAGTTCCACAATTCCATTGGCATTAAATCCACACAACTGTGCGGCGAGAGCTTCATGGAATGGGTTTCCATTGCCGAGCAGCTGCATGCAAGCCTTAGATCACCAAGTACAATGCCAAGCGTTGGATTGAGTGTTGCAAATCATGCTACCACTGGACTCTGGAGCAATTGTGTTCTGTGGAGTGACCAATCACGCCTCTCTGTTTGTCAGTCTGAAGGATAAGTCTGGGTTTGTCTGATGCCAGGAAAATGTTATCTGCCTGGCTGCATTGTGCTAACTGTAAAGTTTAGGGGAGGAGGGATAATGGTATGGGGCTGCTTTTCAGGGATTGGGCTAGACCCCTTACTTCCAGTGAAGGGAATTCTTAATGCTTTTGGACATACCAAATCATTTTGGACAATGCTATGTTTCCAACTTCGTGGAACAGTTTGCCTATGACCCAGTGCACAAAGCAAGGCCCATAAACACTTGGAAGAACTCTACTGGCCCGCACAGAGCCCTTACCTCAACCCAATTTGAACACCTTTGGAAGGAACTGCAATGGAGATTGCGATTCAGGCCTTCTAGTCCAAAATAAGTGCTTGACCTCAGAAATGTTCTACTTGAATGTGAAAAATTCCCACAGAAACACTCTAAAATCTTGTGGAAAGCCTTTTCAGAAGAGTGGAAGCTGTTACAGCTGCAAAAGGGGGACTAAGTACAGTGAGGGAAAAAGGTATTTGAACCCCTGCTGATTTTGAACATTTGCCCACTGACAAAGAAATGATCAGTCTATAATTTTAATGGTAGGTGTATTTTAACAGTGAGAGACCGAATATAAAAAAGAAATCCAGAAAAACGCTTGTTAAAAAAAAGCTATAAATTGATTTGCATGTCAATGAGTGAAATAAGTATTTGATCCCCTATCAATCAGCAAGATTTCGGGCTCCCATGTGTCTTTTATACAGGTAACGAGCTGAGATTAGGAGCACTCTCTTAACCCCTTAAGGACTGAGCCAATGTACACGTTTTGATCAAAATAAAAAGTAAACAAAACTTGGAATTTGACTATGTCTGTTCAACTGTAATTCACCTCTTTCATATCAAGTGCACCCACACTTATTATATATAATTTTATTCAGGAGAAATAGGGCTTTCATTTAACATCAAATATTTAACTATGAAACATAGTTTAATATGCAAGATTGACAGACTTCCTCGAGTCCAACTCTCTGCTAGACCCGCTTCAGTCTGGTTTCCGCGCTAAGCACTTTGTGGAAACGGCACTGACCAGAGTATCCAATGATCTATTAGCTGCAAAATCTTGTGGTCACTACTCTATCCTAATTCTCCTTGACCTGTCTGCGCCTTTTGACACTGTTGATCATCAACAGCTTCTTCTCATCCTCCGCAATATTGGTCTACAAGATATTGCTCTCCCCTGGTGCTCCTCCTACCTCTCCCAGCACTCTTTCAGTGTTTCTTTTCCCCAACTCCTCTCTGTTGGTCTCCCCCAAGTCCCCCCAGTCCTTGGTCCCCTTCTGTTCTCCATCTATACTTCCTCCCTTGGTAAACTCATTAGCGCCTTTGGCTTCCAATATAATTTCTATGCAGATGACACGCAAATCTACCTGTCCTCTCCTGATCTCTCCCCGTCCCTCTTGACTAGTGTCTCTGACTGCCACTCTGCTGTTTCTAACTGGATGGCTGCCCACTTCCTTAAACTAAGCTTGACCAAAACTGAAATTCTGGTATTTCCTCCCTCAAGTGTTGTTACTCCTGTGCCTGTCTCCCTCCAAGTCAACGGTGCTACCATCAGCTCCACCACGCAGGCTCGCTGCCTACGTGTTCTCTTTGACTCCGACCTCTACTTCAAGCCTCACATTTCCATCTCAAAAACATTGCGCACATCCACCCCTACTTAACGCCAGATGCGACTAAGGTGTTGGTCTATTCCACTGTCCTTTCTCGCCTTGACTACTGTTATCAGCTTCTCAGTGGTACTACGTGCTCCCAACTTGCGCCGTTACAGTCCATAATGAATGCGGCAGCGAGGCCCATCTTCCTGTCCGCCCGCACCTCCCATGCCTCACCCTTCTGTCAGTCCCTACACTGGCTTCCTATAAAATATAGACCTCAATTTAAAATTCTGGTTCTTGCTTTCAAATCGCTACATAATGCTGCTCCCACCCATCTATCCTTCCTTATACACAGGTACGTCCCATCTAGGCCCTTACGATCTGCTGAAGACTTACGTCTATCTTCTGTCTGTACTCCCACCTCTGATGCTCGCCTTCAAGATTTCTCGAGGGCTGCACCATTCCTGTGGAACTCGCTTCCCTCCTCCGTTAGATGCTCACCTAGTCTCAACTCCTTCAAAAAAATCATTAAAAACCCACTTCTTCCTAATAGCGTATCAATTAAACTGTTAATCGCTGCTGACTGATTCCTCTTCTGCAACTCTCACTAGTCTAATACTATCCTTACCTTTTTGTGCCATTTTACCCCACTCCCTCGAGCATGTAAGGTATATAAATATAATAATGATAATATGAATGAAATATTAAAAAAGTGAGAAATTAAGAAATGTTATTTATTTAGTTCTGCGTAACATTTTAACTGTGAATGTCATAATGCTGTTTGCTTTAACTGCAATAAAATACACATATTGTATTCAGCGATATGTACAGGTTTTATGGTGTTTTGGTAAGTTACAGGTTCAAATATATTGCATGTTACATTTTTGGGGTATGTCCAGACTTGTTTGTGTGTGAAAAATGCAAAAAGAAAATATTGCACTTGTTACACCTGTATTTTGATCTTGAAAAAGACCCTTGTGTGGGTCGAAACGTTGATTGGGACAAATTTGATGTGATTTAAATAAACAAAATCGTTTGAAGAAAAAAGACCTTTGAGTGCACCTTCTCTCTATTGGATTATATTACTACGCTAAGGGAGCACCTAGGAAAGATTTATTTGTTTGAAATTAAAGGGGTGAGTGCCAAGATATCATTTTTGTGTGTGTGTGTGTATATATATATATATATATATATTATTTTTTTTTATATTTATTTATAAATAGGTAAATATATAAATATATATTTATGTATATATATGATATTTCGTTCTGTGTATTTTGATATAAATATATATATATATTAATATCAAAGTGCAGTTAGAACAAAATTACACATATATTTTTACATTATTTTTTCAGTTTTAACGTATTTATTTAATATATTTAATATATATATATATATATATTTAATATCATTCTACGTGTATTTTAATATTAATATATTTATTTATATAATTATATATTAATATTAAAATACACTTAGAAAGTGTATGTAAGTGTGTGTGTGTGTG
Organism: Pelobates fuscus; assembly: GCF_036172605.1. Lineage (NCBI taxonomy): Eukaryota > Metazoa > Chordata > Amphibia > Anura > Pelobatidae > Pelobates > Pelobates fuscus. Next base: position 335,727,409 of record NC_086317.1, on the reverse strand, counting down.
TGTGTATATATATATATATATATATATATATATGTATATATATAATCATCTAAGTTCATATTGTTTTATTTTACACTGTGTTTTAACTGTCATTCCAGGCACTCCCCCGGACAGCTATTTTGTCCATGTAAATATAAGGACCTCGCGATCACATGGCCCAGCAGGGCCAGATCGACAGCAGTGGGACTTCCTGGGATGCCAGGCAAGTCCCTCCATCGCAATCGCCGGTGAGCAGGTTAGTCCCCTGGATGGCGGGGACGTACTATGCTCCCTGCCAGCGTTTAGAGCCGGGTCCCCAAGGACGGCATAGCACGCCCGCCGTCCTTAAAGGAACACTATAGTCACTTAAATTACTTTAGCTAAATAAAGCAGTTTTAGTGTATTGATCATTCCCCTGCAATTTCACTGCTCAATTCACTGTCATTTAGGAGTTAAATCACTTTGTTTCTGTTTATGCAGCCCTAGCCACACCTCCCCTGGCTATGATTGACAGAGCCTGCATGAAAAAAAAAACTGGTTTCACTTTCAAACAGATGTAATTTACCTTAAATAATTATATCTCAATCTCTAAATTGAACTTTAGTCACATACAGGAGGCTCTTGCAGGGTCTAGCAAGCTATTAACGTAGCAGGGGATACAAAAATCTTAATTAAACAGAACTTGCAATAAAGAAAGCCTAAATAGGGCTCTCTTTACAGGAAGTGTTTATGGAAGGCTGTGCAAGTCACATGCAGGGAGGTGTGACTAGGGTTCATAAACAAAGGGATTTAACTCCTAAATGGCAGAGGATTGAGCAGTGAGGCTGCAGGTGCATGTTCTATACACCAAAACTGCTTCATTAAGCTAAAGTTGTTCAGGTGACTATAGTGTCCCTTTAAGGGCTTAAAGGGAGTGCTCCAAATCTCAGCTTGTTACCTGTATAAAGACACCTGTCCACAGAAGCAATCAATCAGATTTCAAACTCTTCACCATGGCCAAGACCAAAGAGCTGTCCAAGGATGTCATGGACAAGATTGTAGGCTGGAATGGACTACAAGACCATCGCCAAGCAACTTGGTGAGAAGGTGACAACAGTTGGTGTAATTATTCGCAAATGGAAGAAACACAAAATAACTGTCAATCTCCCTCGGTTTGGTGACCATGCAAGATCTCACCTCGTGGAGTTTTAATAATCATGAGAACAGTGAGGAATCAGCCCAGAACTACACGGGGGGATCTTGTTAATGATCTCAAGGCAATTGGTAACACACTACGCCGTGAAGGACTGCAGCGTCCGTAAGGTCCCCCTGCTCAAGAAAGCACATGTACAGGCCCGTCTGAAGATTGGCAGTGAACATCTGAATGATTCAGAGGAGAACTGGGTGAAAGTGCTGTGGTTAGATGAGACCAAAATCGAGCTCTTAGGCATCAACTCAACTCGCTGTGTTTGGAGGAGGAGAATGCTGCCTATGACCCCAAGAACACCAACCCCACCGTCGAACATGGAGGTGGAAACATTATGCTTTGGGGGTGTTTTGCTAAGGGGACTTGACAACTGTACCACATCAAAGGGACGATCTACCGTCAAATCTTGGGTGAGAACCTCCTTCCCTCAGACAGGGCATTGAAAATGGGTCGTAGATGGGTATTCCAGCATGACAATGACCCAAAACACACAGCCAAGGCAACAAAGGAGTGGCTCAAGAATAAGCACATTAAGGTCCTGGAGTGGCTTAGCCAGTCTTCAGACCTTAATTCCATAGAAATCTGTGGAGGGAGCTGAAGGTTCGAGTTGCCAATCATCAGCCTCGAAACCTTAATGACTTGGAGAGGATCTGCAAAGAGGAGTGGTACAAAATCCCTCCTGAGATGTGTGCAAACCTGGTGGCCAAATACAAGACACATCTGACCTCTGTGATTGCCAAATAGGGTTTTGCCACCAAGTACTTAGTCGAAGGGGTCGAATACTTATTTCACTCATTGACATGAAAATCAATGTCTAACATTTTTGACATGCATTTTTCTGGATTTTTTTTTTTATTCTGTCTCTCACTGTTAAAATACACCTACCTAAAATTATAGACTGACTATTTCTTTGTCAGTGGGCAAACGTTCAAAATCAGCAGGGGATCAAATTATTTTTTCCCTCACTGTACATATTAATGTATTTAGAATGTGGTGTCATACAATTCCCTGTTTGGTTTAATTGTCAGGTGTTCAATACTATTGTCCATATAGTGTGTTTGTATGTAAGTATATACGTACATAACCATACACTAAACTTAACCCTACAGCTAACCCTACCGCAACACTAAGTGTAACCCTACTCATACCTAAATCTAACCCTAAGGTAACCCACTCCTAATATAAGAAATGGGTTTTATTGTATTTAGCACTGTAGATGGTGGTATCATCTCCATCTACTGTTCATTTTCAAAATTACACTTGTTTTTTAGTGTAATTCTGAATAAAGTCCTGGTCCGAGCCAATTATATAGAGATCGGTGCTGGGCAGCTGGCAAAGCCCAGTGCTGGTCCCAATCAGCTGGGAACAGGCTGGGAGACCCTGCCATGATCTATTCAGGCCCTGGAGGGTCTCACAAAAGCTGCTTATACCCCAGAAAAACAGTGATTGAGCGTGATTGCTCTGTGCAGCACAGACTTCCAGCACTGCGCAGAGCTCATCAGTCCGTTTGGTGCCACTAAAATTACCACAGCTGGCTAACAGGAGCCCCAGATATCCTTTTGACTTCTAGCGCTACAAACCGCTCATCAAGGAGTCCTAGACCACTACAATTGGCCTCAGAATATTAAAGGGGAGCGATGGATACCTGGGGTTAGTGGTGTGAGCAGGGATTTAACCCTGCTCACACAGCAATCTCAAAGTAGGCATTTAAATGCTTGATGTTTGTTGTGCTGACTTCCACTTCTGCAAACATCCCATGTGAAAGTCTGTAGCGACTACAACTGAATCCAGGGACTCACTGGTGCGAGTAGGGATTTAACCCTGCACACCAAATATGAAGGGCATTCGATGCTGCCCTACAGGCATCAAAGCACACTCTTTGTAGGACTGCATAGAATGCCATAGTATCATTTAGGGGTTAAATTCTTAATATACATTCTAGGCATCAAAATATCGATTTAACCCCTTAACCCCTTCAGGACCGGCCTGTTTTTGCGATGTTTGTACGTTAAGGACCAGAGCAGTTTTAACACTTTTGTGGTGTTTGTGTTTAGCTGTAATTTTCCGCTCTCTCATTTACGGTTCCCATACAAGTTATATATTGTTTTTTTCAGGACAAAAGGGGCTTTCTTTACATACCATTATTTGTATTATGTCCAATATTGTATTTAAAAAAAATAATAAAATATGGTGAAAAATTAAAAAAAAAAATGTTTTTGGACTTTTACTTGAAAAATCTTTTACTTATCTACAAAAGCTAATGAAAAAAACTGCTAAATAGATTCAAAATTTTGTCCCGAGTTTAAAAACACCCAGTGTTTACATGCTTTATTGCTTTTTTTTGCAAGTTATAGGCCTATAAATACAAGTAGTAAATTGCTGTTTCTATATATATATATATTTTAAATGTATCAATAGTGACCTTGTAACACCGTTATCTGTCATAAATCCCTGAAACACACCTAACATGTACATATTTTTTTAAAGTAGACAACCCAGGGTATTCAAAATTGGGTATGTCCAGTTTTTTTTAGTAGCCACTTAGTCACAAACACTGGCCAAAGTTAGCATTTATATTTGTTTGTGTGTTAAAAATGCAAGAAACGCTAACTTTGGCCGGTGTTTGTGACTAAGTGGCTACTAAAAAAGGCTGAACATACCCCATTTGCAATACCTTGGGTTGTCTTTTTTTTGCAAATGGTATGCCATCATGGGGCTAATTCTCATTCCTTGGCTACCATACGCTCTCAAAGGCAACCTAACCAATCCGACAAATTTCAATTAAAAAAAAAAAGTAAAATCAAGCCTTATATTTGACCCTGTAACTTTCACAAACACTATAAAACCTCTACATGTGGGGTACTGTTATACTCAGGAGACTTCGCTGAACACAAATATTAGTGTATCAGAACAGTAAAATGTATCACAGCAATAATATCCTCAGTGAAAGTGCTGTTTGTGTGTGAAAAATGCAAAAAACTTCACTTTCACTGACAATATCATCGCTGTGATATGTTTTACTGTTTTGAAACACTAATATTTGTGTTCAGCGAAGTCTCCCGAGTAAAACAGTACCCCCATGTACAGGTTTTAGGGTGTCATAGAAAGTTACAGGGTTAAACACAGTGCTAGCAAATTAAATTATCTGGACTTTCGGCCTGGGTTGGCAGGCAGGTCCCTCAAATTGCAATCATTAAAATTACTTAATTAGGTAAAAATATTACATAAATACACATGTAGAATTTTAATATATATACATATTTATATATTTGACGTCTACGTGTATATTTATGAAATTATTTATGTAATTATGTATATGGACATATGTATATTTCGTATTGTTTTTATTTATTTATTTATACATAGATATATATATCATTACATTCTAAGTATATTTTGATATAAATATATATATATATATATATATATCAAAATACTGTTAGAATAAAATTGCATATATAAATATTTTTTTATAATTATTAAAAATTATTTTTATTTTTTGTTATTTATTTTTATTAACATATTATTTGTATTTTATAATAATATATATATATACCATATATATAGCAATTATATATATTGTATATATTCGTGTGTAATTTAAATATAAGTGTATTTTTATATTAATATACGTATATATAAATATAAAAATACACTTAATATGACATTATATATATGATACATATACATATATTATATATAGATATAATACATGTATATATATCATATATATATATATACACATATTATTATTATTATTTTTACACTGATTTTACACTGTTTTTTTTTAACTTTATTTTTTTGATTTTTCACTTGCAGGGAGACTGCCTGTCAGCACAGACAGTCCCCCTGCAGGCAGATACACAGACACCTATTGCGGTCATGTGATCGAGTGATCACATGGCCGCAGGGTCCTGATCTGCCGAGGGGGGACTGCCCGGGCAGACAGGCAACCCCCCTGGACCGGATGGAGCACTGATCGCCGCCGTGGGACCGACGGCGATCAGGTAAGTAGCCCCAGACCGTTATGACGGTTCAGGACCGTCGGCGGTCCAAACGCATGTTTTACCGCTGACGGTCCTGAAAGGGTTAAGGACCAAACTTCTGGAATAAAAGGGAATCATGACATGTCACACATGTCATGTGTCCTTAAGGGGTTAAAAGTATTCCTCCAGCCTGACAATTATCTTATGTAGTGCATAATGCCAGTGAGCCTTACAGGCTTCAGTGCAGTGCAAACAGTATGGATGATAATATGTTTGCACATGGTTGAGAAACTATATGGGATCATTGGGGAAGGTAATAGATGAGCAAGCAGTTTGGGACCAGCAGTACTGTAAGAGCAATTATTTTCTAAATATTTTTGGAGGGTGTTGGACAGTATCTTATCATAATTTTCTAAAGAATTGTTTCCTGGGCAAGACAACTAATGATATGTATGCTTACCTTAATAATATTGAGAGTAACACGAACCAAGAGAGTCATGTCGGCTTGGACGTCAACCTGATTAACAAGGTCTGTATCAGATTCTTGGGAGAATTTTGATGACAAGTGGGTTACTGGAATAAACCACTCTTAGACATGAAGTGAGCTATATAGTGCAATTCCACTATATGATGCCATAAAACAAGAGCAGGGCAAGTAATGTGCGAAGGCATGTCAAAGTCACAACTATCACCATATTGATATGTTACTACACGGTCTATTCTTATTGATTATAATATTACAGAGAGGTGCATGATTTTCCAATTTGTCTTTTTAGAGTTTTATTGGAAGCATACCCTGGACCTGTAGCAGCTGTACACAAATGGTTGCTCTTAACAGTTTGTTCTCAATTATTCCTTTATTTTTATTTTAGACAAGAGGGACGTGCTTTAAAAAAACAAAAAACGCTCACGATCATATTTTCCTGGAAAATATTTATCTGATCATCATAAAGGCAAGGTGTCAAGCACCAGCTGAAAGTTAAGGCGGCATGAACATGGTGTAGATTCTACATTACTCAGTAATTGTGAAATTACTGTTCCCTACTAGTGGAATAAAGATTACTGTTAAACAACAACTTTCACCAGATATTCACTTCTTGTTTTTTGAATAGTTGACTACATTAAATGAAACGTAACAATTAATTTTTTTTGTGATGTATATTGATATTTTGGAGACAATTTACCGTATATACTCGAGTATAAGCCGAGTTTTTCAGCCCATTTTTTGGGCTGAAAAACCCCAACTCGGCTTATACTCGAGTCAAGGTCTGTATTATGGCAATTTTCATTGCCATAATACAGACTGGGGGGAGAGGGGGGCTGGCAGGAAGCTGTAACTTACCTTCACCGCAGCTCCTGTCAGCTCCCTTCTCTCTCCTCCGTCCGTGCAGCTCCCAGGTCGGCTTCCTCTGCAACTCTCGCGAGAGCCGCGGGGTCAGAGCCCGTGGCAACGCTCCGCGCGGCCGCGAGAGTTGCAGAGGAAGCTGACCTGGGAGCTGCACGGACGGAGGAGAGAGAAGGGAGCTGACAGGAGCTGCGGTGAAGGTAAGTTACAGCTTCCTGCCAGCCCCCCTCCTACAGCCCATCCACTGGACCACCAGGGAGTCAGAGCCCCCCTCCCTGGCCAGCTAACAGGCAGGGAGGGGGGACGAAAAAATAAAAATATTAATAAAACAAATAATAAGAAAAAAAAATATTACAATAATAATAACAAAAAAATTAATACAATTAATAATAAAATAAATAAATAATTACCTAAATAAATAATAATTACCTATAATTACCTAAAAAAAATAACAAAAAAAAATATTAAGATAATAATTAAATAATAATTAATAAAATGCCCAACCCCCACCAATGCTCTGCACACACACACTGCACTCACACATACACACACTGCATTCATACACACACTGCACTGCATTCATTGTATACACACTGCATTCATACACACTGCACTCATACACACACTGCACTGCATTCATTATACACACACTGCACTCATACACACACACTGCACTCACACATACACACTGCATTCATCATTCATTATACACACACTGCACTGCATTCATTATACACACTCCTATACACTGCACTCACACACACTGCACTGCATTCATTATATACACACTGCATTCATACACACACTGCATTCATACACACACACACTGCACTCATACACACACACACTGCACTCATACACACACACACTGCACTCATATACACACACTGCACTCATATACACACACTGCACTCATACACACACTGCACTCATACACACACTGCACTCCATTCATTATATACACACTGCACTCATACACACTGCATACACACACACTGCATTCATTATATACACACGCTGTAAATAAATATTCAGTTAATATATTTTTTTTAGGATCTAATTTTATTTAGAAATTTACCAGTAGCTGCTTCATTTCCCACCCTAGTCTTATACTCGAGTCAATACGTTTTCCCAATTTTTGGGGGTAAAATTAGGGGCCTCGGCTTATATTCGGGTCGGCTTATACTCGAGTATATACGGTAGTCATTTATCTGGCGGAGGAACAATGTTGGGTCCGATACTACCACTATCTGCCACTATCTGACCAAATGCTGATCAACCAAACTTGCCTGCTCCTGCAGGTTCACACAAAGCAATCACAGCAGCAGACAAGTAAGGTAAACCCAGTTGTATATCATATCTCTTGAGTACGCAATTCTTCTATTAGCTATCTTATTCTAGTGAACCAAATGTTTAAAGGATTACTCCTTTTTTTTTTTATTATTATTTTTATTTATATATTGGGCATTAGTAATTAGATTCCCCCCCCCCCCCCCCCCCCCCCTCCAAAAAACTTACCTGGAGTCCAGCGCAAACAAATCTTCCCATGCGGATTCCCACAGCCTGTATGACATCATTTGCGAGGTAAAAAAGGTACATTTAATTAAAATAAGACAAGTTTGAAGTACAGGAACATCATGTTGCAAGGGTCCAGTTCAAGTAATTGTACAATCTAAGGGAAATGGGATATAATCACACACATGGTAAATGTCAACTGTCATCTCAATAATATCTCTTAATATAATTCTTTCATCAAATAAAATTTTAAAAAAACAAGGAAAGAGACAAACTCATCCCATAGAAAAAACTGACCGTCTCCAGTTTTCCAGACAGACTGTTGGTTTTCAAACACTGTCCGACCAAATGTGTATGTACATGGCTGAAGGACCAGGTCATATACTAGCAGTAGGGATGATTTTTCCTTATATTTTACATATGCTTTGTTCTTGAAAAAATCTATTTCCTTTAACCCCTTAAGGACCAAACTTCTGGAATAAAAGGGAATCATGACATGTCTCACATGTCATGTGTCCTTAAGGGGTTAAATACTAAATTTAATGATTATTACATTACATTTTTTTTGAGTTGACAGTTGTCAATTAAGAGTAAAATACTTAATACCTAGGGAGAATATTGATTGCCAGGTAAAGACACTTAAAGGAGAAGCAAGGAACCGGATTAGTGAATACAATGGAAAGATGAGACAGGTGGAGAGGGTAGACCTGAAAAATTAACTCCTTGGCTTATATACCTTTCTAAACAAGTGGTTGTTTTTTTTTTTTTTAAGACAGGCTAAGCACCAATATCACTTAATCTAAATTAACTAAATTGATGGCATAGAGTCTGCCCATGCAGCCTTGAGGCTGTAAAAAGTACAGTTTCTGAGGAACTGTGTTGTTCATATTTTGCAAAGCGAATTCCTATGTGTTGCTCTCATTCAGACGGTCATTCAGGGCTTCCGACACAATTAGATTCAATGTTTGACATTCGGGATCGACATGTAAATTACGCTGATACCAGATGCTGTGTGCTTTAAATACTACTAGAACAGGCATAGGCAACCTGCGGCACTCCAGATGTTTTGGACTACACCTTCCATGATGCTTTGCCTTCATTATTGGTGTAAGAGCATTATGGGGGATGTAGTCCACAACATCTGGAGTGCCAAAGGTTGCCTATCCCTGTACTAGAAGTTGTATTCAATGCTTCTCAAGCATTGTTGTAGTGGATTGCAATGATTGCACATGCATCGGGTTTGATTACTTCACTCGAGGGGGATCACCCTGAAGTGTGAAGACTGCCCTAGTTGATGTATTACAGGTATGTTTAATTGTGTTAATTAATATATATATATATATATATATATATATATATATGTTTAAATGAGTCTTCCTTTAATGATTTCATAAAGGGCTGGATAATAGAGAAAAGGCCATTCTACAGAAATGTACGTAGGTTAAAGTTAAAAGTACACATATGTAGCAAACAGTGGAAGCAAGGCACATTTGTGCTGATCAGGGACATACACTGAGTAGTTAAAGAGATTTGATTTTAAATAAAATTCTAAAGCATATATGTATAAGGTTAACGTTTGCAGATAGTCTGTGTATGTTTTAGTGCAGGGGTTTATGTATGTAGTGTGTGTATGTTTGTGTGTGGAAGGTCAGTGTGATTGTGTGCAATACTAATACCAGTGTATATGGGCTTAAGTGCTGCCCTTGGACAGTATACAAATATGATTCCATATCACTCTTACTTTATCTGATTTTAGTTTAATCCTTAATGGAGGCAGACTAGACTCCATACAGTGGTGATAGGGTTAAATTGTGTTGTGCAGTGAGGGGCCAGACTGGATGCAACATTCCGTGAATAATCCGATATTGAGATACGTAGTATAACACTGCTGCGGGGTAGAGAAGCCCATATCAGAAACATAGCCCCCCATGGCTGAAGTAAACACTGCTCACTGGTACTCTGCTTCTGACATCCAATCAATTTCCCTCGCCAGGACTCATTCTAACTGCTAACACTTACAGAAAACAAATCATAAAAGGTCTTCATAAAATAACATAAGATTGACCTTTAATGTAGGTGAGAGAGTCCTTAAAGAATGCTTCTTAGCTGGTCAAATACGATAGTGTGGGAAAAGAAAAAACATGTAGATACGTACACTACAAATTAGATGATTGGAATTTAATTTAGCCACCTTTTTACAGAAATAATCCCTTTCCCATCCCTTTGTTAAAGCACTGATGGCAAAGCAAAATGTGTAAGGTGTTCTCTTACTGCCTTCTACCTGCCCCATTGCAGTCAAGGTGCTTGGTATGATATCAAAGTGGCACCCTCAAGCATGCATCAGTGGTTATGCTGCTTAAATTGTCTTGGTGCCTTCCACCAGGTTTAAAGTCAGACCTTTTTAGAATGGTTCAATATAACCTGTAACTCAGATTCTGTCCATCCTCATCCACATTAATAATGTATATAATCCACATTGATTGACTGTGAATAACATAACTAAGAATGCCATACGAAATGTACAAATGATTCAGACCACACTCACTCATCTAGAGTCCTCCAAACGCTCACAGTAACATGATACAAGCAAGGCAGATGCATTTGTTTTATATGGACAGACTTCCAAACTTCTTACATATCTTTCTTTACTAAAATATGAACATAAAATATGTGGAGTGTTAATTTTGAGTTCCAATTATTCTGCATGCGCTATACAAGAAACACATTGATAGCAGGATATTTGTATTTTGTTTTTTTCCCTAAAATATCTTCTGGGAATATAGCTCAACTCAACTCCATTGTTCTGAACTTGGATGGATGAAAGGGAGAGTCACCTCTCCTGGGGGGAATAGAACCTAGAACCCCTGCTTGAACTGATCCTAGGTGTTTGGAGGACTCTAAATGGGTGATATTGTGATCCCAATCATTTGTACATTTCTTATGGCATTCTGGGTATGTTAGTCAGTATCAATCATTGTGGACATGTACATTATGATGTCATTTGTGACATAAACCTGCACAAATATAATCGGTGGTAATCTAACTATTCTGGTTAATACACAGATGACCACCTAATAGTCAGTTTTCCACCTCAAGTGTGACCACCTCTATAAAAGCCGAATGTGTGTGTGTGTGTGTATATGTATATGTGTAAAAAGTAGCTATATATATATATATATATATATATATATATATATATATATATATATATATATATATATATATAAACAGCTGTCCATGAGTGGTTCACTGGCTTTGCATATTTTCCTAAGTTGTGTTTCAAAGCTGTTGTATACAGCAAGTACAGACTCAAAGAAATCCATGTTTAAAACGGAATGAGGAAAAAATTAGATTCTTTGTTAAACTAATTTGCATATGCCCACCCAGAATCCTTTGCGGTAGTAACATCACTGCAGATTTGTGATTTCTGTAGGAAAATCAAGTCTTATGGCTTGACTGGTGTGCAGATTTGTGTTTAACATTGTATTAACTTTATATATATATCTTGAAAAAGACCCAGCAGGGTCAAAACGTAGATTATTTTGCTGTACTTTCAATAAATCACATTGTACAAGTAAAAGACCTATGAGTGCACCCTGGAGTACCCCCTTTCTTCGTATATTTTTGACACATTTGGATTAGCACCCAGGCGATTATTATTAGTTTATTATTCTGGTAAGGAGAGTGCCAAGCAACCACATATACATATACATTTCTACTTTTCACATGCTCTTGCTTTGTGCAGAGAGAATTTTGTAGGAACTTAGAAGGAATGTAGGGGAACAAAACTTGTGTGGACTGGCTGACTATAAATTATTTAAGGTAAAGGTGACTTTGCACACTGTGCAAATGCTCTTGCTGCTTCAGTCTCTCTAACTGTGTGGCATGTCCCCTTAATTCTACATTCACTACATCCTCCTTTTTCTCTGTCCCAGACTGCATACTAGGAGCTTCTGGTGTCGGGAGCAAGGATTTGGCTTTATTGCTCATGGTAGCTCTGTTTGGAATGGAAATAAACTGTACAAAAAAGATGGTTTGCATCTTTCTCAAAAGGGAACAAATGTTCTCAGTGAGCAGTTCAGAGGTTTTGCTAGGATGTTTTTAAACTAGGAGGGGGGGGCAAAAGGGTGATAAAACATCAATCCAATTGTCCCCCAAAACAAGGACAGAAGGTGCCTGTAGCAAGTGTGTTAAAAAATGATAAGCTTAGAGTCATGTCTACAAATGCTCGCAGTTTAGGGAATAAGATCCATGAACTTGTGGCAATAATGGCAACTGATAGTGTAGATTTAGTCGCTGTTACTGAGACATGGTATAATAAGAAAAATGACTGGGACATAGCAATACCAGGGTACTCTTTATATAGAAAAGACAGGGAAGGCAAGAAAGGGGGAGGGGTGGCCCTGTATGTAAAGGATAGCATAAAATCTAGCCTAATAAAGGTTAGTGAGGCGAACATAGAGTCCGTTTGGGTTACGTTAGAATTTGGTAATCACACAGTAACTCGTGTAGGTGTGATTTATAGGCCCCCAGGACAAATTGAAGAGTTAGATAATCTACTAGTTGAAGAAATAGCTAAAATGACAATGAAGGGGGAAGTTATCATCATGGGTGACTTTAATCTTCCTGATGTGAATTGGAAAACAAAAATAGCTACTTGTGCCAGGAGCACACATATTCTAAACTCCCTACTGGGATTGTCTCTAAAACAAGTCGTTGAGGAGCCAACTCGTAAAGAGGCCATACTAGATTTAGTGTTAACAAATGGAGATTTGGTATCAGATATTACTGTAGGTGAAAGTTTAGGATCCAGTGATCATCAGTCAGTGTGGTTTAATATAAGAACAGTGACTGAGTCACACCACACAAAAACAAAAGTTTTAGACTTTAGAAAAACAGACTTTTCTAAAATTAGAATATGTGTAAAGGAGTCATTATCAGACTGGAGCAATTTATATGGAGTCCAAAAGAAATGGGATTATTTAAAAGTTGCACTACTGAAGGCAACAGAAAATTGCATTAGGCTTGTCAGCAAATGCAAAAAATTCAAGAAACCACTGTGGTACTCCGCAGATGTGGCCAAAATAGTAAAAAACAAAAAGTTAGCATTTAGTAATTATAAAAAAACCCAGAGTGAGGAAGACAGAATGACCTATAAGATTAGGCAGAAAGAGGCTAAGCAAGTTATAAGAGCTTCCAAATCACACACAGAAGAGAAAATAGCACAGTCGGTAAAAAAGGGGGACAAAACTTTTTTTAGATACATAAATGAGAAAAGAAAAGTAAAACAAGGATTAGTTAGATTAAAAACAAAAGAAGGAAGGTATGTAGATGAGGATAAAGGTCTAGCTGACTGCCTCAATGAATATTTTTGTTCGGTATTTACAGATGAAAATGAAGGAAAGGGACCTCAGTTAAGTAAAAGGATAAATGAGTCATTTATTACACGTGAGTTTACAGAGGAAGAGGTTCTATTTCAACTGTCAAAAGTAAAGACAAATAAGTCAATGGGACCTGATGGAATACACCCAAAGCTATTAAAAGAGCTTAGTGGTGTACTAGCAAAACCATTAACAGATTTATTTAACCAATCATTGATAACCGGAGTAGTCCCAGAAGATTGGAAGTTAGCGAATGTTGTGCCCATTCACAAGAAAGGTAATAGGGAGGAGTCGGGCAACTATAGGCCAGTAAGCCTTACTTCAGTAGTGGGGAAAGTGATGGAAACCATGTTAAAGGATAGGATTGTTGAACATCTAAAAACACATGGATTTCAAGACCAGAGACAACATGGGTTTACTTCAGGGAGATCATGCCAAACTAATCTTATTGATTATTTTGATTGGGTAACTAAAATTATAGATCAGGGTGGTGCAGTAGACATTGCTTACCTAGATTTCAGTAAGGCTTTTGACACTGTTGCACATAGAAGGCTTATCAATAAACTACAATCTTTGAGTTTGGATTCCAATATTGTTGAATGGGTAAGGCAGTGGCTGAGTGACAGGCAACAGAGGGTTGTAGTCCATGGAGTATATTCGAAGCTTGGGCTTGTCACCAGTGGGGTACCTCAGGGATCTGTACTTGGACCCATTCTCTTTAATATTTTTATTAGTGATATTGCAGAAGGTCTTGATGGTAAGGTGTGTCTTTTTGCGGATGATACTAAGATATGTAACAGGGTTGATGTTCCAGGAGGGATAAGCCAAATGGAAAATGATTTAGGTAAACTAGAAAAATGGTCAGAGTTGTGGCAACTGACATTTAATGTGGATAAGTGCAAGATAATGCATCTTGGACGTAAAAACCCAAGGGTAGAGTACAAAATATTTGATAGAGTCCTAACCTCAACATCTGAGGAAAGGGATTTAGGGGTGATTATTTCTGATGACTTAAAGGTAGGCAGACAATGTAATAGAGCAGCAGGAAATGCTAGCAGAATGCTTGGTTGTATAGGGAGAGGTATTAGCAGTAGAAAGAGGGAAGTGCTCATGCCATTGTACAGAACACTGGTGAGACCTCACTTGGAGTACTGTACACAGTACTGGAGACCCTATCTTCAGAAGGATATTGATACCTTAGAGAGAGTTCAAAGAAGGGCTACTAAACTGGTTCATGGATTGCAGGATAAAACTTACCAGGAAAGGTTAAAGGATCTTAACATGTATAGCTTGGAGGAAAGACGAGACAGGGGGGATATGATAGAAACATTTAAATACATAAAGGGAATCAACACAGTAAAGGAGGAGACTATATTTAAAAGAAGAAAAACTACCACAACAAGAGGACATAGTCTTAAATTAGAGGGACAAAGGTTTAAAAATAATATCAGGAAGTATTACTTTACTGAGAGGGTAGTGGATGCATGGAATAGCCTTCCAGCTGAAGTGGTAGAGGTTAACACAGTAAAGGAGTTTAAGCATGCGTGGGATAGGCATAAGGCTATCCTAACTATAAGATAAGGCCAGGGACTAATGAAAGTATTTAGAAAACTGGGCAGACTAGATGGGCCGAATGGTTCTTATCTGCCGTCACATTCTATGTTTCTATGTTTCTATGTTTCTGCTGACTGGTATGAAGGGGAGGAGAGGAGTGGATTAATGAGTTCATGGTGCAGAAATAGGACTGTCTGCCTAGTCCACCCATAGTTAGCCAGCCTGTGTGATTGGCAGGTAGATTGGCATGCATCTACGACAGGCTGACCTTCCAATTCTTTGGGCTGACTTGCCCACTTTCCAGGCAGATCTGGCCTTTGTGCAGTGACATGACGCTGTCCCACCTCTTTTAACTCCACCTACTGACTTCCTGTTTTACAGGGGGTATGGATTTGGTTGAGTGATGATATGACGGATTAGCACAGAATGTGTATTCTTATAAATGCATCCTGTGAACCACCTACACCAGATACATGATGCCTGGAAGGTTTGACTGTTTTAATATTTTCTGTCGATACGGTTCTGTAATTAGGCCCATCATAATTATCAGTGCAGGGCCCAATAGGCCAGTGAGCATGTCCTTGACTCAGCATCACTAATGATGTGTCTGATCATAAAGGAGACAAAACTGTAGGGGAACAAAACTTGTATGGACTGACTATAAATTATTTATGGTAAAGTTGACTTTGCACATTGTGCAAATGCTCTTGCTGCTTCAGTCTCTCTAATAGTGTGGTATGTCCCCTTAATTCTACACTCCCCACATCATATAACTATATGCATATCTAGGTCTATTTGTCCAGAGGAGTACGTTAGGAACCAAAGAACACAAATCCAGAACACAACAAGGAAGATACTGTCCATGTACCGGTCCTTAGAACGGCTGGGCTAATGGAGAACAGAGTCAGAGAATAGCTGAGGTCAAGAATAGGAGATATCATATTCCAGATAAGTAGAGAATACAAGAAGGCAATATAAAAAAATAAAAAACACAGCAGGGCTACTATGACTGGGACAGGTGAATATAAATAGGCAGGGTTTGATACCTATTAGAAAACATTGTTTTAGAGTTCCAAATGACTCATGCACGGTTGAAAAATGTTTCAGCCCTATTAGTGATGTCATTGGCGCGGCTGTTTTGGTATAGGGAATGCGTGATTGAAACGCGAATGCAGGTGCGAATAAAAGGTCGTGCCTAGAGAGCGCACAGTGTCCGGGAGAAAGTCAGGGGAAGCAGGTAAAACACCAGCATCCCTAACAACCTCCCACTGTTCCAAAAATGGAAAGAAAAAAAAAGAAAGATTTTACATTTACTCGTTGACTTAGAAAGTGTATTAAATATCTAACCCACATTGAGATTGTAGGTCAAAAAGCCAAATTGTTTCTATTTTAAAAATAATTTATTATTTTCTAACTATCTGTAGAATACAGGACTGCAACCACAGACCGGGAAACTGTAATTTTGTATAATTATATTCCCCCCCATCGTTTTAATGAAGGACTTTTAAGTACAATTTATCTTTGTAAATAGTCCCTGTGAACAGAATGTTTATTAGATTGACAGGAAAATGCACTCTGCATGCTTTTTTTTTTTCCTGGCCACTTGTGATTCAGGCAAATTTTAATTGGAGCAAAAAGCTTTTATTTGCACTGTAATTTCGCTTAAAGATCATATCCTTCAGAAACTGGCAGACACTTGTATGTCTTGATTGCAAAACACACACTCAAGAGTAAAGAAACATGCAAAAGACGTTATTATTCAGACTGTCAGATTCGAGAAATTGCACTAGCGTAGCTCTCTCAAATCTCTGCAGTTTTCCCCACGATTAAACACCTCTTTCATTAAACAAAAAAAAACCAAAAACAAAAAAACACATATTTTCAGTATTTAATGGAAAAACATTTTTTTTTTTTTTTTTTTAAATTAAGTTTGTCTTGTAAACCATTCAGACTGACAAATGCTGTCATGGAATGTGAGATGGGTTTCTATGTCTTTAGGCTGGTGTTTGAAGACAATGTATGCTTCACATCAGATTTATTTAAATAGACAACCTGTTTTTGCAGAAATACAACTCCCTATGATGCTTTGCTTTTAGATTTGTGAAGCATCACGGGAGCTATTCTCCTTCAACAACATGGGATATATACACATACATACCATTTTCCTCTCTATATTAGACCATGATAGATTACAATTGTTGCCATTTCTATAATAGACTGTGCTTAAGTTAAAGGGGCTATGTGGCTTAATTAAATACTTCATTTTGGTTTAAGAAAATACCTTTTTTTAAGGCAGTTTATGGTTTTTTAAAGAATTTGTATTAATTTAATGTTTGAGTGATAGACTAATTTCTTGTAGGCACTATACAATCAGTCTAGCTACATATTAAATGGATAGAACAGAACCTTTAAAAAATGCCAACACATTCCAAAATTGCAATCCTCTGTGCTAAGAATAAATTTGGTGATTACCTCTAAACCTGATCACATCTTTTAGGTATCAATGGGATTCTTGTTATTTGTAGGGGGAAAAAAACTATTTGTTCATTCCAAGCCTTGTACCTTCAACTGTTATAAAAGGAAGAGACTTACTGCCATCTACTGGGGGACTGACTGATTATGGTTCAACTTGACACAAGCTGTTTTTTTTCCGCATGATGAACTTAGATGAATAAAAGCTTTGAGCAAGTGTCTTTGCCAACTACATAATAGGGACCCTATTAGTGTTTCATTTTAGTACTGGAATAGGAAGCATACTAGTAGGTTTATTACCACACGGCTGATATGCTTCCAGTAGACAAAAAAAAAAAGGATTACATTGAATCACTGACTATGAGAAGAGAAAAAATATGAATTTCCTTCAATATTTCATAATGAAATCATGACAATAATTGTACTACTAATTTCCATATCAAATCAGAAACTTTACGTGAGACAACAGAGTATTTGGCTTTGCTTGCCTCTAAATCTTTACTCATTGTGCAGCAATTAAATATTCTGTAAGCCATTCTAAATAACGAAATAATTCTGTGGTTAAATGTATAGCAAACGTATTAAAGTGCAAGCAGTAGGAATTAATAAGTTCGCTTCAAAGCACCAGTTAGGTTGGAAATTAATGTCATTTGTTGACGTAGAGAGTTATTAAACAGTTATATATTGTGCCATTTTGAGATATGTTTTATACACAAATGTCAATAACCATTTTATCAAACAGTAGTCATTGCAGTTGATTTGTTAATTACTAATATGCACAATAATATGTGGGGAATACTGCTAATAAGTAATATCTCTGTTTTCATTCAGTATCAATTGCAAATACTGACAAAGCATGCTGCCGAACTCAGCAAGTACATGCCCGAGAAGGTTGAAGAGGATACAAGTAGTATTGTGAGATCACCGATGCCTGGGACGGTGATAGCAGTCTCAGTTAAGCCTGGAGATATGGTAAGTTCTCAAAAAAATGTGTGTTAATACAAATATAAGTATAGTAAAGGAATAATGGGATGAAACAGTATTTACAAGCAGTCTGTGCTCTTATATCAAAATCCACATACTGCTAATTGTCTTTTTATTCTCATTTCAGTTTTAAAAGTATTCCCTCTTTCTCTTCCAAGTTAACTTTTTTTTTTACTCTCTTATGAAGCAACCATAAAAATCGTTTTAGATAATGAAGCGTAGTATGTTTTGTAATTGCCTGTCCCATTTTCCTTTTTTGTGAGAAGTATATTAAACCATTATTCTGAACCATGTTTATTTAGTTTAAATTCTATTAAAAAAATTAATAATTTTCAGATGTATTTTAACTTATTTTCAGTTTTTTTTGTGTGCTTATTTTCCCAAATGTATTAAAATTAACATTAAAATCTCAACTCTAAAAAAGGGAAATAGGAAAATACACTTAACTTTTAGTTAGCAAAATATTTTTATATATGAAAGTCTAATTAGATATTTTTTCCGCATACACAGATTTAATTTATTATTATTCACAATGATCCATAACCTTAAAAATGGAGCTGGTTTGCAGAAGGTATTTTTTGTAGTCCAGACAGCTATTTTGCTTTAAAGAAGAACACAAACATGTTTGATAATACAATCCTTGTGGATGGTTATAAATAAATAAAATCTATTATTTGCAGGTTAGTTTATTAAGTACAGTAAGTGCATGCATAATAGTTTGATAATTAGTATTACAGAGAGGGGAAAAAAAGTTCATGATTGAAAGAAAGAAAAAAAAAAAAGTCAAAACACTCAAATATATCAAAGGTTTCTGCAAGGTACTGGAAGGAAGCAAGAGGTCATCTTTTGAAACTGGAGGGTGTGAAGCTCCGGGGAAATACGAGGAAGTACTTCAGTGAAAGGTTGATGAATTCATGTTATTTACAAAGAGGCAAATCAAATATGCTTGGAATAGACACAAAGCTTCTCTAAAGGAGCTGTAAAACAAAGGGGTATAATATGATTTTCACAGTAAACTAGGTGGGTCTCTCACGTCCGTACTTTTGTGTTTTCATTTACAACAAATAGAAAAGAAAAAAAACACAGAAATAAATTTTTTTATCTTCTCTGGTATTTTGTAATTTAAAGTTTGGAGGAAATCTGCAGTCATCGTACTGGTCAAAAAAATAGAGATTTTTACTTTCGTCCCCGGGATATGAATCAAGAATAATAATTTAATAAATTTAAAAAAAGAGATTGCTATAAATTGCTTGATTGTGTCTACTGACTTCTGATTATTCCAGAATAGATTATTAGCTTTATCTATAAATTAGAATTATGAACTATTTAATCTTCCCTACTGGTAATGGGTTTTACAGATAACCAAACATTACAATTTTCAATCATATAGCTGTAAAAATGTTAACAATGCAGTTTTAATATGTGATCCAAAATGAAACATTGCAGACCTAAGTGAACTAAATGGTATATATAGTTACCACCGGATCATGAACTGCTCCAGATAACTATACTAATAATTTACTCATTCACTATGAACTTCTTCATGACGGGGTTAACCCCTTAAGGACACATGACGTGTGACATGTCATGATTCCCTTTTATTCCAGACGTTTGGTCCTTAAGCAAATCCGGGTACATCATGATGGGATTGAGCCATCACCTGTCGTGAATGGGAAATATTTCATGGCTTTATTGTATTCAATCAGTGTAAAATTGTATTCTTACTATGTCCAGCCATTCTAAATTATTACACATTCTTGTCATTTCATATTCCACATGTAGTATTTAATAGTTTTCTGAACTGATTTAATTATGGACTGCAAATGATGTGAACAGTGTTGTTTTATAACCAGGTTAAAAAAAAAAAATACCAAAGGAATCATATATATAAGGAATATATTTCCTCAATATGTAGCCCAACTTGTGTAAAAGGCTTCTGTTACAGAGGGGTTATTTGGACAATATTGAGAATTGCATGTGTATTATTCTAAATACTTCTCTAGTACAAAGTATGTATTCTCTGCCATCACATCAGAAATATCACCTCTTCAATTAGTTTTAGATCTTACATATTTTTCTAAAAAAAAATTCTAAATATGTAGATGTATTTTGTTACCATTTAGTAGACCCGTGCAAAAATTTGTTTCGGCTTGTTGGTCGGAATCAAATTCCTTTTAACCTAGACCCGAAATAATTAGGATTTACCTGTGGAGTCTTAGTCAATGAATGTCTCCTTGTGTAAATTCCAGGCGAATTGATTTGTTTGGATCTGGATTGAAAGGCTTTTGATTCGGACCAGCCAGCCAAAACCAAATTTTTTTTTACCAGCCTACTATTTAGTATCGTTTGTAATATTATAAATAATATGAAAAGTTGCATGTAATAAATAATGCAAGTTTTGGGCAGCTCATAAAAGATATGTGAAGATATACATTTAAAAGATATACATTTATGTCCATTCTAAATATGGTGCATCCTATCGTCAGGAAATTGCAAAGTGTCATATTATTTTATTGTGCAGAGAGAGCTTTGTATATATTCATCACACAAATCAATTCTTTGTGAGGTTAAAGGGATATAATAACTTAATCTAAATAAAGTTGCTTTGCTGCAAGGAAGTCCTGGGCCATCACCCGATTGCTCAGACCCCTGAACTTCCACTCAATCATACAGCTTCCATTTATACAAGTGGTCCTCATTTAGCGACCTACCTGTTTTACGACGGCTCGCACTTACGACCGGGTGTAAATGCAAGCTGTCGTGGGGATTACCTGCTCTGGGGCGAAATTTCCCCGTGCATAGATTAGAGGGATTCCCTGCTCTGGTGCGTTCGTCTATGTTCGGGGAAATTTTCCCAAACATAGACGAAGGCACCAGAGCAGGGAATCCCTTAACTCCTCACTTACCGACCAATTTGTTCTACGACCGGGTCGTAAGAACGGAACCCGGTCGGTAAGTGAGGAGTGTCTGTATATATTTAGAGATGTCTTTCTGTGTATGTTTTCTTCTGTGGCTTTTTTTGTACTAACTTTATTTTGATATGACACAAGTAGAATGTCAAAACAAGTAGTTTGTTTTAATGTAGTTACTTGACTAGTATCATATTTGTTCTACCATATACCAAGTTATACCATATTAAGTTATATTGTCATCAGACAAATTACAAAAGGCAAGAAAACAAAAAGACTACTTACATCTATTGACACTGAAGAGAGTGTCCACATGGCTATAAATCAAATTATAAAACCGCAGATATAAATGTGTATCTGTGGATATATAGTAAAGAAAGTCTCAAAACAAGTAAGCAGACACAACATACAGAGTCTCCTAATCAGCTGTCCCTTTATGGGGGATATAAATATAAGCCATCCTACTATAACCGAGTAATTAAGCTGATCGACCACAACCAAACATGAAACTTTCAGTAAAAAGAGCCAGATGTTATTCAGGTATCAGCCTGACTTCAGGTACCAAGGCAAGCATGGACATCCTGACTTCCAGCCCGATTTCCCTGGGTCTGTCCCAAGTGAAGACTTAGGCCTGAGCGGAAGCCTCTGATGCAAATATGAAGTGTGGACTATGTGTCCCCTACACAATTGCAACTTTGTATATAAAACAGATTAAAAGACCACTATAGGCACCCAGACCACTTCAGCTCAATGAAGTGGTCTGGGTGCCAGGTCCAGCTAGGATTAACCCTGCCTGCTGTAAACATAGCAGTTTCAGAGAAACTGCTATGTTTACATTAGGGTTAATCCAGCCTCTAGTGGCTGTCTCATTGACAGCCGCTAGAGGTGCTTCCGCGCTTCTCACTGTGATTTTCACAGTGAGAAGATGCCAGCGTCCATAGGAAAGCATTGAGAAATGCTTTCCTATGGACTGGCTGAATGCGCACGCAGCTCTTGCCGCGCATGTGCATTCAGCCGATGACGTCCAAAGGAGGAGGAGAGTCCCCAGTGCCGAGGGAGCCCGGTGCTGGAGAAAGGTGAGTGTTTAACCCCCTTCCTCCCCCTTCAGCCCGGCGGGTGTAGGACCCTGAGGGTGGGGGCACCCTCAGGGCACTATAGTGCCAGGAAAACAAGTTTGTTTTCCTGGCACTATAGTGGTTGTTTAACTCAAAAGTACCAAGCAAATTCCCAAAGGAAAACAAAAGCTTTCCAGACTATGCCACTTCCTCCATCATAGGCTTGGCAGCCATTATGGATGGTTGTGAAATTGTACCACTGTACACTCCTGTATTGAGGCTCTTTGCCACAAAATAAGTTATATGATTGTTTTGAGATGTCTCCCATTAAATGTGTTCATTGAACATCACGGTTTTTATGCCAAAATTTAACAAAAGCTTTTATAGCCCCTTCTGTGCTATTTTAAACATTTTAACCGGTATGACATCTCACAAGATTCAAACTGAATAAAGTCCTGTATTTTCAGATGTACGTATTGCATTTTTATGGTGGTCAATTCTCCTTTTTCCAGATTTGAATCTGTAATAAAAAAAAAACATTTAAAAAAAAAAAAGTTTTAAATATATTTTTAATGTTAGAGTGTTATTATATAGGTTAAAGAGAAGCTTTGGTAACACATGGCGCATAAGCAGCAATTGCTGTGCCCCACCAATCTATTGAACATGAACATAAGTAGTTTTGGTGCTTAGAGTGTCCCTTTAATATGTAAGGCATTTAAAAAAAATATTAAGAAAAAAAGAAGAAGAATAAATTAGTCAGCTCTAGCCTGTAGTGTCCCTTTACAGTTTTGGTGATTTTCCTGAGATGGGACTTGTAAGTAGGCTGTGCAAAATGGATTGATTCACCTTATCACACATGGTGTGAAACCCATTCTTTCTGCATACAGACAGCATGCCTGAGTGCAGAAGAACAGAACTCTTTTGAATTGTTATTATATTCAAGATCGTGCACTCCAGATCATTTGTTCTTTCTCTTTAATATGGATTTAATAAAGGAGCAGAAAATGATTGGAAGCTATGATATATGTATGGTGACTGCAGCATAAAAGAAATTCACAGCTCTTTATATTCAAGTCAACTAACTAGATTAAAATAAGCCTAGACAGTATACAATAATATGCAAAATATTTCTCCACTTCTTCTGCTGAATAATGGAAAGACATAGGGAGTCTCACACCAGAGAAGTAGTATATCGACTGATCCAACTTGTATGTGGCAACATTACATGGCATACAGCAGGCAGGGATACACTGGGTAAGCGTTATGTTTTTTCGTAAGATTTTGTACAGCTTGCATTTAAAGGGCTATTTCCTTCCAGGAGATCTATTTAAGAAATGGCTGGTATATACCATAAGGACAGTGAATGGTTACACAGGATTACAAGATGATCAAGCATTATCATTACAATTGTAAAGGCATACCCAAGCACCACAGCCATCAATGTCGCGCTTTGCTTATGGAGCAAGCAGAAATGTAAATTGTAGCTTTCTTTTTTCTCTCTCTTCATCCGCTTCATTACAGCTGCAGTAATTGCTCCCCACCTCTAATTCTGCTTCTTTGTTACCATACCAGGTCTTGTGTAAGGTACACATACATGCCACAAATTCTAAGTGACTTGTACAGGCTTTGTGGCATTCTGTGTGAGAGCCAATACACCAGCTGCGAGTAGGTTCATTCAGGTTTATTCTCCAAAGTGAGAATTATAGGTGAATTTAAAGGGAATTTCAAATTTGAGGTCAAAATAGCCAAACTTGAAAAATGATCTGACGGTTATGCTTCCAGTTCAGCTACTCTGGCCTAAAATGTGAAATTTGTACTTTGTAAATAACCCTAATTAAATGGAAAAACAAGAGAAATGAACAACCTCAAAGATTATTAATGGTGGCACTATTAAAGGACCACTCTAGGCACCCAGACGACTTCAGCTTAATGAAGTGGTCTGGGTGCCAGGTACCTCTAGGATTAACCCTTTTTTTTATAAACATAGCAGTTTCAGAGAAACTGCTATGTTTATAATGAGGGTTAATCCAGCCTCCAAATCCTCTAGTGGCTGTCTCATTGACAGCCGCTAGAGGCGCTTGCGTGCTTCTCACTGTGAAAATCACAGTGAGAGCACGCAAGCGTCCATAGGAAAGCATTGTAAATGCTTTCCTATGCGACCGGCTGAATGCGAGCGCGGCTCCTGCCGCGCATGCGCATTCAGCCGATGACGTCGCGATCAAGATGGAGAGGAGGAGGAAAGCTCCCCGCCCGGCGCTGGAAAAAGAGGTAAGTTTAACCCCTTCCTCTCTCCAGAGCCCGGCGGGAGGGGGTCCCTGAGGGTGGGGGCACCCTCAGGGTACTCTAGTGCCAGGAAAACGAGTATGTTTTCCTGGCACTAGAGTGGTCCTTTAATTTGAAAAGGAGCTTCCTTCATTTGTTTTCATGAATAAAGATGTTTGCAACAGCTAAACTACGTATTACATATCACCCTTTTGGACAAGGTTTATTGCCTATGGTTCCATTATGAACAATGCGAGGACTAGGATTGAATGATAAAACTCTGCAAATAAAGTAAGTTTAAATGGTATTTTTGTGTTAAGTTTTTTATTTTTATTGCCTTTGATTTCCCTTATTTTTTTGCCTCCATAATACATTAAAATGGGCAGTGGCTGCAGTGTGCCTTAAAGCATAAATACATTGAATGTACAAATATGGGCATTGACTCTGTATTTAGTCCCTTGAAGATCCACTAAACTTTAGGAAACGTTATTCTTTTGCATTCATCCATTTTTAGAAAATCACTTGTCTCTACAAACTTACAGATATCCATTTATTTCCTCTATCTTCCTCTGTCACTCATGTAGTGTTAAAATAAAATTAGACTGGGTATTTGGTTGGTGACAACTTCATTTGCTGTCACTGATTATTACTCAGTACTCCGTTTCTTCAATAAAAAACACATACTCATCCAGAGTGATCTTAGCCAGATTGATTTTGAGTGAGACTACATGAGCAAATCTAACTGCAGTTGCAGACATATATTACATATTGATATTAACTGCACTCTTTGTTTAAAAACTGATACCGGAGAAACTGACGGAAGCCAAGCACAGAGAGATGGACACAGGTTTCTTCAGGAAGGAAGAGATTCTTTATTGGATCACCGATCGGGACTCAGAGGGACTAGCGTCACCAAAATACAGCAAAGTCTGAGTACTGAATACATAGAGTACATTCCTTATATAGCACTGTAGCTCCTCCCACAATTAACTACACCCACACATACCCTTAACCTATTTAATGAATAGAGTCTAAACTCATCCATCCGGTCTAACCACGTGGCTCATCTGATACAAAGGAGAGGGACGCGTAATTCCAGTTCTTACATTCCTGCACCTGGTCAGTACAGTGATGACAGTATCTTAGCTACGTGTTATTAACTAACTGATACTACAAACACATATACATACATATGCCTTGTGGCAATCTTAGCCTGCTAAACTTGTATTTTACTGGAATTACATCACATTCCCCCCTTTGATGCCTCTGATATTTCACAATTACTTGAGGCATCACTTAACCTTGGTTTGCATATACCTCAGGTTACCATGAACCAGACCAGACTTATCTTATGATGTGAATCTTCAACATTCATCTTCTTGCATTGGTTCTCCCTGATCTAGAGCCTTATACTTATATATCGCCATTATCTGTGCAGCAGCCTTCCTCTCTGCTATACTTCCTATCAGGCTTTGCACAGACCTAACTACTAAGGGTATAAGACACGGTAGGAGTAGACACAACAGTAAAATCAGTAGGACTCCACCTACCACTGCCTTAAGCCCTCCAAACCACTCATACCAGCTACCAAACCAACTACTTGGATTGTACCCTTTCCATACCTGAGTAGGCACATGCGCTAGTTTAACCATATGGCTAGTAAGCTCAGCTATTGCTTGCCCTTCGTCATCTATTTGAAGACAGCAATTACTTAGGTTAAACTTCCCACATACACCTCCCTCTACTGCCAAAAGGTAATCCAAGGCTAATCTATTTTGGTAGACTGCTGTCCTCATCCTGGTGTTATGCTTCGCTAGAAGATTGAGCGCTTGTGATGTCTCATTTGTGATAATCTCAACCACCGCCTGTAATCTTATAATACGGTTGAGCATATAAATAGGGGTTCTATAACCAAAGGTACCATCCTCAGCCCACGTGGCTGGCCCATAGTAATCTATAATACGCTGGGGAGGCCATTCATCATCTTCCCAGGCGCCTATCTCTATGGGTCCCCTTTTCTTCCTATGATTCACATCATACACTTTAACACCTAAAGTCTCACCTGTTTCAATCGGTAACAAGAAGAAGGATGGTTTGAGCATACCCAACACACATGCCCCTTCCCAGTCCTGTGGCAGCTCCGAATAGGCTTTCTTACCACAGATCCAGTACAAATTTGCTGGGGCTCTCCAAGTAGATGTGATGGATAGATCAAACCACACATCCTTTAAATTGGCATATCTAGCAAACGGGTTAGATGGTTCTGAGACATTTGAAGCCGACCACCAAGTTGTATTCTTTGTATCATCATCATAAGCTTTTTGCCCTAGACAAGTTAATTCTCCTACAGAAGTATTATACATTATTCCTTTCCTTGCTATGCAAACATAACCTATGATGGAGGTCTTTAATCTCCACTCAGATTTACCTCTAACACTCATATGATAATCGGCTTGTGTAGATATTAATTGGTCAACTGCCTCAGAACCGGACATTACCTCCTTTGCTTCCCAAGGCCATTGGTCTCCCATGTTAGTACCTCCACACACATAGCAGTTGGTAACATTAAGACTACCGGCAATACTTTCAGCTAAATCGATGAACAGGTTTTTAGCATTATGGGGGATCTTATTATCTATACTCATCTCTTCGTAAAAGGAATGGTATACTTGATGAGTCTGGGAGGATACCGTATCAGTCTCTATTCCTATAAACAATAATGTCCCAGGATCTAAACCCGTCCCGTATATTTGAAACCCAAATAAATTTCCATACTTATCTAAGAACTTGTCGGGGTTATTAATGAGTATATGGACTGGGTTGCATTCCATAGACTTACAATAAGGGCTAGTCGGCAACTTAGTCACTATCATGTCTTTGTCTACTGTCTGTCCCCAAGTTGCCCACCCCACACAAGACCAATATGGGCAAAAGTTATAATCTCTATTTGGGCATCTAGGACTTACATATTTATTTTTGCTACTGGGACAAATATATTTATCGTTAGACCCATACGTCCTCTCCCATCTAAGATCCCCACATACATTCCACGGCTTTCTACCACTCGATATCGCTTTACACGCATCAAATAGCAGAACACCCGAAGAATGTACGGATTCTAACACCGTTTTATTAATTAGGGTCCCCTGAGGATCTCCATTCCTGAGAGTCAACCAGATTGTACGAGGCTGATACTCCGGACTGAAGCACTTAGGTTCTCCTACTCTTAAATGGCACACACTATAATCTATATTTAAGTATCTACATCTCGATACATCTCCTTTACATTCGTATTGTGAATGCCAAATTAGGGTTTGGGAAATATGGTTACCTGTTCTCGTAGTCTTAATGCATACCTCACAGCTAGGAGTGTCGGTACCTCTACCTTCCTGAATATAAAAACACATATAAATAAACACTATCAAAAGCACATCTTTCGCCGTCATCCTCAGTCTTCGTCCGTGCGATGGCGCCTCAGCTTCCAGGATGTGAGGGGCTGCAGGGAATGGAGTTCTGCTCATCTTCACAGGTGTCCCTTCGAGACTTTCCTGGCTTATACACTATGTGATGGTAAGCGGACAGGCTTTATTATGGCCTTCTCACTCACACCTGTAACAATAAAATTTGTAATCCACAATAATTCCTCGTTACTCCGACTGAGTAGTGCGTTTTAACCGGATCTTGCAGGGATTCTCTGGATCTGCTGTAACTTGCCAAGAATCGACTGCTGCTGGTTTAACCCTGGAGTGATGTATCCACGGAGTCACTTCTGCTACTTTTATCGCTGTAGGGGTAGACAAAAGAACAACATAAGGACCTCTCCACTTGGGCCCTAACGGTACATTATTCCACTCTTTAATCCACACTTGATCTCCTGGATGATAACTATGAACAGGGGGATAAATATTCACCGGTAATCTATCTTGTACCCATTTCTGTACCTCCTCCATAGTCTTACCCAACTCTACAACCTGCTGCCGAGTAATTCCTTCTCCCAACTGACTCAAGTCCCCCCTTAAGTTACCAAGTACGGGAGGTGGTCGCCCATACATGATTTCAAAAGGAGAGAGGCCCATCCTTCTGGTAGGGGTACTGCGGATTCGCAATAAGGCTATAGGTAAGAGAACGTTCCACTTAAGTTGGGTTTCCTGACACATTTTAGCCAACTGGTTCTTTATAGTTCTATTCATTCTCTCTACCTTACCAGAACTCTGGGGTCTATATGCAGTATGAAGCCTCCACTTTATACCAAGCATATGAGTCAGTTGTTGTAGGCACTGATGAACAAAAGCTGGACCATTGTCCGATCCTATAGAACAGGGTAGTCCATATCGGGGTATTATTTCTCGTAGCAGGAATCTCACAACTTCTCCTGCTTTCTCTGTACGAGTAGGACATGCTTCTACCCAGCCTGAATAGGTGCACACAATTACCAGCAGGTAACGATGTCCACCCGACTTAGGCATCACTGTAAAGTCTATTTGTAGATCGGACATGGGGAGTCCCCCCATAAACTGAACTCCTGGTGGCTTTACTGGTCCTTGTCTTGCATTATTCTTAGCACACGTTACACATCTGCGTACAATGGCCTGAGTCAAGTTGGACAATCTTGGTATGTAGAAATGTTTTCTAAGAGATTCTTCAGTACTGTCTCTCCCAGAATGTGTCCCGTTGTGATAGTTTTGGACAATTTCTACTGCTAGTGATGCTGGTATAACTATTCTTCCATCTTCTAGCTGATACCACTTGTTCTCCAGATACTTTCCCGGTTCAGTCTTTAACCACTCCTCTTCTTGAGCTGTATAAACTGGAGTCCATTGGGACAGTGGAGTTGGTATAAGAGCAGCTATATGCCCTACATACTCCTGTCTTCCTGATTCAGCAGCACGCTTAGCTGCACTATCTGCCATCCGATTTCCTTTGGTTACATCACCATCTCCTCTCAGATGCGCTCGACAATGTATGATACCGACTTCTTTCGGCTCCCACACTGCTTCCAATAGTTGTAGGATTTCGGCTGCGTACTTGATTTCTTTGCCTTCTGAATTCAGTAGTCCTCTTTCTTTATACAAAGCTCCGTGGGCATGAGTGGTTAAAAACGCATACTTAGAGTCCGTATAGATATTTACTCTTAAACCTTCAGCCAATTGTAACGCTCGTGTTAGTGCTATTAATTCTGCCTTTTGTGCTGATGTTCCTTTCGCCAGTGGCCGAGCTTCTATCACCTTGTCTATTGTTGTCACTGCATATCCTGCATAGCGGATCCCTTCTTTCACATAACTACTGCCGTCGGTGTAATATTGAACATCGGGGTTCTGGATGGGAAAATCACGAAGATCTGGTCTACTTGAGAATACTTCATCCATTACTTCCAAACAATCATGTTGACTTTCAGTAGGTTGTGGCAAAAGGGTAGCTGGATTTAAGGTGTTTACAGTCTCTAAATGCACTCTTGGGTTTTCACACAACATTGCTTGATACTTGGTCATACGGCTGTTACTAAACCAATGATTTCCTTTGTAATCCAACAACGTCTGTACTGCATGTGGGACTCGTACATAAAGTTCTTGACCCAGAGTGAGTTTATCGGCTTCAGCTACTAGCAGGGCGGCTGCAGCTACGGCTCTTAGACAAGGTGGAAGTCCGCTGGCCACTGCATCCAGTTGCTTAGACATGTAGGCAACAGGTCTTTGCCATGATCCCAAGTACTGTGTCAATACTCCCACAGCCATTCTTCTTTGCTCGTGTACATACAGGTAGAATGGTCGTGTGTGATCAGGTAGACCTAATGCTGGGGCACTCATCAAAGCCTTCTTCACATCTTCAAATGCCGTTTGCTGTTCTTGGGTCCATAAGAAGGGGTCGTGCTCTGTACCTTTGATAGCTGCGTACAGAGGTTTTGCTAGTATCGCATAACTGGGAATCCATATCCTACAGAAGCCTGCTGCCCCCAAGAATTCTCGCACTTGTCTTCTATTCTTGGGTATTGGTATTTGGCAGACAGCTTCTTTTCTCTCTGGCCCCATAATTCTTTGACCTTCAGAGATATGGAATCCTAGATACTTGACAGTTGGCAAACACAACTGAGCCTTCTTTCTAGACACCTTGTATCCTGCCTTCCAGAGAATGTGTAGTAGATCGTGCGTTGCTTGCTGACAGATTTCTTTTGTAACTGCTGCTATCAACAAGTCATCTACATACTGTAACAATACACACTCTCCTGGGATGGACTCGAAATCCAATAGATCTTGACTTAGGGCTGAACCAAATAGGGTAGGTGAATTTTTAAACCCTTGGGGCAGTCTTGTCCAAGTCATTTGGCGTTTTGAGCCCGTTACAGCGTTCTCCCACTGGAAAGCGAAAATACATTGACTTTCTGCGGCAATTCGGAGGCAAAAGAAGGCATCTTTGAGATCTAAGACTGTGAAGTAAGTAGCCCCGCCCGGAATTAAAGCAAGCAGGTTATATGGATTGGGTACAACTGGATGTATACTAACAACCGCATCATTGACTGCTCTTAAGTCCTGCACAGGTCGATACTCATCTGTACCGGGCTTTTGAACAGGCAGCAATGGGGTGTTCCAGGGGGAAGTACAGAATTTTAGGATACCATACCGTATGAACTTATCCAGATAGGATTGGATGTTCTTCTTAGCCTTCTGCGGAATGTGATATTGTCTTAGGCTCACTGGATAAACCCCATGTTTCAGTTCAATTTTTATTGGTGGAATATTGCGGGCCAGTCCTGGTGGGTTGTTCTCTGCCCAAACTCCTGGTATGTTAAACAATGTCTCATCACTCCTAGGGTTTTGGCTAGTCAACACTGTATAAAGTCGCCACTCTTCTTCCTTTGGTACGGATAAAGTCATAATACCTGAAGGTCCATTAAACTTTAAAGATGTTGTTCCATCTGGTAGGAACGTAATCTGCGCTTGTAATTTGGATAGCATATCACGTCCCAGCAATTGGACTGGACATTCAGGCATATAAAGGAATTGGTGTTTTACTACGTGGCCTCCCAATGTACAGAGTCGACTTTTAAGAACCGGTCTTTCAGCACTTCTTCCAGTTGCTCCTATCACAGTAATAGTCCTTCCAGATGGAGGAGCAACCAGATTAGTCACCACTGAATGTTCAGCACCAGTGTCGATCATGAACGCACTCCTTTTCCCCCCTATTGATACATCGACCATAGGCTCCGCTCGACCAAGGGGGATGGAGCCCGGTCGGTATCAATAGTCCTCCATGACCGTGTCAGCCAATCCTACGAAGTCCCTACCTTCTCTATCGCGGGACCTTTGCGCTGCTGGAATATACCTATCTTCCCTCACACTTCCTCTGTTCCCATTACTCCCTCTATAACCATTACTCCCTCCGGGACCTCCTCTACCTCTCGCTCTGCCTCTAAAGTTTCCGTAGCCTGCCCTGGGTTGGTCTCTCTCGTACTGCTCTCTTTGCGGACATTCGTTCCTCCAATGCCCTTCTTCCTTGCAATACGCACACTGATCCCTACTCAAAGGCTCCTTACTCCATCTATTATTGCCTCTATCTGGGCCCCGTTTATCTACGCCTGCGATCGCTACCGCTAGCATATCAGCCTTTTTACGCATCTTGCGCTCCTCCTCTTTCTTGCTTTCTGTTTCCCTATTCATATAGACCTTATTAGCTACCTCCATTAGTTGGGAGATTGACATACCTGCAAACCCTTCTAACTTTTGTAGCTTGCGCTTAATATCTCCGTAAGCTTGGCTGACAAAGGCGGAGTTAACCATTCGGGAATTGTCTGCGTCTTCCGGATTAAAGGGGGTGTACAAGCGGTACGCCTCCAATAATCGGTCATAAAAGACACTGGGCGCTTCATCGCTTTTCTGGATCACCTCAACTGTCTTCGACATGTTAATGGCTTTCTTTCCTCCGGCTTTCATGCCAGCAATTATAGCGTCTCTATAGGCTCTGAGTTGAACCATATCAGCACCATTTACGTTCCAATCGGGATCAGTGTTGGGATAATGTGTTGCGGCCCATGCTGCTGGATTAGCTTGATTCAAAGCACGGGCTCTATCTTCTAATGCTTTAATGGCTGCTTGATTTATTCTTGTCCTTTCCTCATTGTTAAATAAAGTCATTAGTAACTGCTGGCAATCAGCCCATGTCGGATTATGCGTCTGTACTATTGAGGTGAACAGATCAGTCATGGCTTGTGGTTTCTCAGTATACGAGGAATTGTGGGTCTTCCAGTTTAAAAGATCGGTTGTAGTGAAGGGAACATATACGAAGACAGGGTCAGCTTGTGCCATTTGACCTGCGGCATTAATATAGGCTGACCCGGGATTCAGACGAAGAGGCATCTGATAGTGTCTCAATTGTTGGGCACCGGTCAACTGTCGGGTCTGTATGGGGCTACGTGGAGGGGCGTCAGTCATGGGTTCCGGTCGGGGAGAGATAGGGTATGGGGATGTGGGAGGTTGGTTTTGGGAAAAGGTGGTAAATAGAACACTTCGGGCCGAGCTAGATGAAGCTTGACCGGAAGTCTGAAGTGGCGCCAAATCAGGATATTCGTTTCTAATGGGGGTGGGTTCTGGTTCCGGAAGGGGAGATTTAGTACGAGGGGGGGTGGATCCTGTACTGGAGGAGGAAGCGGAAGTGGATGAGGGTAGTGAGGGAAGGGTTACAGGACTTCCTGTATTTGCGTCACTTCCTCTTACCGGAAAGTAAGGGGGCGGCAAAGGGATCTCGGACTCAGGGGGCGTGTCCAAAATGGGCCTAACACCAGCCCTAGTGGACGAACAAGTCCTAGCTACCATGAGGCGACACTGTTCCTCGTGGCATGTCCGGAGCCATTTTGGCGAGTCATTTACGGCCTGTCTCCAACAATCAATATAAGGAAACTGGCCGTAAAGTTCAGGCCTACCTGATACAGCCACGTGTAAGCGCTGTACCAGAGTTGGATCCAAACTGCCACGTGGCGGCCATGCCGCAACCAAAGTAGGCCACTCCCTAGTGCACAAAGTGACCAAACGTACAGGAGACATCTTTACCCCAAAATCACAAACTTTGAATCCCTTTTTAAAATTCTTAACCATACATCCTAAGGGATCCGGAATCGTTGACTGCGACGCACCCATATTTAACAGTGGAACGTCGTCGACAACGATTACTATACACGCGTACTATTCAACAGTCACACCCGTTTCCTCTGGCAACAGCACCACGTGGTACGGTTACCAAGTGAAACGTACACAATAACAATAAACACTCAGGGAATTCCCGTACACACACAGCTGCTACACCAGTCACTATATAATCAATATTATGCCCTTTGGCGTAACTACACAGTCACCCACGCTATAATTCTCTATATACGAATTACCCGTCTATAACACACCCAGTAACATCGTCTTTTACAAATAGCGGTTACAGTACGGTTAGCATAGGTCAAAGCACAAGTTAAGGTCACAATACAATTATTAGTGGTTATGGTGTTAAACATGCAATGGACGACAATGATTAGTACTTATTATACAATGTCAGTAAATATACAGGGTTATGGTACCGTGCACTATAATACAGCAACACACTATCAACACTCTCGCTAGACGGCTGAGCTCGCGCTATCTAACAAGATATACACTTTACTAAAACAATCGTTTAACACATTTACAATTCCCAACTAAACTATTGGCCAGTACCTTGAATGGACTACCTAAAACTATATACACCCGTTTTGGTTAGCCACACTGCCCAATCACCACA
This sequence comes from Pelobates fuscus, assembly GCF_036172605.1. Taxonomy (NCBI): domain Eukaryota; kingdom Metazoa; phylum Chordata; class Amphibia; order Anura; family Pelobatidae; genus Pelobates; species Pelobates fuscus. Next base: position 335,693,028 of record NC_086317.1, on the reverse strand, counting down.
TATATAGCGAGCTAGAGAACCGAATTTACACAGGCGCCTCTTAGTCGCACTATACAACGAGCTAGAGAACCGAATTTACACAGGCGCCTCTTAGTCGTACTATCAAAAGTCTAGTGGGTTCCAAATTTACACGCCTTCCCACTTAGCCCAGATAGGATGAGAACTAGCGAACCGAATTTACACAGGCGCCGCTTAGTCTCCCGGTCCCTCCGACCTAGCGAACGTAATATACACCCTAGAACGCTAGTCTAGACAAGACACCGGTGTCCGGCTAGGGCTATCTTACACCTGGACCCCGCCTGACTAACCAAATCAAACGGTCTGACTAAAGAGCGTTCGATCGAGCGGTGCGCCTTCGCTCCTTCCCTCCGACAGAGGGGGCAGATACAGATTCAAAAACCCCTTTGGGCCTACCGCACAATCGGTATACCCCTAGCGGGTCCTGCCGTCTAAAACAGCAGTTGTCTTACCTCCTCGTTCCTGAACCTGAGTTCACACTCATCGACGGGGACACCCCAGCACTTCTCACGTAGAGGCCGATGATCTCCTGGACAACAGACCAGTGGCGCCGAGACGAAGGGAGGTCCACGCAGAAGTTCAGGGGTGCAGCCGTAGAGAACGTGGGCAAAGATAGACCGTCTCACGCCTCTGCCTCTCAGCTACCGTTGAACGATGAGCTTCCCGGCCAATGCACCAAATGATACCGGAGAAACTGACGGAAGCCAAGCACAGAGAGATGGACACAGGTTTCTTCAGGAAGGAAGAGATTCTTTATTGGATCACCGATCGGGACTCAGAGGGACTAGCGTCACCAAAATACAGCAAAGTCTGAGTACTGAATACATAGAGTACATTCCTTATATAGCACTGTAGCTCCTCCCACAATTAACTACACCCACACATACCCTTAACCTATTTAATGAATAGAGTCTAAACTCATCCATCCGGTCTAACCACGTGGCTCATCTGATACAAAGGAGAGGGACGCGTAATTCCAGTTCTTACATTCCTGCACCTGGTCAGTACAGTGATGACAGTATCTTAGCTACGTGTTATTAACTAACTGATACTACAAACACATATACATACATATGCCTTGTGGCAATCTTAGCCTGCTAAACTTGTATTTTACTGGAATTACATCACAAAACAACAAGAAAATAAGGGAGTTTTTTTTTCTTTTAAGTTTGTTGGAACTTACTTGCGTATTTTATTTTGTAGAATTTGAAATATTTTATGAGCATGTTTCTGTTGTCAAGAAAAATATAATATCTAAACATATAATGACTAAGATGTGCATGTTTAGATGCAGATAGTGCTAGACATTTGAAGTATGTAAGTATTCTGATCCATACATCGATACTTAGAGGAATACTATAGGGTCAGGAACACAAACATGCATTCCTGACCCTATAGTGTTAACCCTCCCTCCCTTCCCTCCCTAAATATAGTAAAATTTTGCTTGTGTTAAAGTCTGCAGCTGCTGCCTCTGCCCCTGATCTGTCTGCTTGGCTGACACAATCAGACGTGATTCTTCAAGACAATCACAATGCTTCCCCATAGGCTTGGCTGAGACTGTCAAGGATGCAGATCAGGGGCAGAGCCAGCACAAGTCAAACACAGCCCTGGCCAATCAGCATCTCCTCATAGAAGTGCATTGAATCAATGCATCACTATGAGAAAGGTTCAGCGTCTCCATGCAAAGGGTGGAGACACTGAATTTCAGTGGAGGAGTGTCCAGTGGAGTTATCACCAGGCTGTAATGTAAACACTGCATTTTTCTCTGAAAAGACTGCAAAAAGCCTGAAGGGAATGATCCTACTCACCAGAACGTATACAATAAGCTGTAATTGTTCTGGTGACTATAGTGTGTATAGAATATTCAAAGTAAAAAAAATAGGGGGGCCGGGCCGCCGAGCCGCTGCTATCCACGCCAGCTCCGGCTATGAACCGCATAAAACGGGAAAATGAAGAGAAAATACCAACAATTTAAGCTGACAACGGCAACCAGGGGCAAGACCAGGCAGTGAGGAACCGGGGAGAAAGGCACTGAGACACAAGCTGAGCCCACGGCACACATTGAGCATTGCGAACCCCAGAGGCCTTGGACCTGCAGCATGAGCAGGTCCACAGCGCACACAGAAGGCACAGGAGACAGGGGGTGACCCCGCTCCCCCCCCACCCGGCCGGGGGGGTGATCCCGGCCCAAAGGTCAAACTTCAGAAGCTGGAGGTGGAAGCGCGCCCGGATCACGGCGCCTCTATGTACAGAGCTAAAATGGCCAACAGACAAACCCCACCCGCACAGGAACACGGGGCGACCCTATTACACGCAACAGAGACCCACGCTGGGGCACCACAACCCCCAGGATAGCTGGACCCACAACTGGATCCTCCCAGGCGGCGGACAGGTCAATAAGGAGCCGGCCCTGATCCCCGGATTAGGTGGGGGTCCGGAAAAAAATGCCCCCAATTCTGCGAGCCCGGTGGGGCTGACTAGCGCGGGCCCTCTGGCGGACCGGTGGCCGGAGGCACGCGCCGGCGTCATGTAAGTGGCCGGAGGCGGGAGAGGCATGACTGGGCCGGAGCTCCAGGGAGGTCCTGCTGAGGCTGGGGAGGTGCAGGAGACGGGGACCCGGCAGACTCTACGGGGGGAGACCGTCGGACAGCACCGGTCTCTGAGTGCCCACAGCGAGGTAGTACTCCCCAAAAGACACGGAAGCATGTCTTGGGGAGGGAAAGGGGGAGGGCCTGTCACACCCGGGGGAACTGGGGAGACCCAGAGGGGCACAGCTGATTCATCATGTGCACACTTGCCCTGCAGTAACTATGGTGAGGCCATACCAGGGGGAAGCCTGAAGAAATACCACCATGGGGGACGACAAGTCCACACTGGACAATTTCATCACACCGGGCGCCATTACGCCCCCTCCAGCGAAGTGACTTAAGGTCTAAATCTGGAATCAGTTTTGCTAGAGCTAAACATGTAACTGTTTTTCTTTGCACATGTCCTTGAACATCATACACAATTCGCTCAATGCTATATCCCTATCCATATATTGCATAAGTACCTATAGCATACATTTGATCGATACACAACACGCGGCACACCTTTACTATATCAACAAACTGCTAACAGTAACCACACGACACACACTCACGACCAGATGCTCTCAACCACACGAGGATGTATAGACATACACGTGCAAATATCCAGATCTATACGTTATCATAAGCCACACAACAACGTAAAGTTGGCCAGCGATACTAAGGCAACAAGAGTGACATATATAGGGCCTGACACTCGCATAACTCTGCTGCGACCAATACCTGCGCTACATACAAGTAAAAGCGATAAGATAAATTGCCTGCACTGACAAGACTCATATGACATTAGACATGGTTTTAGCATAACCTCGCATAACATATAACTGCGCATTACCATTTATAATCCTAAGATATTTACTGCGCCAGATACATGTAAACTTAAAAAATTTATGCAAGCTTGCGATATACAGATATGCACCCGCTTTGATTTACAGGCCTCTGCGCAGACAACCACATGCCTTATACTGTCATGCACCCGCTCTGAATGATAAACCTCTGCGTAGGCAACAACCTGCCATATGGTTTTATACATAATACAGGGATTCCCATATTCCTAATAACCTAAATCTCTTTAGTGACAAGTACCAAGTGGCATTTTATCGCCTGTTTTATTACTAACATGTTATACTATGAATATCTTCTACATTTTTACTTAACTCTTACCTAGCATATACCATGTTTTATGCTCTGCCTTACTATTCTTTAAGCTTGTACTCTCTCAGCCTGCTAATTATACCCATAAAAATGTGCAATTTACTCATATGCTATGACACTATATTTCGATGTATGTTCATATTATGCTTGTTACTGCCGTCGTAGCATCTCAAGCTTGTATGTCTTTCTTTGCACAATAAAAAGAATTTAAAACAAAGTAAAAAAATACACACATATAAATATTTTATATATATATATATATATATATTCTAATATAATATTCAGCGAGTTCCCTTGTAGTTTTAGATTGTGAACAAACATGTATTTGATAATTTTGAACATGGCAACTGCGAGTGGAAAAATATTTTCTGGCCTAAACTCTGCAATGTGCATGTTAGTGCCCTGCATACACTCCCCCTGATTATGTGGCTTATAACGGCAGAGATTTGTAAAAATCAAAGAAGCTGTAGGCAAATCCCCTGGCTCTTACACAGCAAAGAAGGAGGTTTCACTTTCCCATTTGCGTTGTCAATTTAGTTCAAGAAAGGATCTCTCTCCTTTCAGGAGAAACCGGAGTCACATCCGAATGCATGCATTCAGAGGCGTAACTAGAAACCACAGGTCCCCGTTGCAAAAATTTCCCTGGGGCCCCCTACATGCATCTTCCACCTCTTCCCCCCCCCCCACTCCATTTGTATAATATAACACATACAGATACAGACACACGTGCTAATACACCGACACACAGAATTACACACATTCAGATACACAATAACACTTCTACAGATACAAACAATGACACACATGCAGATGCACATACACAGAATGACACTCATACATGTACAAACACTGACACACATATAGATGCATAGAGACACACACACTGACAAATATGCAGATACACATGCAGACAAACAGATACACATACATACAGACACACACAGACAAACAGATACACATAGAGATATGCAGATGCACGTACAGACATATATGCAGATACACGTGTAGTCACATATGCAGATACATTCACACTTAATGACAAACATTCAGATACAGAGAATGACACGCATACAGATATAAACAGTGACACATAGAAACATAGAATGTGACAGCAGATAAGAACCATTTGGCCCATCTAGTCTGCCCAATTTTATTTATTTTCTTTAGTCCCTGGCCTTATGTTATAGTTAGGATAGCCTTATGCCTATCCCACAATGCTTAAACTCCTTTACTATGTTAACTTCTACCACTTCCGCTGGAAGGCTATTCCATGCATCCACTACCCTCTCAGTAAAGTAATACTTCCGGATATTATTTTTAAACCTTTGCCCCTCTAATTTAAGACTATGTCCTCTTGTTTTGGTAGTTTTTCTTCTTTTAAATATAGTTGCCTCCTTTACTGTGTTGATTCCCTTTATGTATTTAAATGTTTCTATCATATCCCCCCTTTCTCTTCTTTCCTCCAAGCTATACATGTTAAGATCCTTTAACCTTTCCTTGTAAGTTTTATCCTGCAATCCATGAACCAGTTTAGTAGCCCTTCTCTGAACTCTCTCTAAAGCAGGCTTGTCCAACCTGCGGCCCCCCAGATGTTGCCAAACTACAACTACCATGATTCTTTCAATTAAACAGATAGCCAGGGAATCATGGGAGTTGTAGTTCAGCAACATCTGGGGTGCCGCAGGTTGGACAGCCCTGCTCTAAAGTATCAATTTCCTTCTGAAGATACGGTCTCCAGTACTCAGGGGCGTATTAGCCGCGAGGCAAACAAGGCATTTGCCTTGGGCGGCATTTTCCAGGGGGCGGCAAAAAAAGCCGCCCCCAAATGCCCAAGGCAAATGTCTTGTTAGCCTTGCGGCTAACAGACATGCCGGCGGTCGGGCGGCGCTGGCGGGCGGGCGGGCGGCCGGCGAGGGAGCACTTCCCCTGAGCTGTCTGCTCAGCTCCCTTGCCAGCCGCAGAGTGAGGCTGGGAGGCGGAGCCGGAATATGACGTCATATTCCGGCTCCCAGCCTCACTCTGCGGCTGGCGAGGGAGCTGAGCAGACAGCTCAGGGGCAGTGCTCCCTCGCCGGCCGCCCGCCCGCCCGCCAGGCAGTGCCGCCCGATCGCCCAGCAGCCACTGGACCACCAGGGAGGAAGAGACGCCCCCCACCCCCCCACCATTCCCAAAGGTAAGGAGGCTGGGGGAGGGGGGTGTTAAATTTTAAAAAAATGTGTTAAAAATAAATGTAAAAAAAAACATGTTAATAATAAATAAAAAAAATGTATTAAAAAAAAATAAAAAATAATTGTGTTAAAAATAAATTTAAAAAAAAACGTGTTAATAATAAATTAAAAAAAAGTGTTAAAAATAAATTTAAAAAATTTGTTAAAAATAAATTTTAAAAAAATGTGTTAAAAATAAATTTAAAAAATGTGTTAATGTGGGTGGGTGAGTGTGTGTCTGTTAGTGTCTGTGTCTGTTAGTGTTTGTGTCTGTTAGTGTTTGTGTCTGTTAGTGTTTGTGTCTGTTAGTGTCTGTGTCTGTGTGTGTCTGTGTGTGTGTCTGTTAGTGTGTGTGTTTGCCTGTGAGTGTGTGTGTATGTTAGTGAGTGTGTGTGTATGTTAGTGAGTGTGTGTGTATGTTAGTGAGTGTGTGTGTATGTTAGTGAGTGTGTGTCTGTTAGTGAGTGTGTTTGTCTGTTACTGAGTGTGAGTGTGTCTGTTACTGAGTGTGAGTGTGTCTGTTAGTGTGTGTGTTTCTGTTAGCGTGTGTGTGTTTCTGTTAGCTAGTGTATGCGTATCTGTCAGTGAATGTGTGTGTGTGTGTATTTAGAATGCGGGGCGGGGGGAAAGGTTGGGTGGGGGTGGCGCGGGGGGGGGGGGGGGGAAGGGGGGGCGCCTGAGTTTTGTCCTGCCTAGGGCAGCACAAAACCAGGATACACCACTGCCAGTACTGCGTACAATACTCCAAGTCAGGTCTCACCAGTGTTCTGTACAATGGCAAGAGCACTTCCCTGCTAATACCTCTCCCTTTACAACCAAGCATTCTGCTAGCATTTCCTGCTGCTCTATTACATTGTCTTCCTACCTTTAAGTCATCAGAAATAATCACCCTTAAATCCCTTTCCTCAGATATTGAGGTTAGGACTCTATCAAATATTCTGTACTCTGCCCTTGGGTTTTTACGTCCAAGATGCATACAGATATATGGGGGCACACACTGACACACATGCAAACAGATACCCATACAGACCCATATGCAAACAAACAGATACACTTACAGACCCACACACACATACAGACATTCTCACACACACACATGCAAACTGTTAAAAAAAATGTAGTCACCCTCCTGTTTCCTTTTAGGTGCAGGAGGGTGATTGCCCTGGAGTCCAGCGGCTGGCTCAGGCTTATGGGAGTCAGAGCTCTGACTCTGACCCCCTCTTCTCCTTCCCCGGCGCTCTATTCCCGCACAGCTCTGTCTAAGCTGGGAGGAAGTGACGGCTTCTTCCCAGCTCTGATATTATCATTGGGGCCTGGCCACGCTCTTAAAGTTCCGCAGCGCTGACCGGGTCCAGGAAGTTCATTGCTATCGTGTAGCCCCAAGAGCATGGGCCCCTTCAATGCAGGCCAAGCTGTTGTTCCGAGTGGCCAGGGCCACACCACAATGCTGGCAGTTACCCCGGTCATAAGGGTCGACCAAGTGGCCGGGTCCCCTGGAGTAACTGGCCCGGTTGCAGCTTCGACCGCAGTAGTTCCTCCACTGCATGCATTGCCAGTTGCTCTGTGATCCATGCACACTGCCAAATTCACAAGACTGTAAAATGGGCTGTGTATAAACTGATAGCAGCATTCTTGCTGCTGTTAGTTTATTGAATTCCACTCATCCTTTTCGATGATTTGGGACTGCGACTGGAGATAAAATTCTTAATTTTTTTTGTACGAACTTTTCTCGCAATAGTGTCACACAGAAAAGTATTTATTATTAAAAAAATAAAATAAAAAAACCTGTTCCTTATAGGAAACATGTATTCCTGACTCTATAGTGAAAGCTCACCATTTAGGTGGCTTGCCCCCCCCCCCCCCCCCCCATGCCCCCTCAGAATGGGTTAAAACTCACCTTATTTTCAGCTCTCAACGGGTCTGCCGGTGCTGGCCCCACCCCCCTTGGTGACATCATCAAAATGGCCAATTTTTACCCAGTCAAATGCTTTCCCATGGGGAAAGTTTTTAATTGACTTAAATCAGCAAGGGGTGGGGCTAAACACAGTTTTGAGCAATCAGCTTTTTCTCATAGAATCAATGCATCTCTATGAGCGTGGGGATGTTGAATGGCAGTGCTGCTTACTGTGCAGCCCTGAGCCAGAAAGCCCCTCCAGTGGCCATCTGAGTGGCCACTTGGAGGTGTCCCTGGGGGCAATGTAAACACTGCCTTTCTCTGAAAAGGCAGTGTTTACATGAAAATACCTGAAGGGAGCCATTATACTCACCAGAACAACTACATTAAGCTGTAGTTGTTCTGGTGACTATAGTGTCCTTTTAAGCACAGAAGAATGAAGTAGTAGTATGCATTAAACTCGAAAAATTCACCTTGCCGTAATAAAGGAAATTTAAACGATCGCTCTAAACCCCTAAAGCACTTCAGAGCTTATAAAAAGTGCCGCGGTCACATCCTTTCAGCTGTCAGTCAAATAGCCTGGAAGGTGCTCTTCCTGGTTGCCCTGGCACAATATTTCTGCCTCTCACAGAGTAGCAATGGATTCAATGCATCGGATTCTCCAGGAGATAAATCAGTACTGATGATCTACTGGTGGGAAGAGCAAACCACTAATTTGTGGCTGGATTAGTGCTAAGTTGATTTACATTTACGGGGGGCCAGTACAGTAGCCAGCACTCTAGTGCTGCAAAAATATTTATTTATAATGCTGGACTGCTTCTTCAAAGAATAGTGAAAAACTCAAGGTTACTGACACCATTATAAATCTTGATCTCCAGGAGGCAATTGTGAAGCTATAATTGTATTGTTTGGGTAATGAGTACCATTGAAATCTGGACTCTGTTGGTGCTTGCAAGCAATTCATATATTGTTTGGAATTGTGATGTAATTCCAGTAAAATACAAGTTTAGCAGGCTAAGATTGCCACAAGGCATATGTATGTATATGTGTTTGTAGTATCAGTTAGTTAATTACACGTAGCTAAGATACTGTTATCACTGTACTGACCAGGTGCAGGAATGTAAGAACTGGAATTACGCGTCCCTCTCCTTTGTATCAGATGAGCCACGTGGTTAGACCGGATGGATGAGTTTAGACTCTATTTATTAAATAGGTTAAGGGTATGTGTGGGTGTAGTTAATTGTGGGAGGAGCTACAGTGCTATATAAGGAATGTACTCTATGTATTCAGTACTCAGACTTTGCTGTATTTTGGTGACGCTAGTCCCTCTGAGTCCCGATCGGTGATCCAATAAAGAATCTCTTCCTTCCTGAAGAAACCTGTGTCCATCTCTCTGTGCTTGGCTTCCGTCAGTTTCTCCGGTATCATTTGGTGCATTGGCCGGGAAGCTCATCGTTCAACGGTAGCTGAGAGGCAGAGGCGTGAGACGGTCTATCTTTGCCCACGTTCTCTACGGCTGCACCCCTGAACTTCTGCGTGGACCTCCCTTCGTCTCGGCGCCACTGGTCTGTTGTCCAGGAGATCATCGGCCTCTACGTGAGAAGTGCTGGGGTGTCCCCGTCGATGAGTGTGAACTCAGGTTCAGGAACGAGGAGGTAAGACAACTGCTGTTTTAGACGGCAGGACCCACTAGGGGTATACCGATTGTGCGGTAGGCCCAAAGGGGTTTTGAATCTGTGTATCTGCCCCCTCTGTCGGAGGGAAGGAGCGAAGGCGCACCGCTCGATCGAACGCTCTTTAGTCAGACCGTTTGATTTGGTTAGTCAGGCGGGGTCCTGGTGTAAGATAGCCCTAGCCGGACACCGGTGTCTTGTCTAGACTAGCGTTCTAGGGTGTATATTACGTTCGCTAGGTCGGAGGGACCGGGAGACTAAGCGGCGCCTGTGTAAATTCGGTTCGCTAGTTCTCATCCTATCTGGGCTAAGTGGGAAGGCGTGTAAATTTGGAACCCACTAGACTTTTGATAGTACGACTAAGAGGCGCCTGTGTAAATTCGGATCTCTAGCTCGTTGTATAGTGCGACTAAGAGGCGCCTGTGTAAATTCGGATCTCTAGCTCGCTATGTATATGTGGTGATTGGGCAGTGTGGCTAACCAAAACGGGTGTATATAGTTTTAGGTAGTCCATTCAAGGTACTGGCCAATAGTTTAGTTGGGAATTGTAAATGTGTTAACGATTGTTTTAGTAAAGTGTATATCTTGTTAGATAGCGCGAGCTCAGCCGTCTAGCGAGAGTGTTAATAGTGTGTTGCTGTATTATAGTGCACGGTACCATAACCCTGTATATTTACTGACATTATATAATAAGTACTAATCATTGTCGTCCATTGCATGTTTAACACCATAACCACTAATAATTGTATTGTGACCTTAACTTGTGCTTTGACCTATGCTAACCGTACTGTAACCGCTATTTGTAAAAGACGATGTTACTGGGGTGTGTTATAGACGGGTAATTCGTATATAGAGAATTATAGCGTGGGTGACTGTATAGTTACGCCAAAGGGCATAATATTGATTATATAGTGACTGGTGTAACAGCTGTGTGTGTACGGGAATTCCCTGAGTGTTTATTGTTATTGTGTACGTTTCACTTGGTAACCGTACCACGTGGTGCTGTTGCCAGAGGAAACGGGTGTGACTGTTGAATAGTACGCGTGTATAGTATTCGTTGTCGACGACGTTCCATTGTTAAGTATGGGTGCGTCGCAGTCAACGATTCCGGATCCCTTAGGATGTATGGTTAAGAATTTTAAAAAGGGATTCAAAGTTTGTGATTTTGGGGTAAAGATGTCTCCTGTACGTTTGGTCACTTTGTGTACTAGGGAGTGGCCTACTTTGGTTGCGGCATGGCCGCCACGTGGCAGTTTGGATCCAACTCTGGTACAGCGCTTACACGTGGCTGTATCGGGTAGGCCTGAACTTTACGGCCAGTTTCCTTATATTGACTGTTGGAGACAGGCCGTAAATGACTCGCCAAAATGGCTCCAGACATGCCACGAGGAGCAGTGTCGCCTCATGGTAGCTAGGACTTGCTCGTCCACTAGGACTGGTGTTAGGCCCATTTTGGACACGCCCCCTGAGTCCGAGATCCCTTTGCCGCCCCCTTACTTTCCGTTAAGAAGAAGTGACGCAAACGCAGGAAGTCCTGCACCCCTCCCCTCATTACCCTCATCCACTTCCGCTTCCTCCTCCAGTACAGGATCCACCCCCCCTCGTACTAAATCTCCCCTTCCGGAACCAGAATCCACCCCCATTAGAAACGAATATCCTGATTTGGCGCCACTTCAGACTTCCGGTCAAGCTTCATCTAGCTCGGCTCGAAGTGTTTTATTTACGACCTTTTCCCAAAACCGACCTCCCACATCCCCATACCCTATCTCTCCCCGACCGGAACCCATGACTGACGCCTCTCTACGTAGCCCCATCCAAACCCGACAGTTGACTGGTGCCCAACAATTAAAGCACTATCAGATGCCTCTTCGTCTGAATCCCGGGTCAGCTTATATCGATGCCGCAGGTCAAATGGCACACGCTGACCCAGTCTTCGTATATGTCCCATTTACCACAACCGATCTTTTAAACTGGAAGACCCATAATTCCTCGTATACTGAGAAACCACAAGCTATGACTGATCTGTTCACCTCAATAGTACAGACGCATAATCCGACATGGGCTGATTGCCAGCAGTTACTAATGACTTTATTTAACAATGAGGAAAGGACAAGAATAAATCAAGCAGCCATTAAAGCATTAGAGGATAGAGCCCGTGCTTTGAACCAAGCCAATCCAGCAGCATGGGCCGCGACACACTATCCCAACACCGATCCCGATTGGAACGTAAATGGTGCTGATATGGTTCAACTCAGAGCCTATAGAGACGCTATAATTGCTGGCATGAAAGCCGGAGGAAAGAAAGCCATTAACATGTCGAAGACAGTTGAGGTGATCCAGAAAAGCGATGAAGCGCCCAGTGTCTTTTATGACCGATTATTGGAGGCATACCGCTTGTATACCCCCTTTAATCCGGAAGACGCAGACAATTCCCGAATGGTTAACTCCGCCTTTGTCAGCCAAGCATACGGAGATATTAAGCGCAAGCTACAAAAGTTAGAAGGGTTTGCAGGTATGTCCATCACCCAACTAATGGAGGTAGCAAATAAGGTCTATATGAACAGGGATACAGAAAGTAAGAAAGAGGAAGAGCGCAAGATGCGTAAAAAGGCTGATATGCTAGCGGTAGCGATCGCAGGCGTAGATAAACGGGGCCCAGATAGAGGCAATAATAGATGGAGTAGGGAGCCTTTGAGTAGGGATCAATGCGCGTATTGCAAGGAAGAAGGGCATTGGAGGAACGAATGTCCGCAAAGAGAGCAGTACGAGAGAGACCAACCCAGGGCAGGCTACGGAAACTTTAGAGGTAGAGCGAGAGGTAGAGGAGGCCCCGGAGGGAGTAATGGTTATAGAGGGAGTAATGGGAACAGAGGAAGTGTTAGGGAAGACAGGTATATTCCAGCAGCGCAAAGGTCCCGCGATAGAGAAGGTAGGGACTTTGTAGGATTGGCTGACACTGTCATGGAGGACTATTGATACCGACCGGGCTCCATCCCCCTTGGTCGAGCGGAGCCTATGGTCGATGTATCAATAGGGGGGAAAAGGAGTGCGTTCATGATCGACACTGGTGCTGAACATTCAGTGGTGACTAATCTAGTTGCTCCTCCATCTGGAAGGACTATTACTGTGATAGGAGCAACTGGAAGAAGTGCTGAAAAACCGGTTCTTAAAAGTCGACTCTGTACATTGGGAGGCCACGTAGTAAAACACCAATTCCTTTATATGCCTGAATGTCCAGTCCAATTGCTGGGACGTGATATGCTATCAAAATTACAAGCGCAGATTACGTTCCTACCAAATGGAACAACATCCTTAAAGTTTAATGGACCTTCAGGTATTATGACTTTATCCGTACCAAAGGAAGAAGAGTGGCGACTTTATACAGTGTTGACTAGCCAAAACCCTAGGAGTGATGAGACATTGTTTAACATACCAGGAGTTTGGGCAGAGAACAACCCACCAGGACTGGCCCGCAATATTCCACCAATAAAAATTGAACTGAAACATGGGGTTTATCCAGTGAGCCTAAGACAATATCACATTCCGCAGAAGGCTAAGAAGAACATCCAATCCTATCTGGATAAGTTCATACGGTATGGTATCCTAAAATTCTGTACTTCCCCCTGGAACACCCCATTGCTGCCTGTTCAAAAGCCCGGTACAGATGAGTATCGACCTGTACAGGACTTAAGAGCAGTCAATGATGCGGTTGTTAGCATACATCCAGTTGTACCCAATCCATATAACCTGCTTGCTTTAATTCCGGGCGGGGCTACTTACTTCACAGTCTTAGATCTCAAAGATGCCTTCTTTTGCCTCCGAATTGCCGCAGAAAGCCAATGTATTTTCGCTTTCCAATGGGAGAACGCTGTAACTGGCTCAAAACGCCAAATGACTTGGACAAGACTTCCCCAAGGGTTTAAAAATTCACCTACCCTATTTGGTTCAGCTCTAAGTCAAGATCTACTGGATTTCGAGTCTATCCCAGGAGAATGTGTATTGTTACAATATGTAGATGACTTGTTGATAGCAGCAGTTACAAAAGAAAAATGTCAGCAAGCAACGCACGATCTACTACATATTCTCTGGAAGGCAGGATACAAGGTGTCCAGGAAGAAGGCTCAGTTGTGTTTGCCAACTGTCAAGTATCTGGGATTCCATATCTCTGAAGGTCAAAGGATTATGGGGCCAGAGAGAAAAGAAGCTGTCTGCCAAATACCAATACCCAAGAATAGAAGACAAGTGCGAGAATTCTTGGGGGCAGCAGGCTTCTGTAGGATATGGATTCCCAGCTATGCGATACTGGCAAAACCTCTGTACGCAGCCATCAAAGGTACAGAGCACGACCCCTTCTTATGGACCCAAGAACAGCAAACGGCATTTGAAGATGTGAAGAAGGCTTTGATGAGTGCCCCAGCATTAGGTCTACCTGATCACACACGACCATTCTACTTATATGTACACGAGCAAAGAAGAATGGCTGTGGGAGTATTGACACAGTACTTGGGATCATGGCAAAGACCTGTTGCCTACATGTCTAAGCAACTGGATGCAGTGGCCAGCGGACTTCCACCTTGTCTAAGAGCCGTAGCTGCAGCCGCCCTGCTAGTAGCTGAAGCCGATAAACTCACACTGGGTCAAGAACTTTATGTACGAGTCCCACATGCAGTACAGACGTTGTTGGATTACAAAGGAAATCATTGGTTTAGTAACAGCCGTATGACCAAGTATCAAGCAATGTTGTGTGAAAACCCAAGAGTGCATTTAGAGACTGTAAACACCTTAAATCCAGCTACCCTTTTGCCGCAACCTACTGAAAGTCAACATGATTGTTTGGAAGTAATGGATGAAGTATTTTCAAGTAGACCAGATCTTCGTGATTTTCCCATCCAGAACCCCGATGTTCAATATTACACCGACGGCAGTAGTTATGTGAAAGAAGGGATCAGCTATGCAGGATATGCAGTGACAACAATAGACAAGGTGATAGAAGCTCGGCCACTGGCGAAAGGAACATCAGCACAAAAGGCAGAATTAATAGCACTAACACGAGCGTTACAATTGGCTGAAGGTTTAAGAGTAAATATCTATACGGACTCTAAGTATGCGTTTTTAACCACTCATGCCCACGGAGCTTTGTATAAAGAAAGAGGACTACTGAATTCAGAAGGCAAAGAAATCAAGTACGCAGCTGAAATCCTACAACTATTGGAAGCAGTGTGGGAGCCGAAAGAAGTCGGTATCATACATTGTCGAGCGCATCTGAGAGGAGATGGTGATGTAACCAAGGGAAATCGGATGGCAGATAGTGCAGCTAAGCGTGCTGCTGAATCAGGAAGACAGGAGTATGTGGGGCATATAGCTGCTCTTATACCAACTCCACTGTCCCAATGGACTCCAGTTTATACAGCTCAAGAAGAGGAGTGGTTAAAGACTGAACCGGGAAAGTATTTGGAGAACAAGTGGTATCAGCTAGAAGATGGAAGAATAGTCATACCAGCATCACTAGCGGTAGAAATTGTCCAAAATTATCACAACGGGACACATTCTGGGAGAGACAGTACTGAAGAATCTCTCAGGAAACATTTCTACATACCAAGATTGTCCAACTTGACTCAGGCCATTGTACGCAGATGTGTAACGTGTGCTAAGAATAATGCAAGACAAGGACCAGTAAAGCCACCAGGAGTCCAGTTTATGGGGGGACTCCCCATGTCCGATCTACAAATAGACTTTACAGTAATGCCTAAATCGGGTGGACATCGTTACCTGTTGGTAATTGTGTGCACCTATTCAGGCTGGGTAGAAGCATGTCCTACTCGTACAGAGAAAGCAGGAGAAGTTGTAAGATTCCTGCTACGAGAAATAATACCCCGATATGGACTACCCTGTTCTATAGGATCGGACAATGGTCCAGCTTTTGTTCATCAGTGCCTACAACAACTGACTCATATGCTTGGTATAAAGTGGAGGCTTCATACTGCATATAGACCCCAGAGTTCTGGTAAGGTAGAGAGAATGAATAGAACTATAAAGAACCAGTTGGCTAAAATGTGTCAGGAAACCCAACTTAAGTGGAACGTTCTCTTACCCATAGCTTTATTGCGAATCCGCAGTACCCCTACCAGAAGGATGGGCCTCTCTCCTTTTGAAATCATGTATGGGCGACCACCTCCCGTACTTGGTAACTTAAGGGGGGACTTGAGTCAGTTGGGAGAAGGAATTACCCGGCAGCAGGTTGTAGAGTTGGGTAAGACTATGGAGGAGGTACAGAAATGGGTACAAGATAGATTACCTGTGAATATTTATCCCCCTGTTCATAGTTATCATCCAGGAGACCAAGTGTGGATTAAAGAGTGGAATAATGTACCGTTAGGGCCCAAGTGGAGAGGTCCTTATGTTGTTCTTTTGTCTACCCCTACAGCGATAAAAGTAGCCGAAGTAACTCCGTGGATACATCACTCCAGGGTTAAACCAGCAGCAGTCGATTCTTGGCAAATTACAGCAGATCCAGAGAATCCCTGCAAGATCCGGTTGAAACGCACTACTCAGTCGGAGTAACGAGGAATTATTGTGGATTACAAATTTTATTGTTACAGGTGTGAGTGAGAAGGCCATAATAAAGCCTGTCCGCTTACCAACACATAGTGTATAAGCCAGGAAAGTCTCGAAGGGACACCTGTGAAGACGAGCAGAACTCCATTCCCTGCAGCCCTCACATCCTGGAAGCTGAGGTTCCATCGCACGGACGAAGACTGAGGATGACGGCGAAAGATGTGCTTTTGATTGTGTTTATTTATATGTGTTTTTATATTCAGGAAGGTAGAGGTACCGACACTCCTAGCTGTGAGGTATGCATTAAGACTACGAGAACAGGTAACCATATTTCCCAAACCCTAATTTGGCATTCACAATACGAATGTAAAGGAGAGGTATCAAGATGTAGATACCTAAATATAGACTATAGTGTGTGCCATTTAGGAGTAGGAGAACCTAAGTGCTTCAGTCCAGAGTATCAACCTCGTACAATTTGGTTGACTCTCAGGAATGGAGATCCTCAGGGGACCCTAATTAATAAAACGGTGTTAGAATCCGTACATTCTTCGGGTGTTCTGCTATTTGATGCATGTAAGGCGATATCAAGTGGTAGAAAACCGTGGAATGTATGTGGGGATCTTAGATGGGAGAGGACGTATGGGTCTAATGATAAATATATTTGTCCCAGTAGTAAAAATAAATATGTGAGTCCTAGATGCCCAAATAAAGACTATAACTTTTGTCCATATTGGTCTTGTGTGGGGTGGGCGACTTGGGGACAGACAGTAGATAAAGACATGATAGTGACTAAGTTGCCGACTAGCCCTTATTGTAAGTCTATGGAATGCAACCCAGTCCATATACTTATTAATAACCCCGACAAGTTCCTAGATAAGTATGGAAATTTATTTGGGTTTCAGATATACGGGACGGGTTTAGATCCTGGGACATTATTGTTTATAGGAATAGAGACTGATACGGTATCCTCCCAGACTCATCAAGTATACCATTCCTTTTATGAAGAGATGAGTATAGATAATAAGATCCCCCATAACGCTAAAAACCTGTTCATTGACCTAGCTGAAAGTATTGCCGGTAGTCTTAATGTTACCAACTGCTATGTGTGTGGAGGTACTAACATGGGAGACCAATGGCCTTGGGAAGCAAAGGAGGTAATGTCCGGTTCTGAGGCAGTTGACCAACTAATATCTACACAAGCCGATTATCATTTGAGTGTTAGAGGTAAATCTGAGTGGAGATTAAAGACCTCCATCATAGGTTATGTTTGCATAGCAAGGAAAGGAATGATGTATAATACTTCTGTAGGAGAATTAACTTGTCTAGGGCAAAAAGCTTATGATGATGATACTAAAAATACAACTTGGTGGTCGGCTTCAAATGTCTCAGAACCATCTAACCCGTTTGCTAGATATGCCAGTTTAAAGGATGTGTGGTTTGATTTATCCATCACATCTACCTGGAGAGCCCCAGCAAATTTGTACTGGATCTGTGGTAAGAAAGCCTATTCGGAGTTGCCACAGGACTGGGAAGGGGCATGTGTGTTGGGTATGCTCAAACCATCCTTCTTCTTGTTACCGATTGAAACAGGTGAGACTTTAGGTGTTAAAGTGTATGATGTGAATCATAGGAAGAAAAGGGGACCCTTAGAGATAGGCACCTGGGAAGATAATGAATGGCCTCCCCAGCGTATCATAGATTATTATGGGCCAGCCACGTGGGCAGAAGATGGTACCTTTGGTTATAGAACCCCAATTTATATGCTCAACCGTATTATAAGATTACAGGCGGTGGTTGAGATTATTACTAATGAGACCTCACAAGCACTCAATCTTCTAGCGAAGCATAATACCAGGATGAGGACAGCAGTGTACCAAAATAGATTAGCCTTGGATTACCTTTTGGCAGTAGAGGGAGGTGTATGTGGGAAGTTTAACCTGAGCAATTGCTGTCTTCAAATAGATGACGAAGGGCAAGCAATAGCTGAGCTTACTAGCCATATGGTTAAACTAGTGCATGTGCCTACTCAGGTATGGAAAGGGTACAATCCAAGTAGTTGGTTTGGTAGCTGGTATGAGTGGTTTGGAGGGCTTAAGGCAGTGGTAGGTGGAGTCCTACTGATTTTACTGTTGTGTCTACTCCTACCGTGTCTTATACCCTTAGTAGTTAGGTCTGTGCAAAGCCTGATAGGAAGTATAGCAGAGAGGAAGGCTGCTGCACAGATAATGGCGATATATAAGTATAAGGCTCTAGATCAAGGAGAACCAATGCAGGAAGATGAGTGTTAAAAGATTCACATCATAAGATAAGTCTGGTCTGGTTCATGGTAACCTGAGGTATATGCAAACCAAGGTTAAGTGATGCCTCAAGTAATTGTGAAATATCAGAGGCATCAAAGGGGGGAATGTGATGTAATTCCAGTAAAATACAAGTTTAGCAGGCTAAGATTGCCACAAGGCATATGTATGTATATGTGTTTGTAGTATCAGTTAGTTAATTACACGTAGCTAAGATACTGTTATCACTGTACTGACCAGGTGCAGGAATGTAAGAACTGGAATTACGCGTCCCTCTCCTTTGTATCAGATGAGCCACGTGGTTAGACCGGATGGATGAGTTTAGACTCTATTTATTAAATAGGTTAAGGGTATGTGTGGGTGTAGTTAATTGTGGGAGGAGCTACAGTGCTATATAAGGAATGTACTCTATGTATTCAGTACTCAGACTTTGCTGTATTTTGGTGACGCTAGTCCCTCTGAGTCCCGATCGGTGATCCAATAAAGAATCTCTTCCTTCCTGAAGAAACCTGTGTCCATCTCTCTGTGCTTGGCTTCCGTCAGTTTCTCCGGTATCAGAATAGATGAATATAGATAGAATCTTTTAAATATGCGTAATGAGAAGGTACAAGTGACTGCATATTTAATCTGTACAGTTTGCTGTGAAATCACTAGCATATGTTGAGATTAAAAGTTATACTTGAAGTTTTAAAAACATATATTATGTTATGTGCAGTAAATTGATGTATTTTATATATAACTGCAATATTTTTCCCAATAAATGTATAGTTACATGTTGAATCATGAATGTTGAGGTTGGTCCACTAAGAAATCTCTTGATCCAGGTTACCTAGAGTTTATGTTCAACACCTACATTACAACTTGATCTGTGAGTGCAGCGTATTGCAATTTTTGGACCTTTTATAATTTCAGTACCATACTATGCAATTTCTGTTTCTTGTAGGTTTGTTTTGTCTCTGTATAGTGGCAGAGGCGGCTCTCTAATTAGGCGTTTAGGCGGCTGGCTGGGGCCTTGCTGGCGCCTAGACCGCCTTAGGTCAGACTGCGTCGGGTCCTGGGTCAGTGACCGAGGACCCGACACCAGGAGGGGGCCTGGTGTCTTGCTCAGTATGCTGTCGGGTGCTCACCCCCTCCAAACTCACCTGCCCTCACTCTGCCGCACTCAACCTGTCAAATTAAACCCCCCTAATTCTGTCACACTCACCTTCTCTCACTCTGCCACACTCTCCCCCCAACCCTGCCACACTTATCCTGTCACATTAATACCTCTAATCCTCTAATCCTGTCAACTTTGCCTGTCACACTCGTCCCTACTACCATGCCACAATTGCCCTGACACACTTACCATCACTCACCCTGTCACACTCCCTCATCAAACCATGTCATACTCCCTCTCCCTCATTCTCTCTCACAACCTCCCCTTCGCCCTGTCACGCTCTCCCTGCCACTGGTACCCATTTATTCACCTTGTCATAGTCACCAGCTGAAGACATTCATCATACACACAGTCAGGAAACATAGCTTTGCCATAAACACAATGCAGAAAGGCCACAGGCAGACCCCGATACACACAACACACTTCAAACACCTACGGTCCCAGACAAAAACACAAACATGCTCACAGAGACATACATTCACACACACAAGGATACTCTCTGTCAGGCACATACACAGGTAGACAGTGCATCAATGTGTATATGCGTGCATGTATTGCAACTCTATTTTTTTCCACTTTGGTGTTAGTGGGGCCTCATGTTTGAGTTTCGCCCAAGGCCTCATAAAGTCTAGAGCCGCCTCTGTATAGTGGTGTATAGTTCAGGCCAGAAGCAGCACGGTGCCCAATCCAAGTAAATGTCAAACTGTTCTTAAACGATTTGACAGTTTAATGTCAGATGGAGCCAGTTTGCTGCTGTTGTTATGGTGCTTAAAATGTATCTTTACAAGTATTCCCTGCCTTTAATATTACAATGCAGTTACCTGCCAATTGAAGCTCCTTCGAGCTCTCCCTACAGTCCCCCTAAAATGACCCCCTCCCCAACATAGAACCTCACATAGCTCTGCAATCAATTCCCCACTTACATCCCTGGAAAGGTTTTCCCCCCCTCCTTCTGCCCTCCATACATACAGTGCGCGTCACACATGAGCACACTGACAAATAAGAGCACACACGCATACAGACACTGCACCCATTGACACACCGAGGCATACACTCATAGCTACACACAAAATTCAAAGTAGTATATTCTTACACTGATACTGATACACAAATAATATAGACACACTATCAGGTCCAATATTACAAATACAGTCACAAATACACATATACAGACACATATCTCACAAATATTAGACATATTCTACTTGGGGTGTCACCTGCAGCTCCTCTAGGCTATCCCACTGATTCTTTTCAGCCCTTCAGCTGCTGTATGTCCTCAAATTATTGCTTTTGAACACTGCCAGGATATAATAATAATATTTATCTGCCATGGCTCATGGAATGCCCCCAGACGTTGTGGACCATAGTGCAGCGGTACCAGCTGACTGCAACGCCAGTCTCTCTGCCCTTGGATCTCTGGCCCTCCCCTTTTAACCCCGCCCAGACTTTCTGTAGTTGCCCAATCATAGGCTTCCCAATGCAGCTCAATGAGAAGTCTTTGCAAGGCAGGTGCTCTGAGCAATTGCTGCCTCTGAGTTTATTGCAACTAAGCTGGCCAAACCAAGAAGTAACAGGACCTGTTGTCTGCTTGAAAAGCCAGGGGGTGTAACCAGGTTAATTTACTTTTTGCAAATGGAAAAAAAAAGTGAATACACTCTTTACACAGATCGGTTCCCAAGATGACGTGCACATCAATGGAAATACCATGGAAGAGGAGGACCCTGCACTTGTTTATAGGCAGGGTGTCATGTTTGTTTTTTTATTTTCTTCAGTATGCATTACATCTGTAGCATTTAGACATGCTTGTATAGAACAATGTACCCACTGTCTCTGATTTAATATTTTTCTAAATCTGTGATGTATATAAGACTCACAGCTCTTACCACTTCTTATTTTTATACTCTGTAGAGCAAGCATGTCAAACTCAAAGTCTAGCATGGGCCACATAAACCAGGTTTAAATTTAAGTGGGCTGCAAAAAAAAAAATGAAATTTACATTTTCATAGAAACGTAGGTTTATTTTGAAAAGTACAGTATAAAAAAAAACAGCATCCTCCTCTACTAAACCACAGCACCCCCTCTACTAAATCCCAGTCGTCGTCCCCTCTACTACATCCCAGTTGTCCCCCCTCTACTACATCCCGCCCCCCACTACTACATCCCAGTCCCCCCCATATACTAAATCCCAATACCCTCCTCTAGCCAACAAGCAGACTCCACTCACATTGCCGCCGCCAGTATGAGACTCCGGAGTTTGGACTCTGGTATACCCCAAATGGCGCCGTCCGCACCCTGTGCCGAATCTGATCATCCCGCTACATATAGATGTCATGTCGGAATGTGACATGGCGTTGCGTGCCTCCATGCACCTCCAGGTACTCCACTGTCCAGTCGCAGCCAATGCAACACTGACCAACACACACTCACTGAGACTCACTCACTCACTGACAGACACACACACACTGACAGACAGACACACACACACATTTACACATTCTTGCACTCACGTAATTTAATTTTTTGCTCCCTACCTTTGGAAGCTGGTGTGGGCCCTCTGCCTTCCTGCTCTTCACTGCTCCTTTGCGCGCAGTTTAGTGATGCTGGGTGCCGGAATAGGACATCACATTCCGGCGCCCGGCATCACTACAGACGGCGCGTGCGAGGGAGCAGTGAGAAACAAGAAAGGCTGAGCTCCCTCGCTGCCACCAGGAACCTCTCCTCCCCGGCCAGGTAACTTTTAGCAAAGTAGGCACCTGCAATGTGGACAAAGCTCTACTTTAACACTAAGCATGCACTCGCGGCTTGCCGGGCCACAAAGATGTCCATTAATTTAAGTTAATTTAAATCTAGTTCTTGAAAAGGTTCTGTGGACGTGAACCATTATTTATTTATTTATTGATTGATTAAAAAGGGGGGAAAGATAGAGATAAAGAAGAAAACGGGTGGGGGAGAAGGATATGTGTTAAAGTTTTTTTTTTTTTTTAAATATAGTTAGGATCAACTACTTACTTAGGATGCATACAAATCAACTGTGATTCCAATTGGTTCACATAAATGTTAAATATATACAAATGTTTATTTTTCTCAGAAACCCATGTTTGCCAACACAATGGAGATGTAAGATAAACATGTTGTTGTATCTCCTGATTGCAACATTATTTAAATTCTTAATATTGTTTATATTCACAGTGATTCCTCAAACATCTACATGTGCGCTCATAGACGGTTTAGTGAATTAAATTTCATCTTTGTTGCTTGCAATCAATCACCATCCTCATTTATGTATGTGCTGTAATTTGCAAGAGCCATTTGAGGCTCTGTCTTAACTAGCTGTTCAATACATTTAAGCATATATCCTATGTTTGTTGTCACGGTTAGGCCTAATGGCCTGTATCCTGCCCAGAGCTAGCACTGTTGGCATGTTTATGTGCTTGCCTCTTCTGACTAAATTACTGCCTCTGTGGTTATCGTAGTACTGTGCCTGTATGTATTAAGCAACATAATATATATATTGGAAAATATCAAATTTTAAAACTACAGATTCTGTGATCTTTGCTGACAAACCTAAACAAAATATAAAAAATAGTAGCATAAACCGTATCATATTAAATATAATAATATATATATAATAATCAAACCCAAGGTCAACGAAAATATCCAAGTCCGTTATCCTTTCTATTTGACTACTCTGGCCTTAAATTTGAAATGCACTTTGAATTCTCACTTTAGTTTGTATATTGTGATAAGAGGATGTGTCAAATATCACCAATCAGTCTTTCTGTAAGTGAAAGAAAAAGAGCTAAGAAAATAGATATATGGAATGCCATGCCATGGTCCTTTCTCTTTTTATTAAAAGTGTAGCAAACAAAGCTGAATGTTTGTTTGATAACCAACTCACATGTGCTCCTTGTATTGAAATACTGCAAGCTGGTTACTGGGAGCAAAGACGATGCCTGAGGCAATTGCTGTCTATAGGATACTTAGGGCTCTTTCACACTATATACCTCAGTGGCACAAAACATTTAGTAAAAGTGCTCATCAGGTGCAAAAACATACATGATCATAGTTCCCCATTTATATGTTCACACAATTTAATAGTAACTTACCTGGTAGGACTGAGTTTTGAGAAAATTAAAACTCAGCAGCCGCAGAAACCATCTATTAGTTTAATCAATAGAAAAAAAATATTCATATTAAATTGTATTTAAATATAGCTATTCATTAGACTCTGTGTATGAAATTTAAATATTAACAAAATAGTAAATATATATCAAATAAAATGTAAAATACATGAAAGGAAATTTGTTTATGTGTGTTTTTAGAAGGCTAGGTGTTTGTTTTATTCTGGTTTCATGCATTATTTTATCTTTACTCATACCTGAAGACAAAATAATGCCTTCTTCTCTTCGACATTATTTTGTAATTACCTTTACATTATTTACACCTAATTTTGTCCTTTCCTTTTTGTGTATTCCTTGTTTTGTTTGTCGTTGTCTATCTTACTAATGAATCTGTTAGAATAGTTGGCATTTGCAATGACGTTGGGGCTTTTTATTCTTGTCAAATAAGTGTAATGAAAAGTTCTACTTGTCCACCCTCCATGACAAAGTACATGTTCCCCTCCAACTTTTCATCGTTAAGATCTGTGTTTTTGGTCCAGGCAGCAAGTAATACAAAGTGACAGCTGCCTTCTAATCCTGTTAGCAGCCATCTCACTCGAATGTCATGACAAATCTTGTCCTCCCACCTACTCTGTTTGAGCTGGGGAATTGTGCACAGCAACATGTTTGGATAGGACACAATCGACATGCATTCTGTGGACATTGACATCCAATTATTTAGGGATTTGTGCACTTTGCTAAATAACAGCCACTCCCAGTGGTGGGTTTCAATTAAAATGTACGGAAGGAAAACTACCCCTTTGGTTATATATTTATAGATGCAATACTAATGTGCACAAGCTTGAAATATTTCCTATATCTGTGGGGAAGTTGTAGGCTGTGGTTCCAAAATAAAGACACAGCAGATTCATCACTGGTCAGTTGTGACTGCTTGTTTCTAGGCAACAGTCTATAATTCATAAAAGCCTGAGCAGGTGGATGCAGATAGGAGGCCTCACAGGATGCCTCCTGAAGTCTAAAACTAGAGGAAGAGAGAGAGAGAGAAAAAAGATCTGACTGGCATTGTGATAGCTTGGAAGAAGAAAGCAATTGCACCAGATTAATATGGAGGGGAGCCAGAAAGGAATGAGAAAATGAAGACAGTAGGATAGAATACTCATTGAAAGGCATCAAGCTAATCCAATACATGGCAGTGATATTATAAAACAGAATGCAATGCATAAAAGATAGGTATATATGCGAAAAACAGTTATACAAAATTATGTACAATTGTATTGTGGGGAACTGTTTAGCCTTGGGGGGAAAAAAATGTGTGTGCGGGCATGTGTGTGAATGAATATCTGTCTGTCCGTCTGTCTGTGTATATACGTAAAATAGGATGTACATACAGTGGAATCATGAAAATATTCTGGAAGTGAAGGAAGCCTGTGTAAGACATTGAGGTGGGAGTGAATTGTGCCCTAATGATGTTCATCTGTAACCCTGTACTGAACAGACCAATTATATGCATTGGTTCATCTTTAATCCCTTGATCTGGGCAGGCAGTTGAGGTCAAACCATAGACGCCCTCTGGGGGGGCTAAAAATTGTTTAGTGAATCAGTTATGGGTGGGGACAACTGTCTAAAACATGACACAGAGAGAACATAGAAGCCCACTTCTCTAAAGCCATGAGACAATTAAATTGTTTAACTGTTGAAAGGTGGTTTATTACCAACGTTTGCCTATTATAAGCAAATTAAAAACTCTGGAATTTGTTGATTTTCTGAATTTACAAAGTTTGGGTTTAAAACTGAAAATTATAATTCATAATATTTACATAACTATCAAATTATAGTCTCATTATTATAGTTTTTGCATGATTTAATATGTTTGGATACGTTTTTCAAATTATTTTTTTTTATTTTTTTTGGGATATGTATTTGAGATTATTGATCATCAACAATTCGTATTGACTATAATGGGGACTTCTGTAGGCACATCATTTAAAACTGTATCTAAAAATATAAAAAAATTTGAAAAGTTGATATAAAAATATGAAATTTAAGCCTGCGTTTGAAACGTTTACATATATAAAATATTGTTTTGGGTTTTTTGGGGGTTTTTTCCCCCCAATAATAAAAATAATTGCTATTTTTGGAAAAACATTAGCTTCTGGTACGTGAGCAAAGCTCTCAGATTTTGCAAAGATCTGTAATGTTTTTTTTTTTTTTTTTTTTTTTTTTTTTTTATTCCATTTACTGAATGAAACCAACATTGCCCAGTTTCCTGATGCTGTACATTATAAACGAGTACATAATAAGATGTACAAACAAGAAAAACATACTAATGGAAGCATTTTTATTTTTTTTATGTAAATGTTTGTAACATTTTACTTTTTTATTTTTTTTATTTTTCATTAAGCCAGTCATTGTAATTCATAGTTAAAGATGGAAAGATCAAGGTTTTACCTTTATATTAATATTTTATTTGCAAGTAGTATTATATTTAGACTCTTGTTTGTAATTCTATACTTATATTGTAGGTTGAGGTAGCCATATAAATCCAGCATTGTACATAAAGAGTTGACAAAAGGTATTGATACATGTTGCAAGAGCTAACAAAAATATTGACTACATTTATTGAATATAAAACAATGAGCCATGTAATATATATATAAAGTACAAGAGTAATGCAGTGCCCTTGTGTGTTTTGTTTTTGCACACATTACTGCACAATTATGTATAATTGTGTATGTTTGTGGATACACAGACGTTGGTTCATAGTAACTTTTTTTTGCTAAAGAGTCCTATGGTATTCTGGCCAGGCCTTTTAAAATAGGAGCCATGCTATATGTGTATGTTTGGACTCTTTGCATGACATGTTAAAAACATGTTCATACATACCTGCTTTGTATAGGACAAGGATGTTTTTTTGTTTTTTGTTAACCTTATGACATACTGATTCATGATCTTTTAGATTTTACACAAATTAATCGAGAAATGTTACTTTTTCTAGGCATGTTTCTTAATATTTAGCTTGTTGTGCTAAAGGTCATCTATGAACCAAGCCATTGCCATTATGAGCTGCCTCTGTGGCTGGACAGTGGTTCACACACTATCAAATGGATGTGTTTAGGGCATGTGTTTAATTTGCATTGTTATATGCCGATGTTCAACTATTATTCTGTAATATTGTACAATTTGTGGATCTGTGTACATGTTATCATACAGTAAGTATACAACAGATCTTGTGTGTCTAAAGGAAAATATTTCAAAGTGAAATAAATCAAAGTAAAACACACCACACAGAACTAAGCATTCATTCAGATCCAAGAGCTCTAAGATCGCATTAAACTCCAGCACCTGTGTCCACCCCCCAAAAAAAATGTAATTGAAGGATTTTCACTTTTGAAGAATAATCAGCAGGGATGATATTGATCCATCTTTTTAGGGGGCCAGAGTGCAGCAGAAGGTGATACTGTGGAAGACCCCTGTATGCCCTGTGTTTTTCTGCCAAATTAGGCAGAAGGCTCAGAGTGTAAAAGAACAAAAGACGTGTCCTATTCCATACTACAGCTTTATTCCAAGCATTTCCAGATATCCCCCTTTTAAAAAAAAGACGACTTTTTTTTTTTTTTATTCTCCAAGCTACATAATGATTTGATGGCTACTCTTGCAAAGAAACGGTTACTGTCAAAACAGTCAGGAAACAGTTTTCTTTTAATTGCTAAAATGATTCGGAAGTGCTTTGTGTGCTGCTTCTATACGGCAGGTGCTGTGCATTAATTGGCCTGTGCAGGCCTGACCCAAGGTCCTTGCAGCGGGCCCAATTTTAGGCATAGCTTAGTTATTATATTATATAACCTGGTGTACATGATGTGTGCTTGCAACGATTTTATTTCATGGTCTGCAGTTTCTAATGTCATGTGGGTTTGGAAATCTGTGTTTCTGTGGTAATGTATTAGCAGCAGGTAAGCTATAAATACCATCCATCAGAAGCTAATTTTTTTTACCCAGACACTCTAATGACTGATGAACCTGTCTTTAGTACGAATGTTTAGCGCAGTAGAGAACCATATGCCACTGGCACCGATTCCTATGCATTTCTTAATGTTTCCGCAGAACAAATTAGGCAAGAAATGAAACCTTTACTCCACTATCTCGTTCTCCTTCCCATTTTTTGTTTATGTAGCTGGAAATCAGAGACTTTCTGTAGAATTTTCGCCTTTCATTTGACAATTGTGTATGCATGTTCTTAAGTGTGGCCACAGGAACTTGTTTTTGTCTGTCTTCAAATGGAATGGCATCATGCTTTGTTGCTTACCGTTTGCTCCATGCAGACCATAGCACATTAGAAGTCCCTCCCCTGTGTGGGAAGACCACAGCTGTTACTGTAAATCTCATCCAGTAACTGTATCACCCCATTTTGTGGCTCTGAAGGATGAAATTGAGAAATGGAGTGCTGTGCAGCCATCCTTTACGTCTGCAATTTTAGCCCTTGCATTTAATTTTCATGCTTTTATTCCAAAACAAATGGCACTGTGAGCGACAGAGCTTTCTGATATTTGCCCACCATCCAAGAGAACTCACATTTATTCTTTTAAACGATATCCCCTTCTGTTACTCTGACCGCCTTGCTGTGTAATGTCTCGGATATGCCAATGGTCGGACGGATGGGGTGCTGCGAGCCAGTAGAAGCAGAGAAACTTGTTCAAACAGAAGTATAATTGCTTTCTCTCTTCTGAAATCACACTAAGAGTAAGGAATATAAATCTGTTCCAAAAGTTGGTAGGTGCTTTAATTAGAAATAAAAATAAGTTTAATTCATTAGCACAACAAAGTCAAGCGATAAGCTTGAAGAAAAATCCCTAGGGAAGGATGTCTCTGAAAAATAAAAAAAAGGGAATTGATAGCGTTTCATATCATTTATAACTTGCCTAATTACATTTGGAAGGCTTGCCAATAAAATGGAAAATTGGCAACCTATATCCATTATAGCATTTTTGCCGACCGTGGCAAGCAGCTGGCTTTAGTGGATTTTATTTCCCACCACTTGTAATTAATCATCAGCTGGAGACATCTGAAACTTCAGAATGCGGCAGTGCTGTGTCACATCCAGGCTTCCTTCAAATGTGAAAATCTTTTGGGTATATGTAGTGACCGCTCCTTCAGACTCGCTCATTTAGGTGCACGGCCGACTTCTGCCTAATGAGTGCTACTTTGATAATCGGATACGAATGTGAACTTTGACATTTAATGTCAAAGGAGAGGATGGGGTAAGCTGGATGAAAGATACAGGATGAAAATCTGCAAACTTTATACCAATTAGGCACAGTGCAGAAATACATCATCACACATTGGATTTATCAAAAAGACTTGTAGGGCTTGTGACTGTTTTGTACGCGTAGCATTGAAATCCTCTTGTCACAATAATTAGGCCTGTGTCCAGTGATCTCTGTTTTTGGATAAAATGATTCAGGAACAGTGGAAGAAGTTTCTAATGGTTTGTTTCAGTTGACATCTATACAGATTTGTTTTTATTATTTTTTTTATTTTTAACTGTTCTGTATTTTTTTGCGTTTGAATGTTTAATCATATTTTTTGTATATTCCGTTTAGCATATGTTATTTTTACTTTGTTGTTGCTCAATTAACAATTTATAATTACCATGTCACATTAATATTGCAAATTGGCTGTGGTTTGAAAACATTTAATTTTAGGGGAATTTCACAAAACATGGATTGTGCCCCCAAGTTGCAAAATTTAAGGGAAGTTGACCATATAGTCTCTAAGATTATTTCCAAGCTACAATTACTGTTCCATCAGAGCAGTTTGATGTCGGCATAGTAATCAGGTTGTTGTTTTTTTTAATGGATATTGATTTATAACAATAAATAAGAATTCTGATGTTTATCAAATATTGAATCCCTCTTACTCCAAACATTTGCATTACACTGCTTTTTCAAAGTATAATGTGATTGATACCTGCATCAGCATAAACAAGCATATATATATATATGCATATATATATATATATATATATATATAATGTTAACTATATCCTTTATACCACTTTCGGTTAATTGAGGCAGATTGTGTCCATACATTCACTTACACCATGGGTTGTCATAAGAAAGTGACAGAAAAATACTTTCTCCCATCCCATACTGTTTGAGACCTGAAAATAATGGAAGGACCAGGATTGGCTGATGCATATCTGCCACTTCTTGGTCTCTTCAAGTGCTACTAATCTTGGGGATTTGGTATTAACATTGACTGTTGTGATTTTTTTATGATTTTGTTATTATTCCTAATCTATATTTGAAATCAGGGACAATTACTGCCTGGAGAATCCTTTAAGAATTGTTTCTGTGCCCATTAAAATGACTAAGCAAGAATCACTGGTTTCAAAAAACACTCAACATTGAAAATAAAACTATTTATTTTTTAATAATATAGTAGACATAGCCCAAACAAAAACATGAATGTATTTTTTTTCCTGCATTTTTCTTTAGGGGTATATGAAGAAACATCTTGCAAAAGCTGCTCTATGCAATGTTTGCAAGAATGGACTTTCAATTTGTGCCAGGGAATATGTCAATCAGGGGTTTGTCGTTGAGAAGCCTCTGTGCTGGAGCCACACGTGATTACGGCTTTCTTATGTTTCTTAATGGGCTGTACTTCAAGGAGGAAAACATGCTCGCACTAGCTTAGCATCCCTGCCACTCGTGGCCGGATTTCCCATTCTGCACAGGAGGCACCTGCCTACAGGTGCATGTCTGATGGGAGTGTCTACTCTACTTGTTAAAGGGAAACTCCAGGCACCCAGACCACTTCTGCCCATTGGAGTGGTCTGTGTCCAAATCCCACTACTCTTAACCCTGCAACTGTAAATATTGCAGTTTTCATAAACTGCAAAAATTGCATTGCAGGGTTAACTCCCCCTCTAGTGGCTGTCTACTAGACAGCCACTAGAGGGCACTTCCGGGATTATAGCACACATTTCGTGTGCTATAGCATCGCTGGACGTCCTCACGCTGTGTGAGGACCTCCAGCATCGCTGAAATCCCCATAGAAAAGCATTGAAAGCATTTTCAATGCTTTCCTATGGGGAGGTCTAATGCGCATGCGCGACATTGGGTCTCCCCCGCCGCTTTGGCAATCACCTAGACCTAGAGGGAAAGGAGAGAGGACTTTGGCCTAGAATGGGTAGCTCAGAAATGACAGGCACACACATAGCTACACATACTGCTACCCACTATGTATGCACAAAGCTGCATATACTGCAACCCACTATGTATGCACAAAGCTGCATATACTGCAACCCACTATGTATGCACAAAGCTGCATATACTGCTACCCAGTCTGTATACTGACTTAAGATGGCCGCCGTGCTTTCTGACCTGTGACTCATCACAGGGGCGGAGCCACTAGTTAAAGTGATAGTTAAGTGAGAGAGCATGTAGTACAAATCAGGTTTAACAATTACACATATACACAAATACACATACTGCTGCCAACACCGTACACACACACACACACACACACACACAGTGCTAAACACACGCTTCACAACTGAACACTGACACACACATATACAGACATATATACTCACATGGAAATGCATTCTGTTATTTACACACTTATATACATACACACATGCACACACACTCACTCTGTATGCGTGTATATACAAAATTTTTTATCCTATTTTATCTTTAAGGCTTTTTTTAAATGACTTCATAGAGGAGGGGGATTGGGTGTCTTTTGATTTTGATCCTACAGGTGCTTGTGAGCTAACGGAAGGTGAAAACTCCCTCCCTGGCTGTCCGATTGGCACTTTTATTAACTGTGAAGAAAGATAGACTCCATACACATAAAGCACTTCAGTGAAATAGTTTCTTATTCCTATTCTATATGTTACAAATATGTTTAATATATCGGAAATATTATAACAAATGTGGAAATTCACATCTTTTTATTCAGCAAATGAATACCTCCATCTTAGCTTTCTGTTAATCAATTTTATAAGTTCTACTCTTTGCATCTTGCCCCAGCATAGAGAAAGTATACAAAGGAGAAATTAAGCAGTGTTTATTCCGCCTCCACATTTGCAAACTTTGCCTTGTCTGCACTGTATCGTGATGTCATAAGCTATATCTTTAATGTAAATTTTAAAGAAAATGAAGTATATCAAGAAACTTAAGACTCATATCCACTCACATATTAGAACATTTGTTCTGCAGAATTGCACTAGATAATGCACTCTTCTTCACTACCAGTTTTTGTAGAGTCAACACCTATTCAAGCTGTAATAATATATATATAATTTTCCTGGCCATATCCATGGCAGCACAACAATGGGTAGCTCCTCCCTATCCCTAATTAGACAAATAATTAAATAAACGGTATAAGTACCACCTCCTATCTCCTCCTCCCTCAGTCTTTTTTTTTTTCCTGTCCTATTCCTATAGGACATGTTAGTCTTAGTACTAATATAAAAACAAATTATTTTATGGCTTACCTGAGGATTGGTTTCTCTGGCCCCTTGGGAGTTCAGCCTCTCTCCCTTGGGAAGTCTCCAGTACACGGCCCTGTGCAAAGGTGTCCCCCTGGAGAGACCCCTTTAGTGACCATGGGTTTTGGACTTGCTGTGACCTCAAGTGTATGTGCCACTATCTATGCCCTGCAATAACCCTAAGGGTACTAGTAGACTGACTGAGATGTGGACGATCATGGAAGAATAAAAGTACCTGGAAAGTTTTTGCCAGTAAGGAGATCTGTTTCCTACTTTTCAGCCCTTCTATTTCATACGCTGGAGCCTAGCAAGGTTCTCGGCTTCTTTCACACGGAGGGCGCCTGCAAGGTCATTTGTATTCGTTCATTGATACGAACACGCGGGCGCGAGTAAGGCTTTCTAGCCTGTTCGCGCGTGTGCTTTACTTTTTTCCTTCGGACGCACGGCGTTCGGTATGTGCGCATGTGCGAGTTAATTTGTGCATGCGCAATAGCACTCATTACGTCAGATGCCTATTTAAAGCGCCAAGATTTAATTTCCTTGGAATTCATTCCTGGGAAAGGGTATAACTGGATCATACTCACCTCTTATCCCTACTATTCTTTGAATCCTTCTTAAAGTTACTCTTTATTCATTCTTTTCTTGTTAATGTTCTTCTTTAGTTTCAATTTGAAATTCTTTTTAAAATAAGACTTTGCGTGCAGCCTCCATTTCAGCTTCCAAAAGTTCAGGACCTTCTGTATCAAGGTCCTGTTCTACATCCCGATCCATCCTCTCTCAATCTGATGGCATGGAGATTGAAAGAGAAGGGCTGATGAATAAAGGCTTCTCTCAAGCAGTGGTAGACACTATGCTCAAAGCAAGAAAACGTTCCACTTCTGCCACATACCAAAGAGTATGGAACATTTTTTTCCATCTGGGCTACTTCTAAAAGCATTGATATCCAGAGTCCTTCTACAAAAGATGTACTAGAATTTCTGCAGTCTGGTCTTGACAAGGGCTTAAGTTATAACACCTTGAAGGTCCATGTATCGGCTCTCTCAGCCCTAACCAACCACAAATGGGCCTTAAACTCAGACTTAGATTCATCAAGGCAGTCCTGAAAATAAAACCAACAATTAAGCCGTTCACCCCATCTTGGAACTTGCCTCTGGTTCTTAGAGCATTGAAGTCTGACCCCTTTGGACTCTATTCCTCTCCATTTTCTCTACATCAAGACTGCCTTATTGGTTGCCTTGGCTTCTGGAAGGAGGATCTCGGAGCTTCATGCCCTGTCTGCTAGAGAACCCTTCACCATTTTTCACAAATACAGAGTCATCCTTCATACAGTACCTGAATTCAGACATAAAGTCACCTCTGTCTTTCATATTAACAAAGAGATTGTTCTTCCAGCATTGCAATCAGGAACTCAGGAAAGCGATGGAAGTAAGGATCTTTCCTTATGGGATCTGATGAGATGTATTCGTGTATATATTGAGAGGACTGCTCCATGGCCTTCTACCCAAAGTCTTTTTCTTCCCCATATTGCATGAAAATGGTGCTCTGCTTAATAATGTGGAACACCCCCCTTTAGTAGTTTTTCCTTAAATTGGGCTCACATGGCAATCTAATTATCACAGGTGTCCGAGATTGTTTTCAGTGATCAAAAGAGCCATGAGACACAATGCCATCCATGAGTTAAACTGAAAAACAAAATATTTAATCTTTGTGACACTTAAATAGAATTTGCATAATAATTTGGAACAGGGTGTAAAAAGGGCATACGGGCTTGCAAAATGACCATTAGCAGATGGATCGTGGCCGCCATCATACAAGCTTATCAAACCTCAGAGTGCCCGGTTCCAGTGGGTCTCAAAGCTCATTCTACTAGATCCCTTTCATCCTCTTGGGCTGCTGCTGTCTCTCCTGAGGCCCAATTCCTGTGGGGGGATGCGCAGTCATTGGCGCTCCAGAGGTCTGTGACCGACGCCATTATGGCAACAATGGGCACTATGTCCTCGGCCTTGTCCCAAACAATTTCCCAAGCATTAATGACGTGCCCCTCAGGCATGGGACCACAGATCCCTCGACACGCACCCCGCGTCATGAGTGGGACTCCCTTGGGACTGCACCAAGAAAAGCTAGCCATAAATCTATGCATTTCTCTCCATCTGCCTCCAGAAACAATATGACTAGCTTATCTCAGGGCCCTGAAAGTGTGTCAAATCCATGCTAAAGAGCCTTTCTGCACCACGCAGGACGGGCATGGCGGTGGAAATGTGCGAGAGCACAGAATGAGAGTGACTCCTCCCGCGACTGCCCTCATGGACCCGCTGGGCGAGCCATTGTTCAACCCGGATGACCTTCACCACCCGAGGTCGGCCGAGTGGCTCCCAGCGGACCATGTGGCCCGCTACCTGGAAAATTTGGTGCGGCGGCGCCCCCTTAGCCAGGCAGCACGTAATAAGCTCAGAGCTGAGTGTCCTAGACCAGTGGTGCCTAGCATGGTGTGCGAAACCCCGGATGTGTACCCCAACATTACACAATTCTTTTTTTTTTTTTTTTTTTTAATTCTTTATTTTCAGTGCATTAAGATATAACAAGCGGGCATGTGGTACCCCAACGGCAGTCCGCATGCTTTTCGTGAAACAGTTTCAACAATAGGGTTTAGGTTAGTGCTTGCACAATTTTTATATTATAGTTTAAGTCATATAGAAAGCATTGCAGTCTCAACGTATTCTTATATTTATGCAACGGTGGACAAGCTGGATACATACATCTAACTGCAAATCATCTTACATGGCTAAGACTGAACTGATGGTTGGTTAAATGAGAAACTAGCTTTAGTGTAGCTGAGATATAGCATAATCATAGTAAAACATAAGATCGAGTGGGACGTGTAACTAGATCAACTCCGGCTGCCTAATCAAGTACTTGCTGAGTGTTGCCTAAGCAAAGGAGATATTGAGCAAAATAGTTGAACTATATGTTAACATGTTGAAAGACATTTTACATTATATAACTTCGCTAAGACTTGCTTATGTTGTATAGACATATATTTTTAACAGCTAAAACGAACAAGTGTATCAAGTCATTTATAAAGGGTTGGGTGGTGCACTGGGCATTTAATTTTGCGCTGCACGGCTAGTGTCCATAGCGGTGGGTCTGCAGACCGTCATCCGATGCCACTGTTGTGCTTCAATAGGTAGTCTTTTGCATTTGCCAACCCAATGTCCCCTCTCACCCTGTCGCTGGTCCATGTCGGGCGTCGGTCCTTGATCGGGGCCATGTCTGTCAGGTACGGTGTGGAGACTTTTGGGCATCCCCGCTGGTTAGGTCTGTGCTGGAAGTTGCCTGTACCGACATGGTAAACTGGGGACATCTCTTTCGCAGCGTGAGCCGGGATGTGTACTCCATCACTGTGGGCCTTGTGCTTGCCGGTCGTCCGTGATCTCACTGATGTGGGTCGCACGCCTGGGTGCTGTTTCGTCTGCGTGGAGCTGCGTCGTTTCGGAGGCGGGAGTCCCCTTCTGCCCAGGGGTTGCATGAGGGCTGGTGCTTGTAGGCCACGAGCCTGGAGACCATTTTGGGCCAGGTTCAACCCTTTCGGGGTGGTGCGAGGAATCTTGGCAGGTCGCTTGGGGCTTCGCTTGGCTGTTCCCCGCTTATGTGGCCGGCACCTCAGGGACTTGCCCCTTATTGCTCTCAGCCCGGGAGGGCTTGAAACGTGGGAATCGGGCGCTTGGGTTGTGGTGGTGCCCTGAAGCGGACCCCCACTCACCCGACTGCCATCGGCTCCGGACGTAGCAGAGGAGATTCGGCGTGGCACTTCGGTCCATAAGCGTGCCTCTAGCTTGGCCCAGAAACGTTCAAAAGCAAGCGTTATGGAGTCACTTGCTTGTTCCCAGGTGTGCGTTGCATCTGGTTGTTCTCGTAGCTTATCAGATATTGATGGCTGATGGTAAACCGCCATCTTGGGAGTTCCCGTCACCGCATGTCTCTTAGAGGTGTTTGTGCCTGTCGCTTGGTGCTGGGGTCGGGACACTCTGTCCGGCGGGGACCGGGATATCCCCCACCGGTCCACAGGGGGGGAGGGGTGCACGATTTGCTCTCGCTTGTCGTGTTCCGCATCAGGCGGGAAGGCGGCCGTCCTTCCCCCGTGCGTCCGCTAGGCCTCAGTCTATTGCCGCGGTTCCCGGTCGGGATTGGTGCCGAGTCTGGTATCGGTGCGTTCCAGAGTGTCTCCTCTGGCCGATAGGCTGACTTGTGGAGGTATCCCAGCGTTTTTACTCGGGTTATCCGTCGAGTTTGGGCCATCACGGTAGGAGCTCTGGTAATGTGCGCCTAGTCAGGTTTCCCGCTTGGCTCCGCCCCATTACACAATTCTTATCAAAGGTGGGTTGGAACTCAGGTCGTGCCAGGATAAACACCTAGACATTTTTGGGCCCCTGGCCAAGCTTTTTGATCTAGCTGAGGATGCCAGGGATGGCAGGCTAGTTGACCCGGACGAACTCCGTGGTTAGGTCCAACGGGCCATCTGTATTGTGGGCAGCGTCAATGCTTCTCTATCTATGGAGCGACGTAAAGCCATCCTGTTTAGGATAGAGTCGAAACTGGCTAATCTCTCCCTGACTGAGGCTGGCAAGGATGCCCAAGGCCTTCTGTTTGGGGACTCCTTTATTAAGGACCTTGGCCGTTTTGTTGGGGTGTTTACTGCCCTAGATAAAGCCCAGTCTTCCATGAGGAGGGTGTTCCAGGGACGGGTCTCTACCAGAGCCGGCAGATCAAGGGGCCGTTTCGCGGGCCGCGGCTACTTCTATTCCCGCAGCTCGGGAAGAGGCTCCTTCAATCAGCGCCCCAACTTCCATGAGACCTGATCTCCCTTCTTCCTGTCCCGTGGTCGACCATGGCGGTCAAGGAAATTCAGAGGTCCCGGTGGAAGACGACCCTATGGTAAGCTTGACTCCGTCTTTTTTCCCCCAGCATGGGCGTTTATCACATCAGACACATGGGTTCTGGACATGGTGAGTGTGTTCCAAATAGAAATAGTGGGGACACCTCATTACATCCCTACCCCTCAACCAATCTGTCTTTCCCTTCGGAATTGTAGGTTGACTGACGAGGAATTGTCGGCCTTACGTGCAAAAGAGGCTATAGAGTTGGCGCCTCATCAGCAATATCTTCCTGGTAGAATAAAAAGGGTGGTCAAATGCGCCCGGTTATCAACCTGCGACTGCTCAATTCCAGGGTACGGTACCGGCATCCATCTTCTCAGGGATTTACTGGCGAAGCAAGACCTGAAAGACGCTTACCTGCTGGTGCACGCGACTTCCAGGGACCTCCTACACTTCCGCTGGGAGGAATGCGCATGACGCTTCATCTGTCTTCCATTTGGTCTCTCTTCTGCGTCTTAGTGCTTCACCAAGCTGCACAATCCAGCTATGGCCAGGCTCTGCAGTCGGGGTGTTCACCTTATCGTTTATCTGGACGATATTTTGCTCATGGCCCAGGATCACTCTGCCCTCCTGCAGCATCTGCGATGGACGGTGGATCTGCTGACCCGACTGGGTTTTCTCATCAACTGGGAAAAATCTTGTCTGACACCTTCCAGACGCATGGAATTCTTGGACTTCCTTGTGAACTCTGAGGAGGACTCCTTGAGCCTACCTTCATCGAAGGTTCGGACGATCCACGAGAAACTTTGCAGGGCACTTACCCGACCGCATCGCACCCTGTGTTCCAGTCTACCCTCCACTTGAGCTCTCCAGCGGTTGAAGATTGCTCATCTTCGAGAGGGAGCGTCATATATGGACCTGGTATCACTATACTGGAAAAGAAAGACCAATTGCGGTGCGTGGAACGGTAGGGCCATATTCGGATCTCAGCCGGAGTTCATCATAGACTCTGACGCGAGCCTCGATGGCTGTGGCGCCCACTGCGAAGGTGTGTCCACAGGAGGGCGCTGGTCAGAGACCGAATCCAGAATGCACATCAATGCTCTGGAGCTTCTAGCAGGCTCCTTTGTGATTCAGAGTTTCGTGAAGGGGACAGCCAATGCCTGCATTCGCCTACGTAAGGACAACATATCGGCAGTTCGATATGTCAACCACATGGGTTGAGTCTGCACCTAGACCACGATACTCCTCTACATGGAATGTCTCCTTGGTGCAATCACTGTTTGAATCATAGCCATCTAATGCGGACCTTTCCTTGCGCCAATTATCGGTGAAATTGGTCACAATGCCTTGCCTGGTATCCTGTAAGAGGTTTTCGGATGTTCGTGCCTTGGATTTTGACGCTCACTCCTTCACTCCCGAGAGGTTCACTTTTGATATATCCAGACGCACGAAGACTTCAATTCGATTCGGTTTCTTATCCAGCCTTCCCTTCGGCTCCAGCATTGTGCCCGGTGGCGGGTTTACAGCAATGTGAAATTCGCACTGAGCCGCATCGGTCGCCATCTAGGCCTCATCTTTTTCTATCCCTTCAACCTCTGTTTTCCCCGGTGACGAGTACTACCATGGCTCCTTGGTTGAAATAGGTGTTGCAACAGGCGGGTGTTAACACTTCGGTGTTTGGAGCCCGTTCTGTCCGGGTGCTTCCGCCTCGTCGATGATGACCTCGGGAGCACGTTTTTTAGGACCTGAAAAGGACGGCGAACTGGTCTCGGGAATCTACTTTCCTTGAATTTTATTTTCGACCAGTGACTCATGTTTTTTTTTTCTACGGTTCTCAGTCAGCTTTAAACTTGCAATATGAGCCTCCGTATCTTGTTATATAATTAGATGATTTTGCTATGACATGACGAAAAGTCACAATTTTATTAAAGACACGAAGGCGAGTATTGTCCCACCCTAGATACACTACTGTCTTGGTTTACACCTTCCCCCCTTGGTATGTTTATGTTTGGATAAGGTTTGTATTAAGGTAAGTGGTGATATTATTGCTATAACCTTTATGGTCGGTATATATTCTGAATCCGGGTTTGTTCTTAGGTCTCTTGCTTACCTTGGAAAAGGGTCTGTCTTTTCCTTATGATTGCACTAAGTTGCAAGGACTGAAATAACCGTGTGGCTCCTGTCTATATTTGTTTTCAAAGCCTAATTCGGACTGGTTTGATGGACTCCAACTGATTATCGTATACTGGAATTATCTACGTTGGCAGTTTTCCTGTGATGGATTTGTCCCGGTTCATTGGATGGT
The DNA here is from genome assembly GCF_036172605.1 of Pelobates fuscus. Classification (NCBI taxonomy): domain Eukaryota; kingdom Metazoa; phylum Chordata; class Amphibia; order Anura; family Pelobatidae; genus Pelobates; species Pelobates fuscus. Next base: position 335,653,685 of record NC_086317.1, on the reverse strand, counting down.
TACCTGGTTTGACTCCGACGGGATTTAAAGGCAGTTGTTGTTGTGCGGTTGAACTGATCCCTCGGTTCCTGTTTGATGTTTGTTTATTGTGGTCGCATCCCCAAAGAAAGAGGCAATGTGTAGGGAGGTGCTGACTATTATACTGGGACTTGGTATGGGAGTGGCTATCACTATGTATGCCAATTTTTCTTACTGTTTTGTATTCTTTGCTGCTATTGGTGCAATACTCGCCTCAGTTTTTAATAAAATCATGACTTTTCGTCATAGCAAAATCATGTAATTAAATGACTAAAGAAACATACACATTTATACTGCTGGCACAATACAGCGTATTGCTCCTATTTTGGAACAGTTTAATCTTGTCACCCTATAAAATACCCACTAACACTTTTTAGTTTTTAAGAGGAATGCAGAATTTATTGTATATAGATATGAAATTCACTTCGAATTACTGTTGGTTCTCTCTTTAGTAAATAACCCCGCTAGTTTTAACTGGTTGTACTTTTTCACTATAGCATAGGTATTGTACTAGCTTTGATGTGTGCCAAATTCAGTAGGGGAGAGTCCACCATACGTTATCGTTTTAATATAATAGACACAAAGTGTCATCCTGTAACTTGATAAACTTTATTTAATGCTTTTTATTATTTGTGGATATTTTAAATAAATACTATATCTGTAATTTTCTACACTCTGCAGATGAAACACATGCACAATGCAAAAACCCCTGAACATTTGCAATTGTATTTTTCTAGGTTTCCGAGGGACAAGAGATCTGTGTAATTGAAGCTATGAAGATGCAGAACAGCATGACTGCCGTGAAAACAGCCAAGGTATTAATCTTTTAACGTTATATAAAGAGAAACATACATCAACTATTTATTTGATGTGCCTTGATCTCATTTTCCATATTATACAAGCTGAATGCATATTACGTTGAGTTTATTTAATGATAACATAGGGCCTAGAATCCCCACACCTGGTGTTACTAATTCTGTTACATGACACACACACACAGTCCATGCAGTAATAGTGAGATATGACATACGCTAATGTATTAAATCATTTTATTTTACTGAAATGACATTTGATGATTATATTCCCCGGGACTAACTAACTTAATGTTAAACTTCTACTGTTGTCTCTAATTTTGAAAATTTGACAATGATTGGAGAAAACCAAAAGTGTTCATAGAATTTTAAATTTAGCTAAAACTATTTTACACTTTCTTTCTTTCATTTCTATACACAACTGCAAAACAGATTTTAAAATGGTGATGGATTTTTCTTGTTTAACGTCATGATGAGTAAAACCAAACACATTTTTATTTAAAAATTGTTACTGATGTTACTTTATTTCGATGAACAGGTAACCTCTGTGCATTGCAAGGCTGGTGAGACCGTGGGCGAAGGAGATCTTCTGGTCCAATTGGAATAAAGTTATTTCTTTACAAGACGTTGCCACTTTCTAAATGATTTCATGTCCCAGGTGACATTCCTCTGAAACCAATTTTATACACTTGTATTTATTAGAAGGTGTCGTTGAATGGAATAAACAGCAAGACTTCAAAGGAATCCTTTCACCTACTCCAGTAATTGTATAATATCTGTACTGTACAAGCCAGATCAGTTCTGTATTTTAAACAATTCTTTTTCACAAAGGATTGTTTACTTTCAACTTTTTTTTATATATTCATGTAACTGTTTGCTGAACTTAAAAAGCATTCTAATTCACTACAACTCTACAGTGTGGATAACACTCCACATTGTTATTCATGATATAGACTCCATTCATAATGTTATTGATTATGTTCTAAATGGCAAATATTAACAAAATGTACAGATGTTAAGAACATTTTGGAAAATACAGCTCACAGGGAAATATTTAATATAGATTCCACCATATAATATAAGCTATGAGCTATAGCTAACACTAATTATGACTCAATCAATTTCTTTACTTATGTGGTAGTTCCAATTAAAGCTACGTGTGTTGTATTTCTAATAATAAACCCGAATACAGCAATGATCTACCTATTAAAGCTTATGATTACCAATCACAAAGAAGCAAAAAAATAAAATAAACCTTTGTTAGCTCCACCCCAAAATTGTGTTTACATTTTATTCATCACAGTTCCTAATTCTTTATTTTATGCTCTTGCATAAAACCGGCAAACTATGACCTACTCCTATACAGAGCAAATATTTGTAATGTCCGTTCTTTAAATACAATAATCCGATTTGTCAGTACATGAATACATAGAGTATCAAGCAGTGATTTCATCAGATTTTCATCTTACTCACTGGAAATACAAAGAATCAGAGCCACCAAACTCCCAGATAGGAAGGTCTGTGCTTGTTTTACAGCTGCCCATGTTCATGCCCTAATGTTTTGAAAACCTAAACTGGAAATTGTTGAAGAGCTGTTGGAAAAATTTGATATAAATAATAGAAAGTGTAAAATGTAGAATGAAGTTCTTTCATTACTCTGGGCTCCTATTTCTTCGTATGTTAACTTATGGCCTGTACAAATTATACTTGTTTTGTCACGATATCACAATTTTAATAAATAAGCAATTCTGATAATTTTTTACTTTTGCTTTGCCAGTCTGTACCATACTAATATCTTGTGAATTTGCAAACAATCACTTGCACCCCTTTCAATATCTACATCCAAATTAGACATATGAGACACTACCACTTAATTATATTTACTGGACTAACTCCTCAAACATTGCCGGGAAACAGTCATACATTCTAGTACAGCAGTTCTATGGTTTTGATTGACGGGAATTGTAGAGGCTTGCAAAACTGTGTGCCAATTTAGATTTTTTTGGGGGGGTTACGGAGTATGGGATATATGTGTCACTTGGAGTATATACCACTGTTGCTTGAGTTTGTAATATCATGAGCTGTTTGCAAATATCCAGTTCATACTATATACATTTAGATACAATGTAACTCAAAACAACATATTTAAGTTGATCTGTTTATTCAGCTATACTATACAAAGCTGTTTGGAGCCCTGACTGCACATTTTTAATAAAGAAGCAATTCTATTCATCTTTTGCGGAGCCAGTCTGTATCATACTACATGCGTGGGATAGGCATAAGGCTATCCTAACTATAAGATAATGCCAGAGACTAATGAAAGTATTTAGAAAACTGGGCAGACTAGATGGACCGAAAGGTTCTTATCTGCCGTCACATTCTATGTTTCTATTTACATTGGATGAGTGACAGTTACACTGAGAAAGCGATTTAAGACATAACATTGCACTGTAAAAAAAATATATAAACTGGTATGCAATATAGCACTTCTTTCAATGTTGTATGATGAATACCGAAAACAAAGATGATCAATGGAAACAATGGAAGTATCTATGTTGTTTTGGGACTCTTCTTTGCACAAATGTCCCTTGACGCCATAATATCTAATAAAACTATACATGTGTTAGGGGTACACGACATTATTAAAAAATGAGTCCCTCTCAGTTATATGTGGGTAGAGGTGCCCACACAACCAATCTCTGTCACAACAAGATTTTACCCACAATTCTAAATTAATATTTCAGATGGGAACCATTTGCAGTAGGATAACAAGGAGAAGGAGTCAGACAGGAGCTGATGTCTTGGTTATATTATGCCATCAGTCAATTACATCCGTATGTATCTGATGTGTGCAAGCCATGCTTTCAGTATACTCACAACAGCAAATACGTCTAAATCTGCATGCAAATATGTTTATGTGCCCACATGGAAACAGATGGCCACTGGAACATCTATTCTGTTTTGCACTTTGTAGTTTATAAATGACTTTTATATGCAAAATATAAACCCCATTTTAGAAATAGTATTGCTTTATTCAGTCTACACTGAAGTTAAACAAAAAAGCAAGTCTTGATTGCAAATCTCTCCAAGGAAAGCCTGTCTAACCAACCCTACTTGTATGGAAGGTCATACGACATCTATATTAATAACAGGGAATTGTGAGTCTGTCTTTGTTTCTAGCATTGAACACCTCTTCCATTGATTTCACACAGCTGCAGGGGTGAAGAGTTTTGCAGAAGCTCAAGTTTCTCTTTGATCTGCTGTCAAACCAGTGGAAAATAGATTTATCCATTATGTGGAGAATAAATTGGAATAATGTCAATACACAGCGCACATAATACAAGACCAGCACAAATAAGGTTGAATGTAAGGTGATCAGCTTTGAGATGGGTAAGCAGTGTTAATCAAGTCTGATCTATAATTGCAATGATCATGTAGCATGTATGACTCCATAGAGCTGCCTATCTGATGGTGGCGTGGCCAGCAGTGATGACCGGGATATAAGGTTTGGTTTATCGCCAAGAAACATCTCTGTGGTACTAGATCTGGAAGTAGGGAAATTCACAATGGGTGAGCATTATATATACATCAAAAAGAATTACTGCAACATCTAAGAATAAACGAGTGATGTTTGTAAAGAAGTGGAGAACGAGACAGTCAGAAAATAACGACAAAAAAACTTTAAATACTAGGAATCCCACTGAAACACAACAAAGACTATAGAACCATACTCTATCAAATATTCATTAGACAGGACTATCCATAAAGATAAAACAATTTATTATGGTTTCTGTTCAATACTCCCCAAATCATCAAATATTCAGTGAATACATTACGCACATGTACATATATGGATGGATGTATGTACATACATGGATGCATTACAAATTATATATGCTGTATTTAGTTTTGTCATACACTAATTTTTTCTTGATCTTTATTAAATCCCTTATATAACATCATAAAAATGTAAACTAATATATAAATATTTATAGGAATAATAATGCATGAAGGTTATCCAAGTGTTATTCACTAATTTTGCCACCATCCATGCAGTATGGCATTTAACACCAGATCTGCCCAGTAAAATAAAGGGCAGATTGTAGATTTTAATATATATACAGTATCTCACAAAAGTACACCCCTCACATTTTTGTAAATATTCTATTATATATTTTCATATGACAACACTGAAGAAATGACACTCTGCTACAATGTAAAGCAGTAAGCGTACAGCCTGTATAGCAATGTAAATTTGCTGTCCCCTCAAAATAACTCAACACACAGCCATTAATGTCTAAACCGTTGGCAACAAAACTGAGTACACCCAGTGACGTATTTGCCGTGAGGCAAACAAGGCATTTGCCTTGAGCGGCACTTTCCAGGGGGCGTAAAAAAACGCCAACCCCAAATGCCCAGGCAAATACCTTGTAAGCCTGGTGGCAGGCGGCTAGCGGAGTTCCAAGGCGGGTGGGGAGGGAGCGCTGATTTGTGACCTCTCTCTGCTCAGCTTCCTTGTGCGCTTCAGATTGGTGCAGGGAGCCGGAATATGACGTCATATTTCGTCTCTCTTGGAATTCACCTAGCCGCCAAGCTGCCTGCACGCCTGCTTCCCTCCCTGCCCCAGCAGCCCCACTAGACCAAAGGTAAAAAATCCACACAGCTCTCCCAAAGGTAGGGAGGCTGGGTGGATTTAAATTAAAATTTAAAAATAATCTGTGAGTGTTGGGTGGTGGAGGGGGAGGTTGGTGTGTGGCTGGCTGGCTGGCAGTGTGTGTGTGGCTGGCTGCCTGGCAGTGTGTGTGTGTGTGTGTATGTTTGTCAGTGTGTCTGTGACAGTATGTCTGTCAGTCTGTGTCTGTGAGGGAGCCTGTGTGTGTGTCTTTCTGTCTGTAAGAATGTCTGTGAGGGTGCCTTTGTATCTGTGAGTGTCTGTCTGTCAGTATGCATCTGTGAGTGAGTGTGTCTGATTGATTGCGTATGCCTGTCAGTGTGTGTCTGTGCGTGAGTCAGTGATTGAGTGTGTCTGTCAGATTGTGTCAAATCTGTGTGTGTATGTATGTCAGTGTATCTGAGAGTGTGTGTCTGTCAGTCAAAGTGTGTGTGTTAGTCTTTAACAGGAAGAGGTGTGGCATTGACTAGGAAGGGTTGGGGCAAATGTAAATTAGGGGGGTTACCCGAGTTCCATCATGCCTAGGGCAGCACAGATCCAAAATACACCACTGAGTACACCCCTAAGTGGAAATGTCCAAATTGTGCCCAAAGTGTCAATATTTGGTGTGGCCACCATTATTTTCCAGCACTGCCTTAACCCTCATGGGCATGGAGTTCACCAGAGCTTCACAGGTTTGCTCTCCTCCATGACGACATCACAGAGCTGGTTGATGTTAGAGACCTTGCGCTCCCCCACCTTCCGTTTGAGGATGCCCCACAGATGCTCAATAGGGTTTAGGTCTGGAGACATACTTGGCCAGTCCATCACTTTTACCTGCAGCTTTTTTAGCAAAGCAGTGGTCGTCTTGGAGGTGTTTCTGGGGTCGTTATCATGTTGGAATACTGCCCAGTGGCCCAGTCTCTGAAGGTAGGGGATCGTGCTCTGCTTCAGTATGTCACAGTACATGTTGGTATTCATGGTTCCCTCAATGAACTGTAGCTCCCCAGTGCAGGCCCAGACCATGACACTCCCACCACCATGCTTTACTGAGTCACCATGCTGACTCATGCAGGCCCAGACCATGACACTCCCACCACCATGCTTGACTGTAGGCAAAATGCACTTGTCTTTGTACTCCTCAACTGGTTGCTGCCACACACGCTTGACACCATCTAAACCAAATAAGTTTATCTTGGTCTCATCGGACCACAGGACATGGTTCCAGTAATGCATGTCCTTAGTCTGCTTTTCTTCAGCAAATTGTTTGCAGGCTTTCTTGTGAATTATCCTTAGAAGAGGCTTCCTTCTGGGATGACAGCCATGCAGACCAATTTGATGCAGTGTGAGGCATATGGTCTGAGCACTGACAGACCTTTGCAACCTTTGCAGCAATGCTGGCAGCACTCATACGTCTATTTCCCAAAGACAACCTCTGGATATGATGCTGAGCATGTGCACTCAACTTCTTTGGTCGACCGTGCAAGGCCTATTCTGAGTGGGCCCTGTCCTGTAAAACCACTTTATGGTCTTACCCACTGGTTGCAGCTCAGTTTCAGGGCCTTGGCAATCTTCTTATAGCCTTGGCCATCTTTATGTAGAGCAACCATTTTCTTCAGATCCTCAGAGAGTTCTTTGCCATGAGGTGCCATGTTGAACTTCCAGTGACCATTATGAGAGAATGTGAGAGCGATAACACCAAATTCACCTGCTCCCCATTCACACCTGAGACATTGTAACACTAACAAGTCACATGACACCAGCAGGGATAATTGGCTAATTGGGCCCAATTTGGACATTTTCACTTAGATGTGTACTCACTTTTGTTGCCAACGTTTTAGACATTAAAGGGACACTCCAGGCACCCAGACTACTTTGGCCCATTGGAGTGGTTTGGGTGCTAACTCCCATCGCTGGTGAATAGTTCCTGGCGAACATAGCTTGTTCGCGTTCGCCGCAGACGGCGAACATATGCGATGTTCGGTCCGCCCCCTATTCGTCATCATTGAGTAAACTTTGACCCTGTACCTCACAGTCAGCAGACACATTCCAGCCAATCAGCAGCAGACCCTCCATCCCAGACCCTCCCACCTCCTAGACAGCATACAATTTAGATTAATTCTGAAGCTGCATTCTTTATTTTATTTTTTATTTTTTGTATAATTTTTTTATTTATTTTTTTTAGACAGAAGTTTGTTATATTTGAGCATGCTAGGCTGAACGTGCATATATCATGGCTAGTTGCACTGAGGGTATGAGTATATAGCAGTACATTGTTGTGAAAGATGGCTGTCATGTTTAGGGTGTAGCTTGCACGTTATCAACTGTGTATTTATATCAGCAGCTCCACCACTAGTTATAAATCAAGTGTGAGTCGCCCCATGAGATGAGACTAGTGAATAACATAATACATGAACGGTTAAGGTAAAGGCATGTAAGGAACTACGACAATAAACTCTTTAGGAGGTGAAATAATGACATGTTTAAACGCTTGCTACTTTACGATTAGTTAATGTGCAGAGAGCAGTTCATGTGATCAAAGGCATGGTGTGGAGGATCGGCTATGGGAGCCTGGGAGTCCCTGATACCTGGAACAACAAAGGCAAGTCTCTGGCTCAGTGCCGGGTTCGCGGCTTGAGGTGGTGGAAGCTTGTTTTGTCGGGTGGTCGGATCTGTCCCGGTGGTGCTTCACGTCCGGTGCGGGATTGTGGTGGCTTAAGGTGGAGGCGAGTGCTTGACGTGGGGCAGGCTCTGCATTTCTGTTTGTGCCTCCGGTCCCGTCTTCGACGCCTTTTGCGTTAGTGGATTTTAATGGGGACTGCTTTGCTTAGCTGTTGTTGGGGCTTCCTGCTTGTTATTTGCTTCCAAAATTGATTAAAGAGTCTGTCCAGCTTAGACTCAATATCCTGCCATGCTTTGCTGGTACCAGGAGGACACACGGCTGCCGCCATATTGGGAGAGTCGCAGATGAGTATGTCAGCCTGGGCGGCTGTGCTCTGTGCGTCCATTTGCTCCAGACAGCCTCTCAGGGGTGGACCGGGATAACCCCCACCGGTCCAAGGGGGGGGGGGGGGGGTAACGGAGCTCCTGCCGGGAAGTAGCTGCTCCTGAGCATCCCAGGATCGGGAGATTGGCTGGATTCAGGTAAGTCACTAAAGAGGTTTTAACCCCTTCAGCAACCTGGGATGGGGGGTGGGAGGGAGAGGGGCACTGCAGGAATCTGCAGTGCCAGGAAAACAGATTCCTGGCACTGTCCCTTTAATGGCTGTGTGTTGAATTATTTTGAGGGGACAGCAAATTTACACTGTTATACAGGCTGTACGCTTACTGCTTTACATTGTAGCAGAGTGTCATTTCTTCAGTGCTGTCACATGAAAAGATATAATAGAATATTTACAAAAATGTGAGGGGTGTACTCACTTTTGTGAGATACTGTATATATATTAAAATCTACAATCTGCCCTTTATTTTACTGGGCAGATTTGGTGTCATATATATATATATATATATATATATATATATATATATAAATAGAAGTAAATAGTTTGGCACTCTCCTTCTTCGTATTATCAATCAATATATATATTATCAATATATGTATAATGTATAAGTAAAGAAGAGTCCAGGATGCACTCACAGGGCTTGGTGAAAAAATATATTCTGATTTATTTAAATAATGTGCATAACACAAACAAACCAACCGACGTTTCGACCCCTGCGGGTTTTTTTCAAGGTTGAAAAAGACCCGCAGGGGTCGAAACGTTGGTTGGTTTGTTTGTGGTATGCACATTATTTAAATAAATCAGAATATATTTTTTCACCAAGCCCTGTGAGTGCATCCTGGACTCGTCTTTACACACACACACACATATATATATATATATATATGAAACCAGGGGGCTGCACTCATCTGAACATGCATAAATGGGGTGCTGCTGGGGCCAATTCATACAATACACAAGATCCAGCGTACTCACTCATCCACTAAACAGCAATTTCAAATCAGATTTTATTGGAGTGGGGTGACACATGGAGAAGTTGTGGGGGGGGGGGTGAGACACATGGTGGGGCTGTGGGGGGGATGTGACACATGGAGGGGCTGTGGGGGGAATGAGACACACGGAGGAACTGGGTGAGGGTATAATGAGACAAATGGAGGAGCTGGGGAGAGAATGAGACACATGGACGGGCCGAAGGGGAGAATGCAACACCTAGGAGGGAGGTAGGGGGGTGAGACATAGATGGGTTTGGCGGGAGAATGAGACACATGGAGGAGTTGGAGAGGAGAATGCAACACATGGTGGGATGAGACACATTGAGGTACTGGGGGGAGAATGAGACACATGGACGGGCTGGAGGGGAGAATGCCACACATGGTTGGATGAGACACCTAGAGGGACTGGGGTAGAGAAAGAGACACATAGAGGGTCTGGGAGAGGGGAATGAGACATGGGGAGTAGGGAAATTTTCACACTGGGCCCATCTAGTTACTTCTCTGTGCCAGGGGCAAATTATGTTTTTAAAGTTCTGTTTTTTTTTTTTTTTTTACTGAACATTTGCATTACTGACTTCTGAATATAAGAATGGATTTTACAGTGTATTTACTTTCCCTCCCCCACCAAATATTTATGAGAGGTGTGTGGGAACTAGGTTGGGACATGTGCATGTAGATATTTGTAGTTTTGATTGGACACTCTATGTGCCCCAGAACTAATCGAGAGTGTCAGAAGAGGGCAAAAAAAAATACTCTTTTATTGGAGTGTGAGCAGAATGAAAATAAACAAAAAACATATAACCAATTTTAATGGGAACCACTAGAATGTGTTACCAAAACATATTTATAAAAATAACTTAATAATGTGGTGGTGGTGGTGGTGGTTAATAAAAAGTGAAAAAAGTTCTTAGATGGCCTGCAGAAGTTGCTTGAGTCCAGTCACAGGGCAGGAAAGCAACCACAGGATTTAAGTGTAACATGCCTGGCTTGTTACAGGTGTGCAAGATCTAGAGGTATATAACATAGCCCATTCAATGGACACGGCCAAATGAGCAGTCCAAACCAAACGAATATGGATAAATGATAAGAATCAAAGTAACAAGAACAGAAAACAGGTCAGGGCGCAAAAACACAGAATCCATCTGAAGTGTCTGTCTGCATTAGCCCCCTCAAGTGGCCTACCAGCATACTACAAAGAAAAAAATAATCTGAAGGCAGATCAAGAACCCTGCATGGGTTTTCACACATAGGAGAGATGTGCACAAAAATCTGGCAATAATGTCTAGATATTTGCAAATAATTACTACTATTTATTTTTTACGTTTAGCACCAGTCGTAATTGACTAATCAAAAAACTAGTTGTTAGTACATTTCATATAAATGCAAATTCGCAATTTATAAATTTTAGCATGTTGGCTGATCATATATGAAAATACATAACACACTATTTAACACACTATTTAACACACTATTTTGTACAAGTAATATTTACCATGCTTATTTTTTTCACAAACATTTTATTTTTTTAGTAGAAAGCTGATGACGAATAAGGATGTTGGCAGTGCCGTATCTTTTGCGAGGCTAACAAGGCATGTGCCTTGAGCTGCACTTTCCAGGTAAGGGTGACAAGAAATGTTGTCCCCAATCACCGTATCAACTTCAGTAAATGCCTTGTTAGCCTTGTGTGTGAGGGGGGGGCAAAAGCCGTCAAGCTGGCAAGATCCTTATGTTGACAAGCTAAAGGATGTGTATAGGTCTCACCAAAATGGCCGACGGCTGCAAAGCAACAGCACTGACGGAGACGGCGTTCCCGCTAAGACACGCTGATAAGGTGACACAGCAGTACTGCAATCACGGGAGGTCCGATAGGGCTCGAGTCCCCATGCAACGACCCTGGAACACGCATACTGACAGACGAGAACGATCAAAGAAAGCACTTCCTTCATATACCCACAGCAAAGCAACCCCTGAGGCGCACTCTGACCGAGCAAGCTTCTTTAACAAGAAATGCTGGAAGGGCAAACAAGAAAATCCACACCATCCACTGACCACATGGTACTACAGCACTCAAACTTAGCCGGCAACCGGGTAAAGAGAAAGGAAAGACTAGACAGGGGGGATATGATAGAAACATTTAAATACATAAAGGGAATCAACACAGTAAAGGAGGAGACTATATTTAAAAGAAGAAAAAATACCACAACAAGAGGACATAGTCTTAAAAGGACACTGTAGACCCCCAGACCACTTCAGCTCAGTGAAGTGATCTGGGTGCTCTGTCCCTTTTGCACTTAGTGCTGCAATGTAAAACACTGCAATTCTAGAGAACTGCAATGTTTACATTGCAGCACTAAGTCTGCCCTCAGTAGCTGTCTATCAGACAGCCCCTAGAGGGCTTTAGGAATCGTAACAGACGGTAGCCCACCTGGTGGGGACCGGGATGACCCCCCCGGCCCACAGGGGGGGAAACGGGACCCGGAAGGCACCAGGTAGGTGGTAGTTCATTGTAGGCAGGGCGGAGAGCAAGGCAGCGGCCGTCCGCACCACTCCCCTCCCGGGTAGGCCTCAATCTCCGAGCCCCGGAGTCTCTAACCAGGACCTAGAGCCACCCTGCAGCAGGCGCCCCAGCTACACTGGGGCACTCCAGAGTCTCGTGCCATGGACCCCCGGGTCAGTGTAAGCCGAGTAAGATGGGTATATACCATATTTTCTGTCAATTACTCGGGAGTCCTTGTGATATGCAGCCTGCTGGCATGGCCGCCAGGCCCCGCCCCCTTTCCTTGTACATTTTATCCTGCAATCCATGAACCAGTTTAGTAGCCCTTCTCTGAACTCTCTCTAAGGTATCAATATCCTTCTGGAGATACGGTCTCCAGTACTGCGTAAAATACTCCAAGTGAGGTCTCACCAGTGTTCTGTACAATGGCATGAGCACTTCCCTCTTTCTACTGCTAATACCTCTCCCTATACAACCAAGCATTCTGCTAGCATTTCCTGCAGCTCTATTACATTGACTGCCTACCTTTAAGTCATCAGAAATAATCACCCCTGAATCCCTTTCCTCAGATGTTGAGGTTAGTACTGTATCAAATATTCTGTACTCTACGCTTGGGTTTTTACGTCCAAGGTGCATTATCTTGCACTTATCCACTTTAAATGTCAGTTGCCACAACTCTGACCATTTTTCTAGTTTATCTAAATTATTTGCCATTTGGCTTATCCCTCCTGGAACATCAACCCTGTTGCATATCTTTGTATCATCAGCAAAAAGACATACCTTACCATCAAGACCTTCTGCAATATCACAAAACAAAAATATCTGCCCATAACAGATTATTTTAAACTCTCCAACTCCAACTTTAATTATTCATAAAGTATGAAGTTCTAGCTATCTGGTTATTGGAACCGATCATAATTTAAAACTCAACTTTCATTTACATAATCTAGTCAACATTTGGGAATACACATTTCTGCTGATGTTGATAACTTGCTTTCCTTAATTACACAGTTGTTTTGCACACAGCTCAATTAGATTGGCAGAATTAGGAAAATGTAGTATATCGTGGATCGTGGGATCTAATGTTAAAATGTACTTACTATTACTATGATAATTTATAATACTTCCAGCTCCATCATGTCGCATTAATGTCAAAATCCTATAATGATCACATGTAAAGTAGCATGCAACAACACTAAAGAAGGCGGTTTTGGTCTTCCCAGGTTAATGCACTACTACTATGCAGGTCAGCAAGTTTAAATAAAACAAAAGGTATGCAGACATAGGGCAGAAAAAAACATTAAATGGCTTGTGACTGCTCTCCTAGTACACAAATGTGCTCTATTTTAAATTTCTTTGTGGTCACTGCACTATCTCAAAACCTATTGTCCTTCAACAATTCATTCAATGCCACTCTTGGATAGAGTACCTCTTAAACTACAGCTGGTCAACGACCCTAACCCATTTCTGGGTGAATTGGTGATTTTAAAAGTCTAAAAAGATCTCAACTCCTACACCCTCTTCAGAAGCTCACTCTGTTTTAATTATCCTGCACCTATATTTCAGATTACCCCTGTTTATTTGCGCTAGTAAACCATACTGTCTTGTTCACTCTTCTTTATATTAAACAACAGAAAAGAAACCCAGACTAAACAACTGACACAAACACTGGTATTATAATTGTAAAGCTATCTTTGCTGTATCAAACTGTCTAAGCCACAAACAACATGCCCAGTGGTGGCTCTAGACTTAGGGAGGCGTTAGGCAAAACTCAAACGTGAGGCCCCCACTAACACCCAAAGAGAGAAAATAAATAGGGGTTGCGTTGTCTGTCTAAGGTGCTGTAGTTATATTGAAGGACGGGCTTGCAGCGCTGGATACAGAGAGCAAGTCTCTGTATTCATTGTTTAGAGGCTTGCAGTGTTGTGGTCCCTGTGCCACTGTGATGTGAGCTCTCTGTTTAAACTTATGACATAATTTGCACACTTATTTTGCAATAAATAAATGTAATTAGCAGGTATGCTAATTGTTTATACACGACTGCAGGGTATGGTTACATAGCCTGGCAGTTGTGTGTACATAAGTGTCAATGTGTCGAAGGTGGAATGGTTAGGGAGGCTGGAGAGGGTAAGGGGAGCTTGTGACAGGATTAGGGGGGCTGTTACAAGGTGGGGGGGCTGTGACAGGGTTATGGGGCTGTGACAGGGTGAGGGGGCTGGAGAGGGTAGGGGGAGCTGTGACAGGTTAGGGGGGCTGTGACTGAGTTAGGGGGGCTGTGACAGATTAGGGGGCTTTGACAGGGTAGGAGGAAGCTTTGACATTGTAAAGGGACTTTGGCAGGGTAGGAGGGCTGTGGCTGGTTAGGGGGCTATGGCTGGTTACGGGGGCAGTGACCGGGTAGAGGGGGGCAGTGGTGGTAGAGAGGGGCTATGGCAGGGTAGAGGGGCAATGACAGGATGGGGGGCTATGGCAGGGTAGAGGGGCAATGACAGGATGGGGGGCTATGTCAGGGTAGAGGGGGCGGTGTCAGGATAGTGGGACTGTGTCAGGGTAGTGGAGGCAGTGACAAGGTGGGGGGGCTTTGTCAGGGTAGGGGAGCTGTGTCAGGGTAGGGGAGCAATGACAGGATCGGGGGGCTGTGACAGGGTTGAGGGGGCTGTGACAGAGTTGGGGGGCTGTGACATGGTTAGGGGCTATGGCACAGTTAGGGGGCTGGAGAGGGTAAGGGGAGCTGTGACAGGGTTAGAGGGGCTGTTACAAGGTGGGGGCTGTGACAGGGCTATGGCACGGTTAGGGGGGCTGGAGAGGGTAAGGGGAGCTGTGACAGGATTAGGGGGGCTATTACAAGGTGGGGGGGCTGTGACAGGGTTATGGGGCTATGGCACAGTTAGGGGGCTGGAGAGGGTAGGGGGAGCTGTGACAGGTTAGGGGGGCTGTGACTGGGATAGGGGGCTGTGACAGGGTGGGGGGGCTTTGACAGGGTAGGAGTAAGCTTTGACAGGGTAGGAGGAAGCTTTGACAGGGTAAAGGGACATTGGCTGGGCAGGGGGGCTGTGGCTGGTTAGGGGGGCTGTAGCTGGTTAGGGGGGCTGTGACTGGGATAGGGGGGCTGTGACCGGGTAGGAGTAAGCTTTGACAGGGTAGGAGGAAGCTTTGACAGGGTAGGAGGAAGCTTTGACAGGGTAAAGTGACTTTGGCTGGGCAGGGGGGCTGTGGCTGGTTAGGGGGGCGTGGCAGGGTAGGGGGGCTGTGACAGGGTAGAGGGGGACAGTGGCGGTAGAGAGGGGCTGTGGCAGGGTAGAGTCAGGGTAGGGGGGCAATGACAGGATGAGGGGCTGTGTCAGGGTAGAGGGGGCTGTGTCAGGATAGTGGGACTGTGTCAGGGTAGTGGAGGCAGTGACAGGGTGGGGGGGGGGGGGGCTTTGACAGGGTAGGAGTAAGTTTTGACAGGGTAGAAGGAATCTTTGACAGTGTAAATGGACTTTGGCAGGGTGGGGGGCTGTGGCAGGATGAGGGGCTGTTTCAGGGTAGAGAGGCTGTGTCAGGATAGTGGGACTGTGTCAGGGTAGTGGAGGCAGTGACAGGGTGGGAGGGCTGTGTCAGGGTAGGGCAGCAGTGACAGGATGGGGGGCTGTGGCAGGGTAGAGGGGGCTGTGTCAGGATAGCAGGACTGTGTAGTAAAGGTAGTGACAGGGTGGGGGGGCTGTGTCAGGGTAGGGGAGCAGTGTCAGGGTAGAGGGGGGTTGTGGCAGGGTAGGGGGCTTTGCCAGTGTGTGTGGGGGTCATAAATACCTTTTGATTTCCTCATTAACGATCCCCTGGAGGTCCAGTGGGCTCCCTTTCTGATCTGCAGCTCTGCCGGGAGTGAGCTACAGACCACATGGTAAGTCTCGCGATCTCCAGTCAGAGCGTTGCCGTGGCAATGCTCTGCTTGGCTGAGATCGCGAGACACCTCAGTCTGCAGCTCACTCCCGGCGCAGCTGCAGACTGGAGGCTGGATCTCCATCAGGGCAGACTGAATGGAGGGTCTTCATAGACTGAAGACCCGACATGTGAGTCTGCACTAAGGTGATTTAGGCGGCCGCGAGGCCTTGGGCGGCCACCTAAATCGCCTAATTAGAGAGCCGCCTCTGAATGCGTACAGCTGTTTTTGTAGGTGTTGTAGTCATGTCCATTTGTTTAATATATGTAACATATTTGTTGGAAAAAACCTGCGGTGAAGCTGGTAACTGCGTACTTCATCTTTGTGGACATCAGGTCATGATTAAGCTTCCCAGGACATCCAAAAATCTATCAATTTAGTTTGTTTATTTAGCTCCACCTTTTATGCTGCCGTCTCATGTTGATATCCGTTTTTTCTAATTCTTATATTTTGGCCACAGTGTACATGTCGCACTATTTTTGTATAAACACTTGTTATAAATGTTATCCTATGTCATATCATGCTGCTGTCTTGTAAAATAAAAAAATAAAGATTGATTTTGAATTGTCTTATTCCATTAAAAATGAAAATATAAAAAGTGAGTTTTATTTATTCTTTCTCCACTCGCATGAGCCATTGGGATCATCCTCTCTTCTCTTCTTCTCCCTTGACTCAATATTTCCTTCCTCCCTTTTCAAATGTCTGACTCCTCATATGTGACTAGTCTGGGCTGAGAATCCAATGAGTGGTTCGAAGATAACTAACTAGAAATGTGTCTTTAAAGTCTCTATTGATAATCCCTGTACTATTGTACTAGTCTATCTTGAGAATTCTCTCTACCCTGCTTTAACTGCTTATTGTATACATAAAAAAATATATTCTAAAAACATTATACTTCAATAAATTGACGTAATAAACATAGACCAAAATTGAACTAAAAAAAATTAATTTTATTGGAATAGAATAATTACAATTTAAGCAGAATCATGCTGGAAGTAAAATGGAGAATAGATTATCTAATGTTACCAGATATTAAAAAAAGAGGGGATAAATCTGGCAAATAGATGTACAATATTATGGCTAGAACTTGAGGTAGAAAATGTCATAGACCCTAACATTAAAGACAACCACACTTGTTGTAAAGTAGATTTTACATTGTTGTCTAGGTTGAAAAAAAGGCTAAAGTCCATCAAATTCAACCATGAAGGCTCTTATTCCAATGAAGGCAGAAGACACAATTGTAGCCAATTCTAATTACGCCACAAAAAAGAAAAGAAAATTACCAGATTTTACTAATTACATGACGTAAAGTCATGATTTTATAAAGGACACGGAGGCGAGTATTAGGCTTTTCTCTTTCTTTTATTCCTCAGCATCAAAGAAAGGATATTGGTATTTTAATATAGCAATAACAAAACAAAAATACCCTTTAGGGTTAACCATATAACATTCCAGATATCTCAACCAATGGGATCATTCCTTGTACTATGTCCCCTCATGTGACCTAAGCCACTCCCTCTTTCTAGCTGATGCCGAAGCTGAACACATCAACAGGACAAAACTTCATGAACTTGGATATTCTCCGGTAGAGGGTTCCGGTGAGTCTTCCGGTGTAATTAGGGGCAGGGGATGATCCCGGTCGGTCCATCACAGGGTTAAGCTGTAGGAGACCGAGAAAATATGTGGTAAAATATATTCCAAGATCGTTTTTCGTGCATATAAGCCGTACCAGATGTTCAAACGTTAATATCTGAAGACTTTTCTTTCAATCTAGGAAAAATTCTGATTAAAATTTAACATTAGTGGTATATCACATTGCATTTGAACATGTAAATCACTCTTACCTGTTTATAGTAAGTTGGGTGGGAAGATGCATGTATGTTTGCTTACCTGTCGTCGGGTGGGCTAATACTCGCCTCCGTGTCCTTTATAAAATCATGACTTTACGTCATGTAATTAGTAAAATCTGGTAATTTTATTAAAGGACACGTAGGCTCGTATTAGGCTAGTTTAAAGCTGTGAGATGATTATAGAGGAGATATGTTCAGTTGGTCGAAAATAGTAATCTTTAAATGTCGATTCTCGGGACCAATCAGCTGTGCGAAGTAGGTCCTCCAGTTTACAACCCGCTGAGAATGCTTTAGAGGCCATAGCGCCTCTTGTAGAATGTGCTCCATATACTGATATATCGATGCCAGCAGTCGACATTATCCATTTCACCCAGCGTGCCAGAGTTACCGTGGATACCGGGTGGTGTGGTCTCCTCAATGCCAAGAATAGGTCGTGTATTGTAGGGTTCCGAACTGACTGGGTCCTTTTTTCGTATTCTTGCAGGCATGCCACCGGGCAGAGGTTAGCGTTGTGAGGAAATGATGGGTAGAAGACGGACGTGGTTTTTGACTTCGTACGTCTGGTGATATTAAACAGGACACCCTGTGGGGTGAAGGACCGCGCATCAAAGTCCAGGGCTCGAACGTCAGACACCCTTTTGCATGAAATTAAGCACAGGAGCATAGCCAATTTAGCGGACACTTGCTTGAGTGTGAGCTCCGAGTTTGGAGGCCATTCATCCAATAAGCGAAGGACTTTATTAACATCCCATAGGGTCGTATATCGGGGTTGTGGTGGTCGTGCAAATTTTATACCTCGTAGGAGGCGACAAACCAACATGTGTTTTCCAGCTGGGAAGCCTTCCCATCCGCTGTGGCCGGCTGAGATCGCCGATCTGTACACATTTATGGTGCGGTAGGCCAAACCTTGATCGTAGAGGGTAGTAAGGAAAGTCAAAACGTTATTTACAGGAGCACGTATGGGATCCACGTGTTGTTCCACGCACCAACTACGCCATGTGTTCCAGGCATGAGTATAAGATCGTCTTGTTCCTGGAGCCCAAGCTCCTGCCAGTAATTCCAAAGTTGTTCGTGGAACGTCCGGCAGGGTCCAGGTTCCCCAGAGAGGGGCCACGCTAGAAGCCTGAGGTGGCCTTGTATCAAAAGTGGGTGAGAGTTCCCATCCGGGTCTGATAATATGTCCGTGGTTCCCGGAATCAGTCTGGGCAGGTCGATAGACATTTCCATGAGTGAAGGGAACCAAGGCTGTGCTGTCCAAAACGGTGTTATTAGAACTAGCGATGTACGAGAGCGTTGTAGGTGTAGGAGAGTCCGTGCTATGAGTGCAAAGGGAGGAAAGGCATAGAGCCGGTCGTTTGGCCAATCCTGTAGGAAGGCGTCCACTGCCAAGGCGTCTGGGTCCGGTCTCCAGCTGAAGAATGAAGGGAGCTGAGCATTCAGCCTGGAGGCAAAGAGGTCGATGTGCATCGGGCCCCAGAGTTGTTGGAGGTGTCGGAATATCAAGGGATTCAATTGCCACGCACTGTTGTCTCGTAAATGCCTGGAGTGCCAGTCCGCTACCGTGTTGGAGAGCCCCGGAAGGTATTCCGCTTGTACTGCTATGTTGCGGCTTAGACAGAAATGCCAAAATTCCTTCGCCAGGTTCGTGAGTGTTGTCGATCTCGTGCCACCCAAGTGGTTGATGTACCGAACGGCCGAGATGTTGTCCATGCGCAACAGTATGGAACAATTGGTCGTGTATCCGAGGAGGCTCCGGAGAGCGAATGACCCTGCTAGGAGTTCCAGACCATTGATGTGGAGTTCCTTTTCCTTTGAGGACCATTTTCCACCTGTAGAAGTGGGACCACAACGAGCGCCCCATCCGAGTCTGTTCGCGTCGGATTCTATGATGAGATCCGGGGTGGTTCCGAATATCGCTTTGCCGTTCCACGCTTCCATATGTTGAAGCCACAATGCTAATTCCTCTTTTGCTGCGCAGTCTAGAGGCACAGAATCTGAATAAGATTGACCCAAGCGAAGATGGGTCGTTTTTAGTCGTTGCAGGGATCTGTAATGGAGGGGTCCTGGGAAAATCGCTTGTATTGAAGCGGACAGCAGACCAATTATCCTGGCCAGTTGTCGTAAAGTCAAGACTGGTCGTGATAAGGTCCGCCGAATTTCCTTCTTTATGAGTTTTACTTTCGTGGTAGGTAGGCTGAGCGTTCCGTGAATCGCGTCTATGTCGAAACCTAGGAATTCTATTGATTGTGAAGGTTGTATGACTGACTTGTCCCAGTTGATTATGAAACCCAGGTTTTGCAGAAGGGTCGACGTCCAACGTAGATGTTGGTGCAATAGCGAGATGTCGTGGGCCATGATCAGCATGTCGTCGAGGTATATGATCATACGTACACCTCTGCTGCGGAGAAGGGCTACTACTGGTTTCAGCAATTTGGTGAAGCACCACGGGGCTGAGGACAGGCCAAAGGGAAGGCATCTGAACCGCCACATAGTGTTTTCCCAGTGGAATTGGAGTAAATGGTGACATTCTTCTGCGATCGGTATCGTCAGATATGCATCTTGGAGATCCAGTTTCACCATCCAGTCTCCCAGTCTTAGGAGGTCTCGGAGGCAGTGTATCCCTTCCATCTTGAAATGATGGTATGTGACAAAGGCGTTGAGAGGCCGCAGGTTTATTACTGGCCTCATGCCTCCACCCTTCTTGGGTACTAAGAAGATATTGCTTAGGAACCCGGGGGTGGTAGTGGGCACTTTGTAGATCGCACCTTTCTCCTTCAATGTGCGAACTTCTTCTGATACTAGGGTTCTGTCTTGTTGTGAAAATATAATCCGATGTGGCGCGGAGTGTTGGATTGGGTGTTGTGTGAGTTCTATGCGGTAACCTAGAACGGTCTCTAGTACCCAGGCATCTGAGGTTATTTTGTGCCAGACATCGTGAAAATGCAACAGTCTGCCAGTGATAAGGAATGGGTACATACTGGGAAGTGACTCACCATAAGGCCGGCGGCCATAGGAGGATCCCCTGGGTCCACGTGGGTGCCATGACCTGCCCTTGGTTGGGAAGAATGGCGACTGTGTCCTGGGTTCGGGAGGATGGAACCGTGTCGTGGCGGAGCCTCTGTATCCCCGGTATGATGGCCGGGAATGGCGGCCGGACAGACGGCCCCGCTGTCTGCCGGCCCCACCAAAAACCTTTTGCGAGAACACTCGCTTCATATTATGCTGTGCCTTGTCCAGTGCCGTGAAGGTGCTTACATAAGTACCCAGGGTCTTAACAAAGTCGTCTCCGAATAGGAGACCTTTTGCCTGTGTGCCAGGCTCTGAGATTGCCAAATGGATCAATTTTGGCTCAATTTTCATTAAAATGGCTTTACGCCGTTCTGTAGCCAATGCCGTATTGGCGTTTCCAACTAGGCAAATGCCTCTCTGGATCCACCCCCTGATGGCCAGTAAATCAATTGGGGTCCCTTCAGTAAGGGCCGTTTCGACCATGTCGAAAATTTTTGCCATAGGCCCGAGAATGTCAAGGACCTTGTCCTGGCAGTGTTTGAGGGAATTGTCCAATCCCTTCTTGGCCTTCCATCCCGACTTGCCCAAGAACTGGGCGATCTTGGGATCTACCTCGGGGGTTACGCAGGCCATGTCTGGGACCGTGGGGCGTGGGCATTCCGCCCTCAGTTTACTCCTGGTGGCCTTATCAAGGGGTTTTCGCACCCTGGTTGCGATATAGATAGCCACATGGGATGTGGGATACCATTCCGCTGAGCGCGGATTATGCAATGTGTCAGGGTCGAAGAGGGGTTCCCCTTGGGGGTCTAGAACAGCGGATACATCCGCTTCTTGCTCAGCGTCTATCGCTGGATGTGCAGTCTCGCTGCGTTCAGGGGATGAATTATCTGAATACATCGGGTCGATTGCTTCGGACCCATTTGAAGCCTCCTCTGAGTCCGAATCCGAGTCGGACGAATCAGGTAGGGCTTTTGCCCTCTTCCAACTCCGCACCGTTTTTGCCCGGCGGGGGGCTCTCTTACGTGGGGGCACCACGTCCTCAGTCTCAACAGGGCGCAACCTGTCCGTCATATCGGTTTTGGAGGCGACCCCTGTTAGGTGGTGTGATTTGCACGTAGCCTTGCGGCCGCTAGGGACCTTTGGCTTATTGTCAGTGGGTATAGGGGGTGCTGAACCGGGGTTTCTGCCGGATGCCATAATGGCGGTGGAGATTGTATGTGACAGGGTATCAGACATCACTCCCATGGCACTAAATATAGCCTGCGTCACTGACTTATTCATTGTAGCGTCCAGAAGCGCCTGGAACTCTTCCGAGTTCACGTGGTCCTGGGATGCTTCCTCACCACCTGTAATGGCCGCAATGCCTGTAGGCATAGCTGTTAAAATCTGCTTGCTAGGGGTGGCAGAGGTCTTGGGGGCAGGAGTCAGTTTGTCAGTTTGAGACTGCATACTGATTTGAACTACAGAGCTTACTTTGGGAACAATACCCAGGTACTCCACAGTGTGGTGGGAAAGGCACAGTGTAACTGACACTTTGTAAAGTGAGTACTGATTATGGCACTACTGAACACCCAAAACGTTGTCTGCACATCAACAAAAGAACTTTGGTAACATGCAGACTATAAGGTACTCTATTTAGGCACTGAACAGCAGATATGCACAAATAATATGGCAGCTTACCGAGTGTTCCCTCAGGAATGACACCTTAGGGGCCCCGGTAGGCTGCCCAGCAACTCCCTCAACCAATGAGCTCGTGCCCCTCCCTTAACGAGGGACGCGAGCGCCGGGTGAAAAAAGGCGGCAAATCCGCCAATCACAAGATGGCCGCCGCGATGCGCGGGAACGCACTGCGCATGCGCGGGCGGCCGAATCAGCGGAATTATTGGCCGCGATCCGTCGGGCGGCTGGTTTGCTCGTTAAGAGCAACGAAGTGGAGGGGAGAACGGAGGAAGGTGGGGAGGTGAGGGGGAGCTGACAGAAAAACCGGGTTATAAACAACCCGTGCGGCAGTGCCGAGTGGGGGCTTGCCCCAGGGGAGGGGCAAGTACTCAGCACTGGATGAACGGATAAAAACACACAGTTAAAATCATAACATAACGAACATCAGAAATAAATACAAAATAAATGCAAAAATACTGCAATATATATCAAATTTTGTCAGAGTAGAAAATATGGTGGTACTTAGCTGAGGCAGCATCAAAGAAAGAGGGAGTGGCTTAGGTCACATGAGGGGACATAGTACAAGGAATGATCCCATTGGTTGAGATATCTGGAATGTTATATGGTTAACCCTAAAGGGTATTTTTGTTTTGTTATTGCTATATTAAAATACCAATATCCTTTCTTTGATGCTGAGGAATAAAAGAAAGAGAAAAGCCTAATACTCGCCTCCGTGTCCTTTAATAAAATCCTTCTTGACTCCATATTGACACTCAGATTTCTCCATGGATCAATAACCCATTATCAACATATCAATACCCTTTAATATTCTGTTTATGCAAAAAAATAAAAAAATTCAAGCTTTTTTTTATTTATTATCTGTGAAATCTGGTAACACAACCTCTTTAGGCAGAGAATTTCCGTCTTTATTGTTCTTCCTGTATAGGAACCTTTCCTCTGCTGTAAGCGAAAGCGCCTGTCTTCCAGACTCAATGGGTGACTACTTGGCTGTTGTATATTCCTGCTAATAAACAGGTTAGCACATAGCAGTTTGTACTGACCCTATATACTGAAGAAAAATATTATTTAAAATTTCGGCATTGTCCTGATCCTCCTTGATTAACTCACCCATCTCACTTTCCAATGGACCACCACTTTCACTCTTAACCTTTTTGGCATTTAACTGGTCAAGAGATATACTGAGACAAAGTAAGGCATCTTTCTATCCCATCCTGCTCGTCCCCTTTTAAACTCAGTGTGTAGCCAACTAGGATGCAGCGGCTCTTTATGTAAATATAAATAGGGAACAGTAGAGTCACAGTTAAAAAAAAACAAAAAAAAAAACTCTTGGACCATGTGGCTACACATTTGCAATATGATACATTCTTTATGCAAGGCATCTTTTATTAACTATTAAGAATAAAGTAGATGTAGAAACAGTCATAAGCTTTCTTCTCTGTGTCCACAAGGACCAGTGCCCGCCTTGGTGTATATGTGAAAGGGAGAAAAGTTGTGGGTATATATGTATATAAAGGAGAAAATTTATATGTGTGCATTTTTATTGTTTGTTTGACAAATAAGTTCTTGTCAACTTCTCGTGTGATGCGTCTCCACCCTGTATAGGGGCAGTGATTTTTACAAATGGCTGCCGACATCACTCACTCACATGAAAGTGGATTAGCGGTGCTTTAACCTCCAATAATGCAAAGTGCTTATACAGAACATCTAACATCTTTATTATGGGCTTTTCGTGCGCCATTCTGGCTGATAAACAATCTACCTCTTG
Source organism: Pelobates fuscus (assembly GCF_036172605.1). NCBI lineage: Eukaryota > Metazoa > Chordata > Amphibia > Anura > Pelobatidae > Pelobates > Pelobates fuscus. The sequence goes on along the minus strand of NC_086317.1, from coordinate 335,629,487 downwards.
CAGGATAATGTATGTTTCTATACCATACAACCCTTGTAATTTAGAGGCTATTGGTTTTTATTGATACATTTTAACTTGTTTCAATTACACCTTTCACGTTTGCTCCCTTACATTAGGTGCTTTGTTGTTTTGAGCATAGGAACTACTAGTAAGCTGTTGTTAAGATTCTCCCTATTAGAGATAAAGCCTACCTGCGTATATAAAGGTTATTGAAGGTAGCAGTTGCCATGATGTATTAGCAGTTTGAAGCAAAACATTTGTTGCAGTTTTGCGTCATGAAGTGAGAATTTTTAGATGGCTACAAGGAAATGGACGAAGTGTACATCTATATTATTATTGGCATTTATATAATGCCAACAGATTCCATAGCGTTTTACAATATTATAAAAGAGGGATTTAACAATAAATAGGACAATTACAAGAAATCTTACAGGAACAATAGGTTGAAGAGGACCCTGCTCAAACAAGCTTACAGTATATATATATATATATATATATATATATATATATATATATATATATATATATATATATATACACACACTTTAAAAAGGTTACTGTATCCAAAAACACACCTTGTAAAACAGAGTGATTGTCAAAAATATATGTTCACATAATGTTTAAAAGGACACTGTAATGGCTTCCATTCAGGGTTAAAGTGTTTTTTTGTTTTTTTCAATTTTAATTTGTTTTTCTATTTAAAAGAAACTGTGCACGGTATATAAACACGACATTTACCCAGTCATCCACAAATGGCTTGCGTACATGTTACAAGGGTATGAAAATTGGTGGTCTAATAAACCTTTATGTCTTTTCATCTTTAATCATTTCTTTGACATATACATTAGAGCTACACAGGTTAACATGGCTTAATGTATCCTTGTACAAGAACATCTAAATTACAAATAATGGTTTCAGGTGTCTGAACTGTAACCTATTGTGCAGCTAACCCCGTCCCGAGGTAGGCCGAATTCTGTTATCAGTAATTTCTATCTATTTCATGCGTAGCGGATGGCAGGCTCACATGTTACTGTGATACTCGTGCATCAGATGTGAAAACAGAGAGGGAAGAGATAGATAATGTTTATACAAGTTCATCCTTATTCTAGCTTATTCACAGGTGGCAATTATGATCCAATCACTGCGATATGCTGGTATCCTAGGATGAGACTTATCGTATGTGGGGCAAAAGTGTGAGAATGTTGCAGAAGGGGGCAATGCTTAAGGATAATGTGTGTGAGGAAATAGTGTTCCCCCTGTGCAGAGTACAGCTTTGCAGAGTGTTAAAGTGGTTTTAATATGAAAAGAAAGTCCCCAGCAGCCCATCCACTCTGTGCTGCTCAGGCTAATGAGGAAGCATTCAACTGAGCAGCAATGGGTGGCTGGGATTTACGGAGAGTGAGAGTTTAGCTGCTTCAGCCATGCCTCCAGTAGGGGCCAGGCTTTTGGTGGCCAGGGATTCACTGGCACTGTAAAACTGAATGGAGGGATATCAATGAATGGAAGGACAGTGCCAGGTTATTCCAGGCATTGTAACCACTTCAATAAGATGAAATGGTTATAATGCCCACTACCTGATCCTTGCTACAAAGTATCTTTCAGTGAAACCTGACCTATTTTTATAGAATATAAAAAAATTCAAACAAAAAGAGTATGAGGCCAACCAGTGGTATTTTTAAGTTTAAAGTGGGTTAGTAGTTGCCTTGATTTTCCAGGGATCCATTTTACTTTTAAATTTGTTACATCCATATATCAGTTATTTAAAACTTGTATTATTTGCTAAGAGAATGTAAATAACTGACCAGATTCATTGTGGTACCACCCATCAGCACCAATGCCCACTGCCAGTATGAGCTAGTAGACTTAATCCATAGAGTTACATGTATAAGAGAGATACTTTTGGTTCAAAAACTATATTCCAATGTACGCATTTGAGATTTGTACGTTTGTAAATTTAATCAGTTGCCTTTATGCTTGTGTTTATCTTCTACTCATAAGTCCTTTTATAGACTCTACATCATAATTCATCGGTTACTGTAGACCAGGCCATGAGTCCCAAAAGAATCATAGGATTCATGGCAAGGTAGATTGAGCCACTCTGGCTGGTATGTTGTGGTGCTGTAGATAAAACACTCTATGATGCCGTTAGCTTCTGCTCTGTCTTCTGGTGAATCAGAATCGTCCTCCCACTGCACTATTTCAATCCTCTCAAAATTGCGTTGGTACATGTCTGGACAACTTTCAAACTCATCAAGGAATTTCAGCAGCTTGCCATCAATAGAATAGATCTCTCCGGCAATATGATGCCCTTTTCCTGGGAAATTGAGCAAAAATGGAATATTGTCTTCCTGTGCAATCACAAGAGGATATTTTTCTATGGTTTTCCCAGTGCCTTTATAAATGGCGTTTCCAAGATTAGCATCTGTCATGACGTGATGATTTGGCTGTCCCTTCTTAAGGGTTCCGTATACAAAGATGTTATACATATTCTTTCTAAAGGAAAGAAAAAAAAAAAAAGATTAATGTCATTCCTTTTTTCCACCTAAATATTTTCACACAACCTGTAATATATTTTGTTTTTGTCAGAACTACAAAGTGAATTTCAAACTTTCTTATGGGAAAGCATTGTGATTGGCTTTGATCAAAACTTCTGATGATGTCAGCCAAGCAGGCGGATCAGGGGCAGAGTTAGCAGCAGCAGACTTGTGAAACTAGATGAAACTAGCTTTTCCATGGATCATATTTTTTCCACTTGACTTTACGGAGTCAGTGAGCAGTAGAAGGTGGGGAGTGTTCTGACAACAATGTGGGGTGTCGATAGTTTTTGTATACTTTGATAACTTAGTGTGGTGTAGTATATTAGCGCCCGATTCAGTTGCACATCTGGATCTGAGATGTGGGAAATTATTGTACAGCATCTTACAGATATTCTTATAGACCTTAGCATGGTTGTTTTTTTGCTGTTTTTACTATTTATAGCTACAAATCGGTACAAAGTGCCTTTATATATAGTTAATATTTCCAGGCTCCTGCCTGCTATTTTATCACTTAATAGGAAAATAGATCAGCTGGCTGAGATCATTTCTGCTCAGAAATCAGCCTCAGGTGCACAACAGTAAATATCATGGAACTAGCTTCAAAGTGTGACTTTAGCAGCAGTGACGTTACTTACTCCACTTAGTGAATCAACGTGATATATTTTTTTTAATCTCTTCAATTTTTAATTTACATATATGCAAGTCAATTAGCATTTTCCAGCACCAAATTGTTATGTTAGAAGCATTACCTTTTCTATAAAAGATAAATATACTGGCATATTTCCACGTGTTATTTAACACAACATACATCACTGCATATGACAGAAGGCTAAATATCTTAATCTAGTTTTACTTCCCGTCTGGGTGGATGAAGCATGTGTTCGTTTTCATAGTTTTAATTGGGGACTCAACGTGTTTTTTGTTTTGTTTTGTTTTTTAAACCCACTCATATGTAGATAAGGAAATAGTAGTTAGTAGCATTTTCTAACTCCCTATTGTTATTAATTTTAGTATAAGATTCTCTAATTTCTATACAGGTTTCAGATCTGCAATTGCTGCAGTCTCCTACTACCATGAAAAGCAAAAAAAAAATAAACGTGAGTTATTACTTACCTTTTCTGCACTGCAGCACTGGTCTCCAGCATGCTGCTCCGCCTCTTTGGCAGAGATCATTGAGATTGATGATTGCAGCCAATCCAATCCATAGGAAATCATTGAAAGGTAAGTACGGATGGAGTAGCAAAATGCGTGCTGCATCAGTCAGATGGTCTCTCTGAGATCATCTGATAGAAATAGTACAGGGTTACTCGGCTGTTCCTTCAGTATCCCCTAACCCAGCAATGAAAACATTTCTGTACAGCTGCAGGGTTGAAATGGGATGGGGGAGGGTGTTATGGCAGCCCAACCACTTTATTACACTTCTAAACCTGCTCTAAATCTACAATCTACACACACATATACATACACATGATGAGTAAGTAGGTTGTGGTGTGCCAAAGACGACGGGCGGGTAGGCATGAAAATAAAAAGGGCCCATCAGGTTGAAGATGTAATGAAGGGAGCGGAGGGTGGGCCAAGCGATCGGCAGAGGCATATGGCTGTGGCCTGTAGTTGTGGGAGGGGTATTACAGCATTAACCTGGTTAATTGTATGCATTTGTATGGGGTCAATTGTTTTTTATTGCATATGTTAAGGCAGGGGTAGGCAACCTTTTAGCAGCACTGTGCCGATATAGGATTGTGATGTCCCGTAGCGTGCCGGTCCTATTTTTTTTTTAAATGAGGTGTGTATGCTGCCGTATCCTGCTTGTGTTATTTTTACTGTAATTGCTTTGTATCGTTGTATTTGTGCGTATATGCAGGGCCGTCTTTAATATTGACTGGACCCTGGGCAAAGCATTTGTTTGGGGCCCCCTGGACCCTATCCCCCCTCCCCAGGCGTGCAATCACGTCCTCCACCTCAACGCAGTGGCGGACCTAAAGTAGAGAGGTGCAAGAATTTTTTTGGGCCTCCCTGTTGCATGAGTGATTAAAAGGTAGATCCCCATCTGTTGTGCAACTCCAGTAATGCATTGACAGCTGGGGCTCTACCATTTACCCATGTTTCCAGGTCTTAGCACTAAGCGTTTTTTGTGTGTTTGAATGTAAACAGGTTTTTGTATGGAATATGTTTGTATGTGGTGTTGGCATCACTGCAAGCATGTATTTGTGTAGTGTTGGTTTTTGAATGCAGGGGTGTATTTACATATAATTTTGGTGTGTAACACAGACATGTGTTTGTACGTAGTGTTGAAATTTGAATGCAGGGGTGTATTTGTGTGTAGTATTAGTGTGTGAATGCTGAGATGTATGCACATATACACGCACACAGATATATATACACACGGAAACACACACACACACACAGATATACTGACACAGATTTATTGACACACACACACACACAGACATACTAACACACACACACATACAGACATGCTGACACACACAAACTGATATACTGACACACACACAGATATACTGACACACACACACACAGACAGACATACTGACACAGGCATGCTGACACACACACACACTGACATACTGACACACACAGATATACCGACACACACATACTGACACACACAGACATACTAACACACACACAGACATACTAACACACACACTGACAGACTAACACACACACTGACAGACATACTGACACAGACATACACACACACAGATATACTGACACACACAAAAATTACACTTTTAAACCCACCCTCCAGTTTCCTACCTTTCCTGCTGGTGGCTGAAGGTGTTGGGGTCTGGCTTTCTCGGCCAGCCCCCCTCCACTCTGCCTACTCTTCTTTCCCGCGCGCTCCTCTCTTTGTGGGAGGAAGTGATGCATGGCCGTCACTTCCTCCCAGCCTGTTGCCAAAAAGCAAGGGGCCCGCTTGTGCTGTTAAAGCGCCTCAGTGCGCCACCGGGACCCTGCTGACAGAAGCCCACTGGGTGGCCCTTTGTGCACGGGCCACCCGGTGGGCCTCCTTAGTGTGCGGATTACCGGCCGGGGGTTAGAAATAGTGCAGCTGCCCAGTTTGCCCCACGTTAAAGACGGCCCTGCGTATATTAGCTATTATATTGTATATGTTCATGAGTAGTTTATGGTATTGTGTATGATACATATGAATGTGAGTTGTGTATGAGGGCTGCTTGTGGAATTGTGTGAATGGATATGTCACATTGTGTGTTTGGTAGTGTGTGTGGGGGCTGATTGAGGTATTGCATGTGAGAGACTGCATGTGGGGTTGTGTGCATGTATGTGGATTGTTAGTGGTGTTGCATTTGTGGGGATTGTGTGTATGTTTGTGTGTGGGCTGTCCGTACTATTTGTATGAGGGGTTACACAGGAATGCAGGATTCTGCATTCCTGTGTACATCTAGCAGTGTGGGTGGCTTCCCTGGGTTCCAGTGAGGACCAGGCCGGCCAGGTACAGGTCAAGGACAGGAGCTGCAACAGTAACTGCGAGCTGCTCTACTACAGTGTGGATTCCTATTCACAAGTGCTGTGAGGAAGTGATCTGAGATCACTTCCTCTACGTGCTGCAATGCATAAATTGAGGATTGTCCTTTACCACCTTTTCGGATTAGCAGATATCTGAAGTTTTACTGGGACTCCTGATAGGCCAGAGCCTATTTGTCTCTAGCAGCCTTGAGTGCCGTGCAAAGACACCTTGAGTGCCGTGCATGGCACTAGTGCCGTAGGTTGCCTACCTCTGTGTTAAGGGATAGAATAATAAAAATGCCTGTATGTCTATAGGCTGATTTAAAAAAAAAAATAAAAAAAAATAATGAACATTGAATGAGGTCCATACATTCAAAATCACAATATCAAATGAATTTTAAAAAAACAAAACAAGAATATTTTCAAATCACATCTAATGATCTATTGCCATGCGATTTGTATAAATGAGAGTGCAATGTATTTTTAGGGCACATAGCATTGTGCTTGGACTTGGACACTTATTACACATACAGCTCTGGTTTCAATAAGCAGCACTCCTCACAGAAGGAGAGTTCCTTCCAACTAAGAATTGGAAGGGGTCAAAGTGATCACTAAAAACATGCAATTAATTCTCAGAAAAGGATTAAGTCACTTGTGTTCATTATGAATCAGAAAACAGAATAGTGAATAAAATCGGCCAAATTTGGAAGTTTAGCTGTCAAAACTAATAATGTATAAAGAGAGTACAGAGAGAAAAGACCGGTCATTGAGTACAATAAAAACATCTGAGACAGTATTGATTGAAAATATCACATTTGAATTATTCAATAGAATTGTGAATATCTTTTTAGTGACTTATATTCATATTAACTTTAACCTGCAACTACTATATCTTCTAACTTTTACCCAGGTGACTACAAGGGTAAAGCATACAACATATTTAACTAATAAACATTGCTTATTTATTACAGATATACTGTACTATGCAATACTGTATATCAATATACATATATGAACCTATTATAAATTATATTATTTGTTCTTTCAAGAGAACAATTCTATGAATTTATTGTTTTATGTTCCATGTGCTCTTGTTTTTGGTCTAAGACCTTGAAGGTTTTATTTTGTTTCATAATTATTATTGCAGAGAACTGTCTTGGTTTTATCCTAGGCCTAATAATCCCTAAGCAACACTTGCGTCAGACATTCCCACCTAGTGTAAACAAGCGATTAGCATATTTATTAACCCCTTAACACCGTTTGGCCGTACCATGCCACCCTACACAAAGTGCAGAAAATCCAGGGAATTAATTTTGCAAGCCCTATATATAACCCTGCAACTTTCCAAAACACCATAAAACCTGTACATGAAGGGTACTTTTGTACTCAAGAGATTTAACACAGACATGATTGTTTGTAAAACTGTAAAGCATATGATAATTATATCACCAGTGAAGGTGCAGTTTTATTTGAAAAATGCAAAAAACAAATAAGAACGCTAATTTTAATTAATTAAGTGGACACTAAAAAAGACTGGACATATACCATTTTTTTTTTTTATAAATTCTTTATTTTTAATTTTTCCAAAGTTACATAGATATTGAGGCATACAGATCATGGATTTGGTGTTACATCGATAATAGCAGGTTTCTTATCGCTAATGCGTTGCTCATAGTGGTAATGCTGTTGCTATGGTGTCTTAATAACAACCTTGTCCAATCTAGGTGTCTTATGTACCTATTTCTTTTTTAACCAGGTGGGGGTAAACTGGGATGCATAGTCTCGTACTCTGACGGTTTTGCTTGTTCGTTTTTAGCGATATCTCTTCCCTTTTCTATTGAGATTGAGAGGAGAGGGGGTACAGTAGAGAGGAAGAGGGGAGAGAGGGAAAAAAAAATAAAAAAAAAATTAAAAGGGGGGGGAGGCTGGTGTCGAAGTTTGGTGGGCTTTGCTGCTCTCCCTTTTGTTTGTTCCCTCTCTTCCTGTGTTGGGTTTCGGTTGTTTGTTCGAGGGGGGAGGGGCCCGGAATGTGGGCCTACTGTCTGCGGGGATCAGTGAAGTATGCGTTGTCAGAGTTGTGTAGAGGCTGGAGATTTGTCCTGAGTGTAGGGGTGCGTCGAAGCATCTTTTCTCAAATGGTGTCGGTGGCGAAGTCCCCGCTTGCTTGACCATTGGTTGTCTCGCTAGGTCTCTAAGCTGAATGTAGCAAAAGTAGTCTGCAGTTGTAAGTGACTCGCAATCCGGTAGGTCTTTGTAGGCTATGATTTCTCCCTGGTGATATAGGTGCTGAAATCTGGAGATGTCCCTTTGATCAAATGCGCGAAAGTGTTTTGCCACCATCCCTGGTGGGAAAAGTTTGTTCCGGTAGATAGGTGTTACTGGGGAGATGAAGGAGGACTTCGGGTTGAGTTTATCCCAAAGAGCTAGCGTGTGAGTGATTGCCGGGGAGGTGGGTGGGGGGAGGGGACGATGCGCGAGGGGCACCCACATGTAGGATGATGGTAGGTCCCATCCCATGACATCGTGCTCTAGGTCCACCCATCTTTTGGTGCTCGGGGGAGCGTGCCAGTGTTGGATGTGGGCAAGTTGTGCCGCATTGTAGTATTGTTGGAAGTTGGGTAGCCTGAGGCCCCCGCTAATTTTGGGGACGTACATGGTTGACCTGCGAATGCGTGGTCGTTTGCCCCTCCATATAAATTTGTCAATGGCGGCCTGAAGATCTTTAAAGTCTTTCTTCTGTATGGGGATGGGTAGTGTTTGAAAAAGATATAGGAAGCGTGGTAGTAAGTTAATTTTGAGTGTTGTGACTCTGCCCAACCAGGAGATCCCGAGGTTGTCCCAGCGTTGGAGGTCCTGGTGGGCTGTATTTAGGAGTGGTTTGTAGTTCAAATTGTACGTGTTTTGCAGGTTAGGGGACAGTCGGGTGCCCAGGTATGTGAGGTGAGACGTGGAGATTTGGAAGGGGAACGAATTTCGCAGGAGCTGGATTTGTCGTGGGTCCATCGCCATCGGGATGAGGATGGATTTCGCCTGGTTGAATTTGTACCCTGAGAAGCTAGAGTATTCGGCTATCACTTCCAGCGTGGCGTGTAGGGATGGTATCGGGTCCTCGAGGGTCAAAAGGACGTCGTCCGCATACGCTGCCACTGCATACTTCTCTTGTCTGATGTGGATGCCTCGGATCTCCGGGTGATTGCGTATGGCCTGTAATAGTGGTTCTAGTGAGATTGCGAAGATTAAGGGTGAGAGGGGGCAGCCCTGTCTCGTCCCATTCTTTATGGGGAAAGTTTGGGGAGGGGAGGGGAGGGAGGGAGAGGGAGGGGGAGGGGCGGAGGGGGAGGGAGGGAGGGAGGGAGGGGGAGGGGGAGGGAGGGAGGGAAGGAGGGGGAGGGGGAGGGAGGGAAGGAGGGGGAGGGAGAGGGAGGGAGAGGGAGGGAGGGAGGGAGGGAGGGAGGGGGAGGGAGGGAGGGAGGGAGGGGGAGGGAGGGAGGGAGGGAGGGAGAGGGAGGGAGGGAGGGAGGGGGAGGGAGGGAGGGAGGGAGGGGGAGGGAGGGAGGGAGGGGGAGGGAGGGAAGGAAGGAGGGGGAGGGAGGGAAGGAGGGGAGGGAGGGAAGGAGGGGAGGGAGGGAAGGAGGGGAGGGAGGGAAGGAGGGGGGGGAGGGAGGACAGGAGGGGTGGGAGGGTCGCGGGGAGGAGCTATAAAGTAGCGGCCTCTGGTTGTGGTAGTCATCCGCCTTCCCCTCTCCATCACTGGGGGGTAATGGCGTCTTTTGTGGTGGTGCTGAGCCAGTAGGTCTTACAGTGGCAATTTGTCAACATAGCATGTGCAACATGTTGGTAACATCATTGATACATTTACATTCGTAGCTTTAGTAACATAAACAAAGAACCTAGTTTTCATAATAATAGACTTCATAACATACACGAGCAACCAGCTCGTCACCAGGAGTGGTGTGTGTTTAGTTGTGTGTACCGTGTGATGTTGGGTGGTCTTGAGGTGCCTGGTGCGTGTTGTTGTGTCCATCCGGCCCCGCTTTGCATGTGTCTGTGCGTGTTTGACATCCTTAGTCTGCTGCTGCTCTTTTCGTTGCTTTGCGGTTCCCCTTGCCCGTCTTCTGCCTTATTGATGCCTGGGCTTCGGTCGCTAGTCATGCTGCTGGGGGTGCTAGGTTTGACTTTTGTGCTTAGGCTGATGTGTCAGTCGAGTCCCTTCGGTTGGTGGGTCGCCCCCTCCCTGTCATCTCCATGGTCTAATAGGGGTGTCATACGCCTTAGCGTGCTAGTGGCCATCGGAGGGCATGGTCAGGTCCCTATATATGTGTGCATCCCTGCGCCGTGCAGCCAAGGTCTCGCTTTGTCCCGCCCCGGGCACCCGTGGGCCACCGTCCCTGGTGGAGGGGCAAGGGACCCCCGTGGTGCCCTGGTCGGGACTATGTCCGTGGGTGTGAGGCCTGCTGTTGTTCGGTGGATGTTGCAGTCCCTTTGGCTGGGTGCTCGTGGTTCCCTACCGTTTGTCTACGTCTGGCAAGCGTGTGGTGGGGGCGTGTTGAGTGTTTGGTTGGTCAGTTGATTGGTCCCTTGGTCAGGCCGTCTGGGTGGGTCGTGGCGTGTGCCTCTAACCGGCCAGAGTCCGGGCGCGTGCTGGCCCCGTCCCGGGGATGGGGAGGCCCGGTCTGACCCCTGCAAGTGATATCTCAGGACCGTTTAGTGGCCCAGATCTGCGGTTCCCAATGACCCCTGTGTGTGGGTTTCGCCTGTGCTGCTGATTGGACATGTCTAGGGAGCTCGTGTTTGGGCAGGTCCCCGCTCTACGGGTTCTGTGGGCTGTGTAGGGCACTTCAGCATGGACATATCCCATTTTGAATACCTTGGGTTGTCTATTTTTGCAAATGGTATGCCATGATGGGGGTAATCAGGGCCGGACTGGGAAATTGAAATTCGCCAGATTGGTTACTTTGCCTTTGAGACAATATGGCAGCCCAGAAATGAAAATTAACCCCACCATGGCATAACATTTGAAAAAGTAGACAATCCATGGTATTCAAAATGGGGTATGCCCAGTGTTTTTTAGTAGCTACTTAGTCACCAAACACTAGCCAAAGTTAGCGTTCATATTTGGTTTTTTTTTACACAAAAATTGTACTTTTACTGGTGATATTATCGTCGTGATAAGTTTTACTGTTTTATAACACGCATATTTGTGCATCAGCGAAGTCTCCCAAGTACAATAATACCCCCCCCCCCCCCCTCCCCATGTCCAGGTTTTATGGTCTTTTGGAAAGTTACAGGGATAAACATAGGACTTGCCAATTCAATTCTCTGGACTTGCTGCCTGGGTTGTCCGGCTGGTCCCTCAAATTATAATTAATAAAATGACTTAATTATGTTAAAAGATTACATAAATATACACGTAGAATTTATTTATTTATTTATATATATATATATATATATATATATATATGTGTGTGTGTATTTAAATCCGTGTATATTAATGTAATTATTTATGTACTTGTATCTATTTATGTGTATATATATATTTATATATAATTTAATTCTAGGTGTATTTTGATAACTATATATATATATATTAATATAAAAATAAAAGAAAGAGAGGAAATCTGTTCCCACAATATCAAGTACACATAAACAGTTAAAAATCTAGAAGATACTTTATTAATTAATCAAAAGACACCAATGTAAAGAACCCCGGCAGTGACTGCCTGACTAAACGAAAGTCAATTTCGTCAGTCAAAGCAAAGAGCGCAAAACAATAGAAAGTAAGAAAAATAGAGGATAACACAAACAAATGGACTGAGTTTCTAAACGTAGCCGTAGCGATATACATAAGTATCTAAAGTAGAATTAGTGCATTGAAGGTACTCCAACTATGTAGCCTAACTAGGCTTATCAGAAAGATCCCACTAAGTTGACTTGTGCAATATCGTTGGATATAATTGTATCAATATGTCAGAGATAAATTAAATACAATACAAAGTATCTGTGCAGTTCAACTGAAAGGAGTTCTTCTACAGTCAATGTAAACTCAGTCTATGATAGTAATAGCAAATGAACGTGCTCTATTACGATCTCTTCAATGGTTCTTGTATAAATATATGCTCAAATAGTGCTAAATGTGAGCCATATCAACATCAGATTCCTGAATTCGTATAAAAACGATCATATGCAGCTCAATCGTAAAAGTTGAGATGCAGCGTTTTTCCAACACGTCTTATAATCTTGATCAATAGTGTAAATACTAGTAATCAGATGTAGATCAAAATAGTGAAAGATTAGAATAGTGCCTTCAAGGGCACCCGGTACAGGAAAGGCAGTAAAGAGACAAAAAGTCCTGATGCTGTAATATAACAAACCGAAGCAGTAATAGAAGAGAGATACTGCAAATTCTAATTCAAATTTCTAAAGGTACCCTAATCGGTATATAAGTCTATTGTGCCCCAGACGGCTGTTCGTCATCTAAGTCCCGAAGATACCTGGGTGGCTATATAATCAAGCCTGTGGTAAATGTCCGCTCACAAGGCAAAGGTACCAGGGAACACAGTGACATTCTGTAGTGACAGAATGTCGCGCCCCGACGCGCGTTTCGCCTAACTTAGAGGCTCATCAGGGGGAGAAAATGCAGTGTTTACATTGCTGTCTAGTTATACCTCTTGTGGTAGTCACTTAGATGGTCACTAGAGGTGCTTCCTTCCTGTGTCAGTGCTGCATATTGTGCAGCACCTACGTTTAGGGTCATGCTCTGCATGTTGGTGCTGAACATTTCCCAATGAGATGCATTTATTTTTGGTGTTTTGCCATGCATACGCTACAGCCTCCCAATGCTTTCCTATCAGTCAGCATTGGATTGGCTGAGATTTATTATCTCAGCCATAAGGCAGTGCCAGCCATGGTGAGACTGGTATGGTGAGGGAGAGAAGATAAATGTAATCACCGTATTTGTCTGCAGAAAGGAGGACCTGGGACCCTAAAAGATAGTTCAACACTGTAGTGTTCCTTGAAGTTTATATTGCTCTATTGGCCACTGAAACATATAGAAATATGTTTCTTAAATGTTAAGCCCAGGGCTTTTTATAGGTTAGGGTGCATGTGGTTTCTTGCCCAGATTTTCAATATTAGGTATTTTTTGACAATGCGTCTCTGTTATTGGATTATTACAAACACAGAAAATTTTACCCTGTGCTCCAACTCCTCTACTATTCTTGGGTGGTACCAGTGGCTATAGTTTTTATCAGCCCAAATACATATGTATTTGGACCGATTAATATTATAGCCATTTCTTCTGCAGGGGATATTTCTGTGAGTTGTTTGCTTTTCTATTGAACTATCTATTGGGATAGAGCCCAGGTAACCTATTTGGTTTTCATTTATTGGACATTGTGGAGTCTCCTTTTCTCACAGAGTCACAAATAAGGGTTTGCCAAATTTGTATTATATTCCTTTTAAACCCTATCAAACTCTATCCAGAGGAAATTTGATACACATTGGTTAGTTAATCAAATGCTTCATTTTTACTTTTCTAACTTTTTGTAGTCCTAACAACTGAGGCACTAATTTTTATTTATCAATCTTTCTTTTATTTAAGGCATATATGATGGGGTACAGAAGAAAAAATATGGGAAACGTACCGGGAAGTTACATCAAAGGGTAGTTACATCGGTATTGGCATAACAGTACAGTTTCAGAATAGTGATGCCTCAATTTTTTTTTTAATTTTACGTTAAACATAAGCTAAACTATTGCATATAAGTGTCTTGTATGCTGTAACATGCTTTTCTGGGCTTTAAACGCGTGCTTCAGGGGTGGCTACAAGTGTAAATGCTAGTGAGTTACCGGAAACCAGCTTGGCTTAGTTATGGGGTTCATACGTCAGGAATACAGTGTAGTACATGCTTAATTTGTTAACATCTTAGGTGATTGAAGGGCAGTAAACCATAGGTAGTGTGTAAAAACAAGAAAAAATATAATGTGATAGGCCTCATTATTTATCAGCATATGTAAACAAATGCCTGACAGAGAAACAAAGACATAAACTTAGCATAGCATATAGGCCTTTTAAGTTCCTATTTGTAAACATAATGACAATATTGAAGTTAGATTACTTAAGAGTTCCCTGGTATGTAACTTAACTTATGATAACTTGGCTGTAACAGATTTATTTAGCAAGAGCTATGTAGGGTTAAGAGAGATTAGAGTCTTTAACAGTTAAAACGAACGAGTGTATCAAGTCTTTTATAAAGGGCAGGGTGGTATACTGGGTATTTAATGTTGTGCTGCATGGCTAGTGTCCACAGCGGTGGGTCCGCAGACCGTCATCCGATGCCACTGTTGTGCTTCAATAGGTAATCTTTTGCGTTTGCCGACCCAATGTCCCCTCTCACCCTGTCGCTGATCCATGTCGGGCGTCGGTCCTTGATCGGGGCCATTTCTATCAGGTATGATGTGGAGACTTTTGGGCATCCCCGCTGGTTAAGTCTATGCTGGCTGTTGTCTGTACCGACATTGCAAACTGGAGATATCTCTTTCACAGCGTGAGCCGGAGTGCGGACTCCACCGCTGCGGGCCTTGTGCTTGCCGGTCATCCGTGATCTCACTGATGTGGGTCGCACGCCTGAGTGCTGTTTCGTCTGCGTGGAGCTATGTCGTTTCGGAGGTGGGAGTCCCCTTCTGCCCCGGGGTTGCATGAGGGCTGGTGCTGGTAGGCCACGAGCCTGGAGACCATTGTGGGCCAGGTTCGACCCTTTCGGGGTGGTGCGAGGATTCTTGGCAGGACGCTTGGGGCTTCGCTTGGCTGTTCCTCGCACATGTGGCCGGCACCTCAGGGGCTCGCCCCTTATTGCTCTCAGCCCGGGAGGGCATGAAACTTGGGAATCGGGCGCTTGGGTTGTGGTGGTGCCCTGAAGCGGACCCTCACTCACCCGACTGCCATCAGCTCCGGAGGTAGCAGAGGAAATCCGGCGTGGGACTTCGGTCCTTAAGCGTGCCTCTAGCTTGGCCCAGAAACGTTCAAAGGCAAGCGTTATGGAGTCACTTGCTTGTTCCCAGGTGCACATTGCATCTGGTTGTTCTCGTAGCTTATCGGATATTGATGGCTGATGGTGAACCGCCATCTTGGGTGTTCCCGTCACCGCATGTCTCTTAGAGGTATTAGTGCCTGTCGCTTGGTGTTGTGTTCGGGACACTCCATCCGGCGGGGACCTGGATATCCCCGACCGGTCCACAGGGGGGGGGGTGCACGATTTGCTCTCGCTTGTCGTGTTCCGCATCGGGCGGGAAGGCGGCCGTCCTTCCCCCGTGCGTCCGCTAGGCCCCAGTCTATTGCCGCGGTTCCCGGTCGGGATTGGTGCCGAGTCTGGTATCGGTGCGTTCCAGAGTGCCTCCTCTGGCCGATAGGCTGACCTGTGGAGGCGTCCCAGTGTTTTTACCCGGGTTATCCGTCGAGTTTGGGCCATCACGGTAGGAGCTCTGGTAATGTGCGTCTAGTCAGGTTTCCCGCTTGGCTCCGCCCCCCTGAGGCACTAATTTTACCACATGACAGGAGGCTTCATATTTTGCTTAATCTTTCTTTACTAACTCCAAATAGCAGGAAAGAAAAGTAATGAAAACGGAGAACCAATTAAACACAAGCAATGTATATAAGAGGTGTGTATAACTGAAACACTTTCTCTTTGTTTGCTGCTCCATCACAAGTTAAGTACAGAGATTTTGGTTCTCCTCTCTCTGTCCTTTCTTCATTCATTTTCTCTTCTATTACTTCTTTCCATTCCTTTAGTTATGCCTTTATTTATCTGCTCTTACTACTTTAGGGTGGTTTAAGTTTATGTCAGTTACTTTCATGTAGTGTTCTCTACTTAGGGATTGTCATTCTGCTTGCTCCTACGCCTCCATTTCCTTGGGAACTTTGGGACACCCCTTTTCCCCTTCCCTCCCAGGCCTTCCCTCCTTGTTTGGGATCGCCGGGCCTTTCTCCCAGTCTGTTTTACCTCAGACCGGGATTGCCGCCTGCATGCACACTGACGTCTGGATCTCCTTCGGCACTGTTTTCCACCGAACGTGCTCCGTCTCGCGAACGTTCGTGGGCAGACCTCTGCACTTGACGCTTGATATTCTGGCGTTCGTCTGCGAGTGTTCACATACGCGACCCGAACGCAATGCGTTCAGTAGTTTCCTTGCGTACACTCACTGAATTTTCACTTGTGCGAACGCTTGAGACACAAGCGTTTGCGGGCCAGCGTTCGAACGCTTAAGTTCAACGGTTTCTTTGTATTAGTTTGTGCGTTTCTCTGCACGAACACCTCCCGAACGACTGGGAGGTCCTCTCATTCCCTTGTTTTGCCGTGGGCGGACACCCCGGTGGCCATTTTGGCATTCTGCAGTTTCTACTGTATTCTGCTACTGTGTACCCCTTTTTTTTTTTGCTCCTACTTCTACAGCTTTACCGCTCACATTGCTCCTTCTGCTATATAACCTTTGGGACCAGGCATCAGGTCAGTGCTCTGCACTTGGGGGTCGGTTAATCCAGTGGGTTTAACCCTTATCCTGGCTGGGGTGAGCCCCCCTTTTTTCTGCTGCTGAACAGGACCTTTCCATGCAAGTTCCTTACATCCTGGGTGAGCCCCATTGAATAACCATAACCTTCTCTGCCGGTCTTCTACTTAGACATGGTTGCTGCACTAGGCTATACTAACGCCTACCGACATGCCACCCGCCTGGTCCCTAGGCCTCCGCGACCCTAAGTGCCATTTCCACTTCTGCCCTCAAGCTTGGTGTCTCTGGGTGAGCCCCATACTGACTCCATCCATGACTATGGAAGAATCGCAAGCCCCAACTGACTAGCAGGCCATGATTGCTGCCGCCTTCATGACTTCTATGGCGAAGGCATTCTCTCAAACGTTCGCTACCGAACATGCATTGAGGCCCACATCCAAGAGGGCCCACTATGTGGCAGTTTCCGAGGATTCTGATTCCTCCAGGGAAAGCTCTCGCCTCCCTAAACGCCTTTGGAAGGGTGAAAGCTCTAAGGCGAAAAGGTCTAAAGGCAAGGTGCTCAGCAGGCACAGGGAGCCCCCTAAACACACGGTCACCAGGCTGTCACAACTCCCCTCCTTGGACGAGGAGCAAGACCACCCTCATGCACTCTTGGTGTCCAAAGGCAAGGTGCCCTTCAGGCGTAGGGAACCCCCTAAACACACGGTCACCAGGCTGTCACAACACCCCTCCTCAGACGAAGAGCAAGACCATCCTTAAACACTCTCGGTGCTGGACGAGTGGCAAGCTGAAGCGTCCAAAGCAGATGATGACGCTTGGGACTTGGATTCAAAATCTGACCCATTTTATCCAAGGGACACATTTTTGGCGGGCGAGACTCCTGCGGCGTAGGACGACTTCGAAGTTTTCCTAGATGCCTCAGGCCTCCAAATGTTTGACCTTAGGAACAACCGACCCTCTGCTCTGAGGAATGGACAACCCCGGACCATCTTGCAAAATTCATGCATTTCGGGCTCCGAAAACCCTTGGATAAAGAAATGCTGAAACGCATGAGATCCGAGTGCCCTTGCCCCATGCTGCTGGATAAGGTGCCCTTCACCCCTGATTTCGATCAGCTCATGCTGACCTTCATGGCTCGAGGGGGTCGAGACCCACACAAAGGGGTGAAACGTGGATTTAAAGGGGCGCAGGAAAACTGCTTGATGCCATAGGACCCCTGGCAAGAGTCATAGATTTGGCTGAAGACACATTTGCTGGGGCTGACACCTTTGACTCGGGTTTGGTGCGTGACTGGGCACGTGATATAAGGGAGTGGGCACAATGGTGCCTCTGCTTCCTTGCTAATACCAATGTGGCCGTCTCGTCTGAGAGATGCTATGCAGCACTATTTCGTATTGACGAAAACCTGTAAAACTGGGGTATTATGCACTCTGACCACAGGCACAGGGTAAATTGTTTGGTGTACTTTGCTTGAAGATATTTTCCTCCGGCATAGCGCAGTCAGCGGGAGGACGCATGCGCGGGTGAAACCAACACACGCATGCGCACACGGAGAGGAGCACGTAATGACGTCATGTGCGTCATTACGTCATTCGGACGCGACCGGCGCGAACAAGCGGGTGCGCCGAAAACGGACATAAATATGGACTCATCACTCTTTCTTTCCTACACAGGGCCGTTGAAGGGGCTGAAGGGTCCCGAGCGCGCAGCCCATTTATCCTATACAAGAGTCCACACCCTGGATATATCTGACCCGGACCAGCTAAGGATTTACCAAGTATTTGCCACATCCACCACTTCAAACCAACAAGAGGAGGAACAGTCTACAATCCACAACAAAGACAGCTTCATTTGGAACTGGATTTTCCAATTTTTCAGCAGAACATATTGGTGAGATCCACCCATATACAATAGTGTGTACACACTGGTGACTGTATATACATTTTTTCTTTTTTTGGATTTTCTCTTTTTATGAATTTTTTCTATTTTTTCATTTTTTCCATTATTGTATATATTGTATATACTGTATATACTTCTCTGTCCACATTGGTCAATATTCCAGATTGAGAATTTCTCATACTACTACAATGTCTATTATACTTATATGAATTTCACATGACATTACACTGGTTGCCATAGGATACTTGTCATTCACAGTGTAACGGAATGCAGTAGATTAGTCCACGATATCCGTTGGTATCTTCAGGAAATCCACAGTCCGAGTAGAAAGCAAGGCAATATCCCCAATCCTCCCAATAACCGGACGAAACACAGTTTGGGAGTCAACTAACTCGGTTTATTCACAAGCAGCGTATTTATGCAGTTCCCCATGCAAGGGGTTTCCATACAGATATTCCAGGGGATTTCTCCCAACATGCATTGTGACTTTCCCAACAGGCATCGCTGCACGAGAAGGATACTCCCACTAAAATGGACGATTAAGTGGATTATCCCCTCGTGCAGCAAAACCGACAATTGACATTAAAATACATAATTCCCGTAATATTCGGTACTTTAGAATAACCGAACGTTCGGTAGATAGCTGGGGTCGGGGCGCACACTTTGTGAGAATACCGCTCCGATCCCAGCTGAATTGACCGAACGCCGCACATAATACATTTAAACATCAAGGTGAGTTTAAAAGTACCGAATAAGTACGGGACACATAATGTACCGAACGCGGTACTCCCGAACGCTCTGGAAGTCCAGCGGTGTTCGGATCACTGAGTAGCCGTTTTCAGTTCCAGGCTCTCGACGACCGAACACCGCTGCAGAGACAAAGGATCCAAGATGGCCGACCGCCGCATGGTCGGTAGTGGATCGACGGCCACCTAGGAGAGCCCTTAATTACCGATTGCAACAATGTTGCAATCGGTTAATTGGTGCCACACGACCTGTGAATGTGTGGTCTACCTGGGGAGTCCACATTCGTACGGCGAATGGCCAGGATAGCCGTGTTTCGTCGTACGAATGCTTTGTATGCTGGCGGCATACGGCTGCCAGCATGCGAACGGTCACAGTACAATACACATACAGTCAACGGGACACATTATACATTCAGCCTACGGACAACCTGCAATGAATATAGTTCAGAAGTGGCTAGGTTTGCCACAATGCTCCCCCAGAACCAAGCCGGCATACACAGTCTGATCCCAACGGATCGGCTTGGGGATGTCCGGGAGAGTACTCACAGATCACTTCTCGAGTTCAGTCTGTCTGGATAACCCGTCAGCGTTACCGTTTTGTTTTCCTGGCCGGTAATGGATAGTAAAGTCAAAGGGCTGCAGCGCCAAGCTCCAGCGCAGCAGCCTGGCATTGTCTCCAGACACACGGTTTAGCCACACTAAC
Organism: Pelobates fuscus; assembly: GCF_036172605.1. Taxonomy (NCBI): domain Eukaryota; kingdom Metazoa; phylum Chordata; class Amphibia; order Anura; family Pelobatidae; genus Pelobates; species Pelobates fuscus. Next base: position 335,609,610 of record NC_086317.1, on the reverse strand, counting down.
GGGTTGTGATCTGTGAGTAAGGAAAAAGGTTGTCCGTACAGATATGGCTGCAACTTTTTAAGGGCCCACACCACGGCCAGGCATTCTTTCTCGATGGCGGCGTAGCTCACTTCCCGGGGTAGTAGCTTGCGGCTTAGATAGGCTACGGGGTGTTCTCCGCCATCGGCTCCCACTTGGCTCAGTACTGCCCCCAATCCAAACATGGAAGCGTCTGTGTGAACAAGAAATCTTTTAGTTGGATCAGGAGCCGTTAACACAGGAGCATTAGTGAGAGCAGTCTTGAGTTGTTGGAAGGCCTGCTCACACTCTGGGGCCCAGACAACCAGTCGGGGAAGGTTCTTTTTGGTCAGGTCCGTTAGGGGTTTGGCCAGGGTGCTATAGTCGGGGACAAACTTCCTGTAATAGCCTGCCGTCCCTAAGAACGCCAGCACCTGGGTCTTAGTCCTGGGGGTAGGCCACTTTGCTACGGCCTCAATCTTGGCTGGCTCAGGCCTCTGCTGCCCACATCCTACACGGTGGCCCAGATACTGTACCTCGGCCATACCTATGTGGCACTTGCTAGGTTTTAGGGTTAACCCAGCCTCCCCAATGCGATCTAGGATCGCCCCGATGTGGTGTAGGTGGTCTTCCCAGGTCTGGCTAAAGATGGCTATGTCATCTAGATAGGCACAGGCATACTCCTGAAAACCGTCCAGTAGCCGATCTACCATCCGCTGAAAGGTAGCCGGAGCGTTTTTCATCCCGAAAGGCATGACCTTGAATTGGTACAGGCCAAACGGGGTGACAAACGCCGACTTGGGGATGGCGTCATCGGCTAGAGGAATCTGCCAGTACCCCTTACACAAATCAATGGTAGTGAGGTACTGGCCCCGTGCCATCTTATCTAACAGCTCGTCTATCCGGGGCATCGGGTAGGCATCAGACACCGTTTTGTCATTTAGCCTCCGGTAGTCGACACAGAATCGGGTGGTGCCATCCTTTTTAGGTACCAGGACTACCGGCGATGCCCAGGGGCTATCGGAGGGTTCGATAACCCCTAGCTGCAGCATTTCGTCTAGTTCGGCTTTCATATGGGTACGGACTGATTCCGGAACCCTATATGGAGCCTGGCGCATAGGTAGCTGTCCCGGGGTCTCTACTCGGTGGGTGGCTAACGGAGTGTACCCAGGTAAATTGGAGAAGGTAGTCCCTTTGGCTACAATCAGCGCCTGTACCTGGGCACGCTCCTGGGGGCTTAGCCGCTCCCCCAGCTGGACTCCCCGGGAAGGCTCTATCTGTTCCTCGGGTTCTAGTAGGTCAGGTAAGGGTAGGTTCTCCTGATCCTCTAAGGAGGAGGCACAGATTGCCGTCACATCCTCGATCCTCTCATGGTAGGGTTTGAGCATGTTCACGTGGAGCATGCGTCTCTTCCCTACCCCTGAGCAGGGGCCGATCACATAGGTAGTGTCGCATCGCTGCTCCACTACCTGGTATGGGCCTTGCCAGATGGCCTGCAGCTTATCGGTGCGGACGGGCTTTAAGATCAAGACCTTCTGTCCCACCTGAAAGCTGCGGTCCCTGGCTCCTCTATCGTACCAGCGTCGCTGGCGTTGCTGGGCCGCCTGGAGGTTGGTGTGTACAGCCTGAGTTAGCGCCTCCAGACGGTCCCTGAACTCCAGGACGTATGATATGATAGGGGTTTCGTTAGTGGGACTCTCCCCCTCCCAGTGTTCCCTAATCAAATTCAAGGGTCCCCGCACCCTCCTCCCAAATAGTAGCTCAAACGGGGAGAATCCTGTTGACTCCTGGGGAACCTCTCTATAAGCAAAGAGTAAGTGAGGCAGAAACCTCTCCCAGTCTTTGTGGGTCTCCCCGAACGTCCGAAGCATCTGCTTCAGCGTCCCGTTGAACCGCTCACATAGCCCATTGGACTGGGGGTGGTAGGCGGAATTAACTATTGGCTTAATGCCACACACCTTCCACAGATGTTGGGTAACTTCGGCCGTAAATTGGGTACCTCGGTCTGAGATGATCTCTTGGGGAAACCCTACTCGGGAAAATACCTTCATTAAGGCTTCCGCTACGGTCTCAGCGTGGATATTAGAGAGAGCTACCGCTTCGGGGTACCTGGTGGCGTAGTCCACTATAGTTAGGATATATCTTTTGCCAGAGGGACTGGGTTTTGGCAAGGGCCCTACGATATCCACCGCTACTCGGCTGAAGGGTTCTGCAATGATGGGTAGGGGACATAGCCTGGCCTTGTGGCGATCCCCTCGTTTACCTACACGCTGGCAGACGTCGCAGGAGGTGCAATACTGGCGCACATCCTGAGAGATCCCGGGCCAGAAGAAGGCATGGGTCAAACGGTATCGGGTACGGGTCATCCCTAGGTGTCCTGACAAGGGAATGTCATGCGCAATTCTCAGCAGCTCCTGTCTATATTTCTGGGGTACCACTAGCTGTTTATTAGTTAAGGTGACAGACCCCCCCACATCTTTTGCCGTGACACGGTATAGCAACTCTTTCTCCCAGATGAACCGCTCCCCCTCTAGCCCTGCTTGGTCTGTTTGTGCCCGGTCCCTATATACTTGGAGGGTGGGATCGGTCTGGACTTCGGTCGCAAAAGTCATCGGGGTATCCCAGGACATGGGGGTCAGTTGGGGAACAGGGTCTCTTACCTGAGCCTCAGAGTGTATCGGTGTAGCCGTGGTGCGAGCCTGTTGTCGGGTGGTTACGGGGTGTGCCTCCTGGTACGGAGCCTGGGGAATAAAAGCGGAAGTCATTTGGCCCAAGTCATTCCCCAGCACAACATCTGCAGGTAAATTCTGCATCAGCCCCACTTCCACAGTTCCCTCTCCCACACCCCAATCCAAATGAACCTTGGCAGTGGGTAGCCGGTATACTGCTCCCCCTGCCACCCGTACTGCCACTGAGCCGCCAGTGTGGGTTGCGCCTGGTACCAAATGTGGTGCAACCAAAGTTAGAGTGGCTCCTGAATCCCGGAGCCCTTGTACCTCCTTCCCCTCCAGGGTTACTAGCTGACGGTGATGTTGTCGGTTGTCGGTGGCCCGGACCGACATTACCTCATGCAGCACCCCTAGAGGCTCCTCAATTTGAGCACTCAGCAATTCTTGGGTGGCGGGGGCTACCTGGTAATGGTGCGCAGCAGCCCTGGGTGCCAAATTTTGTCGCACCTGATTCCAAGCTTGCCGGCTCCTGTTTTGGGTGCACTCTCGAGAAATGTGCCCCCACTGTTTGCAGGTGTGACACTGAATGTTAGCCCGGCCGTTGTATCGGGAGGGGGGTGGTGGAGTATTCAGTGCTGGCCGGTGCAGGGGTACGGTGGGGCTGGTAGGGGTAAAATTATTGGGTGTCCCTGTAATCCGAGGGAGAGTCTTATTTTGGGCACCGTGATGCCTCCTGGCATCAAAATGCTGATCCGCCAATTTAGCGGCTTCGGGTAGGGTGAGTGGTTTACGGTCCCTCACCCATTCTTGTGCTTCCGGGGACAAACCATTAAAAAACTGTTCCAGCAGCATTAACTGCCTCAACTCCTCCATGTTTGTAGCGTTGCTGGCCTGTATCCAGCCTAGTGAGGCTTGGTCCAGCTTGTGCGCCCATTCTGCATGTGAATCTTTCTCAGGCTTGCGCAAGCCCCGGAATTTCCGCCGGTACGCCTCTGGGGTAATAGCATACCTCTCTAAGATCGCCCTCTTTACCTTAGGGTAATCTTTGCTGTCCTCTCGGGGTACAGCACGGTAGGCTTCAGCTGCCCTACCCGATAATTTGCCTGCCAGCAGCGGCACCCATGTGGCGGGTTCCAAATCGTGCAAATCGCACAGCCGCTCAAAGTCCTGCAAATACCCATCGATTTCGTCCTTTTCTTCACAAAACGCTTTAAATGCGTGATGTGGGACTTTGGGCTTTACCTGTCCGTAGGTGGAGGCAGTAACAGACTCTGCCCTAGGCGGTGTTGCTGGTGTGCTGGTTGCCATCAGATAATCCTGTACATCCGATATCATCACGGTCATTATTTCCAGCGGTAGTGGTTGTGGTAGGAACGCCAACCTGGTCCGTAGCTCTTTTTGGAATGGGGTCTCTTCCATGGCTGGTGGGGGTGTAGCGCTGCGGGCTTGGTCTCCCTCCATCAGTTCTGCGATCAGCACAGCCTTAGATTTGTTGCTGGCTATCTTACCCCTGGCTTCCAATAGTTCTTTTAAAGTCTGTCGTTTCAGTATGGTATAATCAATCTCCATACGAATTGCTCTTGCTTTCCTTGTTCGGTAGTTCCAGTTTACACGAACGCTGCTTTTCGGCTGTAAGGTTCGGATCCCGTCGCTTGCCACCAATTGTAACGGAATGCAGTATATTAGTCCACGATATCCGTTGGTATCTTCAGGAAATCCACAGTCCGAGTAGAAAGCTTGGTTGCTTCATCTAAGTGTTGCTTCTAAGTGTGTGTGTGGTTGGAGATATTCTGGAGAGTTTTACAGAAGCTTCAACTGTCTAAGAGCTGTGCTAAGAGTTCTTTTTTACTGTTACAGGTAAGATTCATCTGTAGGAAAAGGTTACTGACTGCACAAGGTAAGATTCATCTGTAGGAAAAGGTTACTGACTGCACAAGGTTTGATTTCCTGTTGGTAATTATAAGGCATTTGATTGGATTAGGTAGCTACTTGCTATTGATTGCTATTTAAATTAGCTATTGTTTGCTAATAAGCAGAGGCCTACCCAGGTGTTAAACATTCCTAGTGGGAGGTGATTTTAGGAGTATATAAGGGTAGTTGTCATTAGCTTGGCTAATAGAGCTTGGTTGCTTCATCTAAGTGTTGCTTCTAAGTGTGTGTGTGGTTGGAGATATTCTGGAGAGTGTTGCTTCTAAGTGTGTGTGTGGTTGGAGATATTCTGGAGAGTGTTGCTTCTAAGTGTGTGTGTGGTTGGAGATATTCTGGAGAGTGTTGCTTCTAAGTGTGTGTGTGGTTGGAGATATTCTGGAGATAAACTGGAGGTAATCTGAGGTATCCAGGAGGATAAATAAAAAGTTAAGGTTTGTTTGATTTAAATTATTCACCTCATTGGAATGGCAGACTTAGTTCAGTGTAATAGTTGCTTTGCATTTGTTTCACGTTCCACTTTTTGGAGGTTTGGTTGTTGTCTAATCTGTAGACAGTTCTCTATTTTGCGGCAGGAGATTGTATTTTTGAAGTCTGAGATTTGTAAATTATCTGGTAAACAAACTCAGGCTGGAACTGCTGCAAAGCCACTGCCGCAGAGACATACTAGGAATGGCAGATGGATTACTGTAGGATCTGGTAGACTTGGAGTTGTGGATAAAAGGCATATTGCACAGTCTGTTGCTCTACATAATTCATTTTCTGCACTTTCAGAGGCTAGTGGTGTCGTGGAGAGAGGCACTGAGGCTAGTGGTGTTGTGCAGAGAGGCACTGAGGCTAGTGGTGTTGTGCAGAGAGGCACTGAGGCTAGTGGTGTTGTGCAGAGAGGCACTGAGGCTAGTGGTGTTGTGCAGAGTGGTGCAGTAGACATTGCTTACCTCGATTTCAGTAAGGCTTTTGACACTGTTGCACATAGAAGGCTTATCAACAAACTACAATCTTTGAGTTTGGATTCCAATATTGTTGAATGGGTAAGGCAGTGGCTGAGTGACAGGCAACAGAGGGTTGTAGTCAATGGAGTATATTCGAAGCTTGGGCTTGTCACCAGTGGGGTACCTCAGGGATCTGTACTTGGACCCATTCTCTTTAATATTTTTATTAGTGATATTGCAGAAGGTCTTGATGGTAAGGTGTGTCTTTTTGCGGATGATACTAAGATATGTAACAGGGTTGATGTTCCAGGAGGGATAAGCCAAATGGAAAATGATTTAGGTAGACTAGAAAAATGGTCAGAGTTGTGGCAACTGACATTTAATGTGGATAAGTGCAAGATAATGCATCTTGGACGTAAAAACCCAAGGGCAGAGTACAGAATATTTGATAGAGTCCTAACCTCAACATCTGAGGAAAGGGATTTAGGGGTGATTATTTCTGATGACTTAAAGGTAGGCAGACAATGTAATAGAGCAGCAGGAAATGCTAGCAGAATGCTTGGTTGTATAGGGAGAGGTATTAGCAGTAGAAAGAGGGAAGTGCTCATGCCATTGTACAGAACACTGGTGAGACCTCACTTGGAGTACTGTACACAGTACTGGAGACCCTATCTTCAGAAGGACATTGATACCTTAGAGAGAGTTCAAAGAAGGGCTACTAAACTGGTTCATGGATTGCAGGATAAAACTTACCAGGAAAGGTTAAAGGATCTTAACATGTATAGCATGGAGGAAAGACGAGACAGGGGGGATATGATAGAAACATTCAAATACATAAAGGGAATCAACACAGTAAAGGAGGAGACTATATTTAAAAGAAGAAAAACTACCACAACAAGAGGGCATAGTCTTAAATTAGAGGGACAAAGGTTTAAAAATAATATCAGGAAGTATTACTTTACTGAGAGGGTAGTGGATGCATGGAATAGCCTTCCAGCTGAAGTGGTAGAGGTTAACACAGTAAAGGAGTTTAAGCATGCGTGGGATAGGCATAAGGCTATCCTAACTATAAGATAAGGCCAGGGACTAATGAAAGTATTTAGAAAACTGGGCAGACTAGATGGGCCGAATGGTTCTTATCTGCCGTCACATTCTATGTTTCTATGTTTAAAGCAAGGCAATATCCCCAATCCTCCCAATAACCGGACGAAACACAGTTTGGGAGTCAACTAACTCGGTTTATTCACAAGCAGCGTATTTATGCAGTTCCCCATGCAAGGGGTTTCCATACAGATATTCCAGGGGATTTCTCCCAACATGCATTGTGACTTTCCCAACAGGCATCGCTGCACGAGAAGGATACTCCCACTAAAATGGACGATTAAGTGGATTATCCCCTCGTGCAGCAAAACCGACAATTGACATTAAAATACATAATTCCCGTAATATTCGGTACTTTAGAATAACCGAACGTTCGGTAGATAGCTGGGGTCGGGGCGCACACTTTGTGAGAATACCGCTCCGATCCCAGCTGAATTGACCGAACGCCGCACATAATACATTTAAACATCAAGGTGAGTTTAAAAGTACCGAATAAGTACGGGACACATAATGTACCGAACGCGGTACTCCCGAACGCTCTGGAAGTCCAGCGGTGTTCGGATCACTGAGTAGCCGTTTTCAGTTCCAGGCTCTCGACGACCGAACACCGCTGCAGAGACAAAGGATCCAAGATGGCCGACCGCCGCATGGTCGGTAGTGGATCGACGGCCACCTAGGAGAGCCCTTAATTACCGATTGCAACAATGTTGCAATCGGTTAATTGGTGCCACACGACCTGTGAATGTGTGGTCTACCTGGGGAGTCCACATTCGTACGGCGAATGGCCAGGATAGCCGTGTTTCGTCGTACGAATGCTTTGTATGCTGGCGGCATACGGCTGCCAGCATGCGAACGGTCACAGTACAATACACATACAGTCAACGGGACACGTTATACATTCAGCCTACGGACAACCTGCAATGAATATAGTTCAGAAGTGGCTAGGTTTGCCACACACAGTATCCATTTTTTCACATTCTTTGTACATATTTAAATATATATGAAATTGATTCACTATCCATGATTAAATACCTACTATATTTTTGCTTTATTTTGAGTGCAGTATCAATTATTGTATTAAATTGTTTGGTGAGGCCTTTGAAAGGAACTTAATAAAAGGGTGAATATCTTTACATCACTAAATAAGGCACAATCGTCCATGCGGAAAGTTCTCCAAGAAGCCCACAGCAGAGGTGTTTTTGGCAGGGCTGGTTGGCATAGGGACCATGCCATTAGCCGGTTTTTGCCATCAAGCCTCCTTACAACCCGGATGCAACCTTTCTACCCAGAGATTATTATTATTATTATCATAGCAATTTATATAGCGCCAACAGATTCCGTAGCGCTTTACAATATTATGAGAAGGGATTTAACTATAGATAGGACAATTACAAATAAACTTACAGGAACAATAGGTTGAAGAGGACCCTGCTCGATCGAGCTTACATTCTATAGGAGGTGGGTGTAAAACACATTAGGACAGGAATTTGCAATCAAATAAGGTGGACTGCCCTTTAGGAGAGGGCAAGAGACAGGTATGTGAGGTAAGGGTTAGTCTTGGAGGCCATATGCTTTCCTAAAGAGATGGGTTTTAAGGCACTTCTTAAAAGATGCAAGACTAGGGGAGAGTCTGATGGCGGTAGGCAGGCTATTCCATAGGAAGGGAGCCGCCCGCGAGAAGTCCTGCAAGCGCGAGTCGGCCGTACGAGTGCGGACAACGGACAGGAGGTGGTCACGGGCAGAGCGGAGAGACCGAGAAGGGACATACCTATGGATCTGTGAGGAGATATAAGAGGGGCTAGAGTTGTTCAGTGCTTTATAGGTGTGAGTTAGTACCTTGAATTGACTCCTATAGCATACAGGAAGCCAATGTAAGGACTGGCAGAGGGGAGAGGTGTGAGAGAAACGACTAGAGAGGAAAATCAGTCTAGCAGCAGCGTTCATTACGGACTGTAGGGGTGCAGTACGGCTTTTGGGAAGACCAATCAGGAGAGGGTTACAGTAATCCATGCGGGAGATTACCAGAGCATGGACAAGCTCCTTGGTAGTATCTGGTGCAAGAAAGGGGCGGATGCGGGCTATGTTTTTAAGATGGAATCTACAGGATTTGGCAACATGCTGGATGTGAGGCTCAAAGGTGAGACCAGAGTCAAGTATGACGCCAAGACAGCGCGCTTGCAAGGATGGACTGATGTTGGTACCACAAACTTGAAGGGAGAGTGAAAGAGGAGGATCAGTATTAGGAGGAGGAAAGACAAGGAGCTCAGTTTTTGAGAGATTGAGTTTCAGAAAGCGGGAGGACATCCAGTCAGAGATGGAAGAAAGGCAAGCAGTGACACGTTGCAGGATGGCAGGGGAGAGGTCCGGGGAGGAGAGATATAGCTGGGTGTCATCAGCATACAGGTGGTAGTGGAATCCCAAAGAGGTAATAAGTTTTCCAAGAGAGGCAGTATAAAGAGAAAATAGAAGGGGACCAAGGACGGAGCCTTGGGGAACTCCAACCGAGACAGGGCGAGGGGAGGAGGTATCATTAGAAAAGGAGACACTGAATGAGCGTTGGGAGAGATAAGAGGAAAACCACGAGAGGACAGAGTCACAGAGACCAAGCGATTGAAGAGTTTGAAGAAGGAGAGCATGATCAACGGTGTCAAAGGCCGCTGAGAGGTCAAGAAGAATTAGTATGGAGTAGTGGCCTTTGGATTTAGCTGCGATTAGGTCGTTAGTGACTTTGATAAGGGCAGTCTCTGTAGAGTGGAGAGGGCGGAAGCCAGATTGAAGGGGGTCAAGGAGAGAGTTGGAATTGAGGAAATGAGACACACGGGTAAAGACAAGCCTTTCCAGAAGCTTTGAGGAAAAAGGGAGCAGGGATATGGGACGGTAGTTAGAGAGGGTGGATGAGTCGAGGGATGGTTTTTTTAGTATAGGTACTACAGTGGCATGTTTAAGGTCAGCAGGGACGATGCCAGAAGAGAGCGAGCAGTTGAAGATGTGTGTTAGAGAAGGCACGAGACAAGTGGAGAGAGATCTGATAAGGTGAGATGGGACAGGATCGAGCGGGCAAGTGGTGGGGCGAGAAGAGCAAAGAAGAGCAGCCACCTCTTGGTCAGTAGCTGGGGAGAATGTCTGAAGGGTAGGAAATGCATGATCTATGTGTGATTGAGAAACAGAAAGGCAAGGAGGGGAGAATTCTTTCCTTAGCTGTTCAATCTTGTCAGTGAAGTAACATGCAAAGTTATCAGAAGTAAGGTTAGTTTTGGGGGTGGCCACAGCGGGGCGAAGAAGAGAATTAAAGGTGTCAAAGAGACGCCTGGGGTTGCGGGAACATGAACTAATGAGAGAGGAAAAATAGGACTGTTTGGCAATGGCAAGGGCTGCACTGTATGAACACAATATGAATCTATAATGGAGAAAGTCTGATTGGGTACGAGACTTCCTCCAGGAGCGTTCAGCACAACGGGAGCATCTGGGACACTGCCAATGGTTCCAGTACTCTTGAGGATCAGACGGCAGCCCCGGAGGCAGGTGACGCTCCAGGGTAAGATTCAACTTTGGTAAGTTCCCATTTTACTACCTCGTTCTATCCTGTTCAAAATCGCAGGCCGTATTTCTTTTTTTTTCCACAGCTAGGCAGATTTTTCCACAGACACCTGGATCCTGCAGACGGTGCGAGGCTACCGCATAGAATTCGGGGACATCCTGGTTGAACTACAACCACCTCCCTGACTACATGTGGCGGACGAGGATGTGTGCCTGATCAACTCAGAATTGTGTGATATATGGTCCAAAGGTGCCAAATAACTGGCCCCAGGCTCCGGCAGATTCTTCAGCAACATTTGCCTGGTTACGAAGAAGAATGGGGCATTCCGCCCGGTCCTCAATCTACGACAGTTGAACAACCACGTCATATACAGATATTTCAAGATGGAAGGCCTTCTTCAAGATTTGCTTCGGGACGACGACTGGTTTACCCATCTGGACCTGAAAGACTTCGAGCCCGTGGAATACGCTGTCTCATATATCCTTCTCTTCGATGGAGACAGAGGGACACTACGGAGTCACACCACCAGTGGTGTATTCTGGTTTTGTGCTGTCCTAGGCATGATAAAACTCTGGTTCCCCCCACCCTCCAAATTTATTTTCCTGACAGACACACGCCCTCCCTGATGTAGGCACCGACATACACTCACTGAGAGATACACAGTCATTGTCTCACACATTGTTTAACCAAAACACTTTCACTTAAACATGCACAGTTACACACACTCACATTCACTGACAGATGTCAGGGTACCTGAAGTCTCTACCTCCGAGAGAGGTAGAGACTTAGACGTCTATCCGTCCGGACTGGCTGTTTCCTCTGTTCCTCGCGGTCCACCCGGTCACGTAAACGCCGGCCGCGAGGGAGTCACTTCCTTTTGTAGCAGGACGTCCGGAAACCGACGTCATGACGCCAACCCGGAACGACCTGTCACTCAATCCTTTAGAGACTAATCAGATCTCGTCGGAGGCGTGTCTCTCCCTCCGAGCCAGGGTATTTAAACTTGCTTTTCCCATTTGCTCATTGCCCTGTCGTGGTTCTAGCCTGTCTAGTCACACAGTGCTCTGGTATTTTCTGTTATCCCTTTGGTTCCGACACGGCTTGTTTGACTTACTCTGTTTACCTCTGTTATCCTTGACCCGGCTTGTTCCTCGCTTACCTGTCCTCTCGTTCCCTCGACCTCGGCTTGTCTCTGACCATTCTCTATACTCCCCGTACGTTAGTCCGGCCATTCTAAGGTCCGGTATACGTATCCTGTACCTGTTTGTACTCTGCGTGTTGGATCCCTGTCCCGATCCTGACATTACGACAGGGCCAATGGATCCTGCAAGTACAAACAGTCAGCTTGGTCCTTCTGATCCTAGGTTCGAAGCCATGGAGCACAGAATGGATCAGATGGCGCTAGCACTACAGGCGTTATTGTCTCGTGCCAATAACCCGCCAGAGGAGACGCGTACTACTTCTATTTCTCCTGTGAGCTCAGGCCTAGAGGTAGCCACTGTAGGTGCCTCTTCCCGTATTACACCACCAGTACGTTATGGTGGCTCACCTGAGAAGTGTCGTGGTTTCCTTAACCAGATCAGTATCCACTTTGAATTACAACCTCGCTCCTATCCTACAGATAGGGCAAAGGTTGGATTTATTATCACCTTACTCATTGAGAAAGCTCTGAGATGGGCCAACCCACTATGGGAGAACGATAACCCGTTAGTATATAACTATAATGCCTTTGTAGCTGCCTTTAGAAGAACTTTTGACCCTCCTGGTAGAAAGGTCAATGCAGCCAGATTACTGTTGCGCCTGAGACAGGAGAACCGAACTCTCGTGGATTATGCACTAGAGTTCAGGTCTCTGGCGTCAGAAGTTAAGTGGAATGAGCAGGCTTATATAGATGTATTTTTGAACGGGTTATCAGACGTAATCCTTGATGATGTTGCTAATAGAGAACTCCCTGAAAATTTGGAGGATTTAATTTCGTCCATTTCTCGTATTGATGAGCGTTTAAGAGAGAGACAAAACACTCGAGAGAGGAACCTTAGACCTTCCTTTAAATTAGCTCCCGCATTTCAAAGTCCTGATTCCACTACCTCACTGTTTCCTGAACCTATGCAGATAGGCAATACTCGCCTCTCAGAAGAAGAGAGACAGTACAGGAGAAGAGAGGGATTATGCATGTATTGTGGAGTCAGAGGTCACTTACGTCTGAATTGTCCTAATCGTTCGGGAAATGCTCGCACCTAAGTTTCTCTAGAGGACAGGCCTTGGGTGTTTCTATTTTGTCCTCTACTCATAATTATAAAGATCACAGGCTTCTGCTACCAGTTTCTTTAACTTGGGAGAAGGGAGTACTAAAGACTATGGCTTTGATAGATTCCGGAGCTGCTGAGAATTTTATCGACCAAGCCTTTGCTACTAATCACACTGTCCCATCCCAGTTAAGGGATACACCCTTGGCCGTTGAGGCCATAGATGGTAGACCTTTACTTGAGCCTGTTATCTCCCGTGAGACTATACCCGTTAACTTAACTGTTGGTATCTTACACGAGGAGAACTTATCACTTATGCTCATTTCGTCCCCTTCGGTCCCCATAGTCCTGGGGTACCCATGGTTAAAAAGACATAACCCTATTATCGATTGGGAGTTAGGGGAGATACTCTCATGGGGTCAGGGCTGCCAGGAGAAGTGTTTACGCAGGGTTTCCCCATTGGCTGTAATAAACACACCGGGTAGTTCCACTCAGTCTACAGAGGGACAGATACCGTTCATCTACCAGGACTTAAAAGCAGTATTCGACAAGAAGAATGCCGATACCTTACCTCCACACAGGTCATTTGATTGTAAAATTAAGCTTTTACCTGGTACTATGCCTCCGAGGGGCAATGTATACCCTCTATCCACTCAAGAGAACTCAGTTCTAGAGGAATATATTCGTGAGAATCTAGAAAAAGGATTCATTAGGAGATCCTCTTCCCCCGCCGGGGCTGGTTTTTTTTTCGTTAAAAAGAAGGATGGTACTTTGAGACCTTGTATTGATTACCGGGGTTTGAATAAGATAACCATCAGAAATGCCTATCCCATTCCTTTGATTACCGAGCTCTTTGATCGTTTAAAGGGCTCTAAAATTTTCACCAAGTTAGATCTCAGAGGGGCGTATAACTTGGTGAGAATCCAGGATGGACACGAGTGGATGACAGCGTTCAATACCCGTTATGGTCACTATGAATACACGGTTATGCCATTTGGTCTTTGTAATGCTCCGGCAGTCTTTCAGGATTTGATTAATGAAGTTCTTAGGGAGTTTCAACATGATTGTGTCATTGTATACCTGGATGACATACTTATACACTCTAGGGAGATTGAGACCCACCACAGACAAGTCAGAAAGGTATTGCTCAAACTTCTGCAACATGGCCTATACTGTAAATTGGAGAAATGCAGTTTTGACCAGTCTCAGATAGACTTTCTTGGGTACGTGATTTCTGGGGAAGGCTTTAAGATGGATCCTGACAAACTCTAATCTATTTTAGATTGGCCATTGCCTAAGGGACTCAAGGCTATTCAGAGGTTTATTGGTTTCTCTAATTATTATAGGCGCTTTATTAAGGGATACTCTTCTATTATTGCGCCTATTTCCAATATGACCAAACAAGGGGCTAATACTAAGACCTGGTCTACTGAGGCTCTTGTTGCTTTCAAGACGCTCAAGGAACTTTTTGCTTCTGCTCCAATTTTGGTTCATCCTGATACGACTCTGCCGTTCCTACTCGAGGTTGATGCCTCTGAGACGGGAGTAGGGGCTGTTCTGTCACAAAGGTTAGGGGTGGACAAACTGTTACACCCTTGTGGGTTTTTCTCTAAGAAACTATCTGGTCCTGAAAGCAGATATGACATCGGTGACAGGGAACTGTTAGCGGTCATTATGGCTCTTAAGGAGTGGAGGCATTTATTAGAGGGGACCTTACATCCTGTTACTATTTTAACGGACCACAAGAACTTGTCTTATATTGGGGAGGCTAAACGCCTATCCGCCAGGCAAGCTCGTTGGTCCCTATTCCTGACTCACTTCAATTATGTGCTTACTTATAGACCTGGTTCTAAGAACTCCAAAGCCGATGCTTTATCTCGCCAATATGAACCGTCCACTATAGTTGAGCCAGTTCTTTCCTCGATAGTTCCTAAATGTAATATCATCGCTAACACGAATCTCAGGATTCATTCTCCGTTGCTTACCGAGATCATAAAGTTACAACATCTAGCTCCTAAACAGACCCCTGGGGATAGACACTTCGTTCCTCCTGCTCTCCAACTGGAAGTGTTACGGTGTTTCCACAACAGCAAGGTAGCTGGGCATCCTGGCATTCGCAAGACGTATGCTTTAATCTCCAAAGATTTCTGGTGGCCTGCTTTGCGTAAGGATATTAAAGATTTCATCGATACTTGTGAGGTCTGCACTAAGACTAAGCAACCTCATACGCTTCCATGTGGATTTCTGCATCCCTTAGAGGTTCCAGAGAAACCATGGTCCTGTTTAGCTATGGACTTCATTGTCGATTTGCCTATCTCTAAAAAACAGACTGTCATCCTCACCGTGGTTGACAGATTCACCAAGATGGCTCACTTCGTTCCTCTGCCTAAACTCCCGTCTTCACCCGAATTGGCAGAGATATTCGCAAGGGAGATTTTTCGTTTACATGGGATACCCTCCCAAATTGTATCTGACAGAGGCCCCCAATTTGTTTCCCGTTTTTGGAGGTCCTTCTGTTCTCAACTGGGTATCAAATTGAATTTCTCTTCTGCCTATCATCCTCAGTCTAACGGAGCTGCTGAACGCACCAACCAAAAGATTGAACAATATTTACGTTGTTTTGTTTCTGAACACCAGGACGATTGGGTTGGTTTGATTCCTTGGGCGGAGTTTGCACACAACAATCTCGTTTGTGATTCTACTCATTCAAGCCCCTTCTTCATGAATTATGGCTTTCATCCATCTATTCTTCCCTCGGCCTCCCCTTCCCAAGGGATACCGTCGGTTGATGTTCATGTTGCCAATTTGAGGAAGTTGTGGGATCAGACTCGACAAATTCTTCTGCACAATTCTATGCTGGTTAAGAGACACACCGATAAACGTAGAAGGGCGGCTCCGGTGTTTGTTCCAGGTGATAGAGTGTGGTTGAGTACAAGAAACATCCGTTTAAAAGTACCTTCCATGAAATTTGCTCCTCGTTATATTGGACCTTACAGGGTGCTGACTCGGATTAACCCAGTTGCGTATCGTCTAGCTCTTCCAACTGCCGTACGCATCCCTAACTCATTTCATGTTTCATTGCTGAAACCACTAGTCTGCAACAGATTTTCCTCCACAACGTCCTCTCCTCGCTCTGTTCAGGTGGAGGGTCAGGAGGAGTATGAGGTTAACTCTATTATCGATTCTCGAATCTCCCGGGGGAGAGTACAATATCTGGTCGATTGGAAGGGATATGGTCCTGAGGAGAGGAGTTGGGTACCCCAAGAGGATGTTCATGCTCCTCGTCTCCGCAGGGCGTTTCACTCCCGCTTCCCATCTCGTCCCGGTTCCTTCCGCCCGGTGGGCGTATCTGAGAGGGGGGGTACTGTCAGGGTACCTGAAGTCTCTACCTCCGAGAGAGGTAGAGACTTAGACGTCTATCCGTCCGGACTGGCTGTTTCCTCTGTTCCTCGCGGTCCACCCGGTCACGTAAACGCCGGCCGCGAGGGAGTCACTTCCTTTTGTAGCAGGACGTCCGGAAACCGACGTCATGACGCCAACCCGGAACGACCTGTCACTCAATCCTTTAGAGACTAATCAGATCTCGTCGGAGGCGTGTCTCTCCCTCCGAGCCAGGGTATTTAAACTTGCTTTTCCCATTTGCTCATTGCCCTGTCGTGGTTCTAGCCTGTCTAGTCACACAGTGCTCTGGTATTTTCTGTTATCCCTTTGGTTCCGACCCGGCTTGTTTGACTTACTCTGTTTACCTCTGTTATCCTTGACCCGGCTTGTTCCTCGCTTACCTGTCCTCTCGTTCCCTCGACCTCGGCTTGTCTCTGACCATTCTCTATACTCTCCGTACGTTAGTCCGGCCATTCTAAGGTCCGGTATACGTATCCTGTACCTGTTTGTACTCTGCGTGTTGGATCCCTGTCCCGATCCTGACAACAGACAGACACTAACTGACAGAAA
Organism: Pelobates fuscus; assembly: GCF_036172605.1. Lineage (NCBI taxonomy): Eukaryota > Metazoa > Chordata > Amphibia > Anura > Pelobatidae > Pelobates > Pelobates fuscus. The sequence goes on along the minus strand of NC_086317.1, from coordinate 335,593,250 downwards.
CACACTCACCGACAAGACACGCATGCACACTCACTCAGTGTCAGACTCACACACACACTGAGACACATGTATACTTACTGACAGATACACACTGGCAAACACACATACACACTCACTGACAGACATATGTACACTCAGTGCCAGGCACATACATTTACATACACTAGCTGACAGACATACACAATTACTACTAGACATACACACACATACACACACCAACAGACACGCATACACACACCGAAATGCACATACACACACTGACAGGCACACACTCTCAGTGACAGATACACATACACTCTCACTGACAGACATACACACTCTTTGACAGACAAATACACACTCACTGACAGACAAATACACACTCACTGACAGACAAATACACACTCACTAACAGTCACACACTAACACTCTCACTGTGCGAGCTTGATGTCAGATATAAATAAATAACATTTTATAGTCCCAACTATACTGTACCATATACAGTATGTACATGATTTTTGTTTTAATGCTATTGGTATCAATGTATAGTTTCTAGAGATAAGCATTAAGAAAACAATGTGCCTGGACAACTAAGGTCTCATAGTATGCCCACAAAATCAGCTGACACAGGGTAAGTGCTCTCTCACTAACACACACACACTAAAACACTCACTAACAGAAACAAACTAACACTCTTACTGACTCACACTAACACACACTCACAATTTTTTTTTTGAATGTCAAATCAATCCAGCATCCCTACCTTTGGGAGCAGGAGTTGATTATTCCCTGGGGTCCAGTAGGGCTGGCAGGCAGGCACAGGCATTCGAACGGTGGAGGAGGGCGGCGTGGGATCTCTGATCCTCCTGTTTAGCTCTCAGTGATGCCGGGGCCGGAGTGACTCTGGCATCACTGCAGTGTGCGCAAGGGAGCTGAGCCAGATAGAGCTCAGGGGAGAGAGCTCCCTCACTGACCGCACACAAACAGAACAGATGCCAGCTTCGGGGGTCCCTGAGGTCACCAGCCGGCCACTTCTTGAGGCCCCGCAGGACAAGAGGCTGACCAGGCTTTTTTGCCGCCCCCTGAAAGTGCCATCCAAGGCAAATGCCTGGTCAGCCTCGCGCACGATCCAGCTACTGGAATCATTGGGATGCATGGTCAACCGCGTCAAATTGGCACTGGACCCCTCACAGATGGACCAATTCCTGGGATTCGAGATAGACTCAACATCTCGTACACTACGTCTCCCAGCTGCAAAAGTAGCATCCATCCGCAAGGAGATTTGCAAAGTACTCTGCATGCCAGTCTTACCCCTCAGTCTGCTCGCAAGGATAGTAGGCCTTCTATCCTCCTCCATCCAGGCAATTTTTCCGGGTCCCCTTCACTACCGCACTATACAGCGCCTCAAGACACGATTCGTCTGCCGAAGCCAGACATACACCCAACTTGTCCCTATGCCGGACGAGGTTCGGGCGGACCTACAGTGGTGGCTGAACAGCAAGTAGGCCTGGAACGGTCGAGCCATATTCAGGAATCAGCCAGACTTTATTTTGGAATCGGACACTAGCTGGATAGGCTGGGGGGAGGGGGTGATGGATGACGAATTTGCCACGGGAGGCGTCTGGACCTCCGAAGAACTTTTTATTCACATCAATTGCCTAGAGCTTCTTGCAGGATCATTCACACTCCGCAGTCTGACAAAAGGGAAATCCAACTGCTGCATCCAGCTTCGGATGGACAACGTTTCGGCAGTTCGTAATATATTAATCACCTCAGAGGCATACGCTCTCGTGCACTGGTGGAAATAATGAATGAGATCTTTGACTATTGCCTGCCCCGCAAAATCACTCTCATGGCGGAGCACCTGCCTGGGAACTCGAATCTCGTGGTGGATTGGTTCATGTGCCACTGGATGGCAATTAGACACGAGGATATTTGCTGCACTGGACAACCAGAGGGGCTCGTTTTACCTCGACCTGCTCGCTTCTTGCAACAACCGACAGACTCAGGACTTCTTCAGTTGGCTACCAGACCTGGAGAGCACTGTGGTGGATGCCTTCTTACAGACATGGCCGAGGCACAGGGCCTACGCCTTTCCACCCTTCGCAATGATTGCAAGAGTCCTCCACCAAATCCACCTGCAGAGGGTGACAGTGACGGTTCTAACGCCCCTATGGCAGGGCCAGCCTTGGTTCCCGGAACGTCTAGAGTTGTCGTGCGAGGATCCCCTCCTCTTACCTTCAGATCCGACAATTCTTAAGAACCCGTTAGACCAACCACGTTCACTTCTCATGGACGGCCGCCTACCTCTGGTGGCCTGGACACTTTCCGGGGTTGTTGGAGACCTATCACAAGACACTACAGACCTTCTATGGGACTCCTGGGCACTGGGTATGAGGAGATGCTACCTCTCGGCCTGGCGATCTTGGTCCGATTGGTATGTGGAACAAGACTTCAATCCCTTTACTGCCCCTGTTTCCGCTATCCTAAATTTCCATTCTTCCCTTTTCTCTTCAGGGAAGTCATATTGCTCAATCAACGTGGTGCATTCAGCCATTTCAGCAGCTCATGTTCCTCTACAGAGAATTCCTGTGGGATAAGACCCAGTCGTTTGCCTCTTCTTCGCGGTATGTGTCTGCAGCATCCACCAGGATCCAAATACCCACGATTATGAGACATTGGTAATGTCCTCCAATTTTTACACAACAGTCTGTCGTTAGGAGGCCAATCTCTACACCAACTTACGGCCAAGTTTACCTTTCTCCTTTCGACAGATTTCAAATGTGCGGGCATTCGACAAGGATTAATTTGTGTTTTGCCCAGAGGGTGTGACCTTTCAGGTTTCAAGGCGTACCAAATCGGACTCCTCTTCGGTTATTTACCCTTTGGATCCTCAACGCGGTGCTGTTTCAACACTCCGCCGCTACGCTATATTGCGGTCTCCCTCCTCTCATCAACTTCTGATTTCTTATGTTCAACCTTTTTGTCCAGTTTCAGTCACGACTCTGGCCAGATGGATTTGTGGGCTACTATCTTTGGGGGGTATAGACCCAACCTCAAGAGCACATTCGGCAAGCGGAGCAGCTGCCTCCTGGGTTTTGGTGGCGGGCGCTTCGCTTCCCCATATCTCCATGTGGCAGATTGGACACGTAAATCGACGTTCCAGATGTTCTACTTTCGTTCTGCTGCAAACCCTGCTTTTTCTCCTCTCTCAGCGTTGAAATAGCAAAATATGAAGCCTCCTGTCATGTGGTAAAATTGAAGATTATGCTAGCTTTAGTGTACATATAATCTTAAATTTTAATAATGACAGGAGGCGAGTATTTCCCCCCCCCATTTCTTTCTCTATCTCCCTCCCTGTACTGTTACCTATGTTGTGTTTATCTTCTTATGTTGGTACGTTTACAATTTGTTCAGATTTAATGCTATTATTGCCCTGTTTGGTTGGATTGGGAGTGGGACTTGTTTATATCCAGCTAGTTATGTTGGGGGTGGATTTTGTCTTGGGTGTAAAGTTAATTACCAGTGCAGGACACTTCAGCTCATTGAAGTGGTCTGGGCAGTGTCCCTTTTGCACCTAGTGCAACTGTAAAGCTTACATTGCAGCACTAAGTCTGCCCACAGTGGCTGTTTACCAGACAGCCACTGGAGGTCTTCCTGGATTGAAACAGACCTTCGACGCTGGACGACCTCATGCTCTGCATAAGGACACCCAGCATCTGATTTTTTTCACCACAGGAAAGCATTGATTCAATGGTTTCCTATGGGGAGGTCTAATGCGCGTGCGTCATTTGCCACACATTAGCGCCCGCTTGTTGCAAGATGACAGAGGTGATGGAGCATCGGCCCAGCACCCAGGGACAACGCTGCTGGGATCAGGTGGAGGGGCGCGATGGAAGGTCGGAGCAATCGTGCCAGGAATACAGCTTTGTATTCCTGGCAGGATAGTATCCCTTTAAGTGAATACTTTTGTAACCATTTTTTTTATATTAAAGTGCACTATTCACTGAATTTTGGAGCCACAAAATTGAGGGACCAGTTAGTGGGGTGTAAGGGGTAACTTCTGATGAAGACAAAAGAAATAATGTCTTAGTAATGCTCATGTTCTACTCTTTTCCTGTTTACATGATTAATATTCTGCTACCCTCGCCTGGAACTGCATCATTCCTACCTCTGCAACAAGTCAAAGGCTTCATTACTTGCACCAGGTGAGCTTGAGCTGTAATACTTGAAATGCCTAAACTGGCTAGAGGGTTTGTTCAGTGTCACATTTCTCTGCACGCAGGGCTGCCATCAGAAATTGTGAGGCCCCTAACACAGCTCAAGGTCTGGGCCCCGGTGTGCCCGCCTCCAAATCCTGCCCACAGGAATACACACACACACAGACACAAAAGGACACAGAAAGATACACACATACTAACAGACACATACACAGATACACACACACACTGACGTACATACATACTCACATACTGACACAGACACACATACACATTAATACATAATGGCATACATACACATACATACTGATATACATACATACAGACATACACACACAGATAGATATATACATACACAGATACATATAGACATAAATGCATACTGACAGATACATACTGACATACACACACACATACTGACAAACACACACATACAGATAGACACATACATACTGACATACACACAAAGACATACATGCATACTGACATACATACATACTGACAAAGACATACATACAGATAGACACATACATACTGACATACACACAAAGACATACATGCATACATACATGCTTGCAGACATACATACTGACAAATACATACATATATACATACTGACATACACACACATACAGATAGACATACTGACATACATGCATACTGACATACATACACACATACACAGACATACATACTGACATACACACACAGACATACATGCATACTGACATACACAAACACAGACATACATACTGACATACATACACACACAGACATAAATACTGACATACACACAGACATACATACATACACACACAGTCATACATACAGACATACACACAGACATACATACTGACATACACACACACCTCATTTATCAGCCACCCTCCTCTTACCTTTAAGTTGTAGGAGGGAGGCTGTGTATGATGGGAACGAGCGGATGCCTCTTCTCTCCTCTGCTCTCCCTCCGCTCTCCTCCCGCACGCAGTAAGCTGGGTGGAAGTGACCGGCCGTCACTTCCTCCCAGCAGCCCTTGCAGTGTAGCCGCAATTTTTTTTTTAAAGGGGCCCGGTCGCGCAATTACACGCCCGCAGCGCTGACCGGGCCCCTGAAGATATAGGGCCCACCGGGTGGCCCTAAATGCTTGGGCCACCTGATGGGCCCTGGTGCAGATGCACCTGCGGCAGTTTTGCCGCTCCACGTGGGGCCCGGGCACCACAGGGCCGCGACAACCATTATGGTTGTCACCCCCTGATGGCGGCCCTGTCTGCACGTTAGAAATATAGTTAAGTCAAAATGAGTCCACAAGGTTAAGAGAAGAGATTATCGCCCTTCACAAACAAGGAGCAATATATAAAAAGATAGTAAACGCACTGAATGTTCCTAGAGACACCGTTGGAAGCATAGTTCACTGTTAAAGGAGCAGTGGTTACACTAACTGGACGGGGCAGAAAAAGGAAGCTATCAAAGGCTGCAACCAGATGTCTGAGAAGGAAGGTTGTGAAAAACCATTGAGTGACTGGAAAAGACCTGCAGCAAGACTTGGTGGCAACAGGCACTAAAGTTTCAGTGAGCACAGTAAGGAGTGTACTAATTGCAAAAGGTTTCCATGCCAGGACTCCAAGACGTACACCACTATTGACCCAAAAGCACTAGAAAAGTCAGCTCAAATAGTATAATCATATAAATAAGCCACTGAGGTTTTGTGGTGCGATGAAACAAAGCTATGAAGCAACTGGTCAGAAGTATGTCTGGATAATGAAGAATACGCTGAAAAGAATACTCTGCCTACAGTTACGCATGATGGTGGCTCGCTTTGCATCCTCTTGCACTGGAAACCTCCAGTGTGTGGAAAGCAAGTGGATTTTTGAAGGATCAAGAAATCCTAGGAAAATATGTTGTGCGTTGAAAAATTTTTGATTACAACTTTTTTTTTTTGAGGGGGGGGGGGGGGGGGACATGACAAAGAATTTGTATACCCCTTGGATTTAAAACTTAATATCTATACTTTATTAGTGATGACTATAAAGCAGGTTTCTCCAAATTGAAGGGAGGTCCAACAGAACACTGCAATTAAGAATAATTTGTTACACAGAATTTACAATGGAGTAGGCACATCTGAGCATACCTTAGTCATTATTATATACCACCACATGGATGGTATACATATAGATGGACTAAGAGCCTTGTCCTTCCTAGTTACTTAGTTGTTCAGGAACTCCTATAAAATTGTCCATGCCTTCATGTTTGTTGGGGGTCTTGGGGAAACCTGCCTGTGTTTTATATTTGTTTGTTTATTATTTAACATATTGCTCATTGGCATTTTAGATTTGCCAGCAGACCTTTTTTTTCTCATTCATTTATTGAAGTCAAGTCACTAGTTTTACCATCACTACCCAAATTAAGAACCTGTTGATTTGTATACTACTGTAACTTAATTACCAGTTTCATGTGATATACATAAGCATGACCACCTAATTGATTATATGTTCATGAGAAATGCCTCACATTGCTTTTCTCCCCTTTCTCATCAGGAACCTTAATACATTTGGAGTGTGTTTTCTCACAGATTGTGGCATACAGGACCTCTATTTGTGCTTACCTTGTATACTAGACAGTGGTACCAGCGTCAACATGCAACCCTAAAAAGAGAGAGTAACACCCATTAACTCTCAAGGTCTTGACATCATAGTTAAAATCCTGAAAGTTGCAAGAATCGTCTCCACTACATAGACTCTTTCTGAACAGAAAACCACATCTGCACAAATTCTCCTGTCTACCAACCCTGGCCTCAGTTTACATTTATAGACCGTATTTAAGAGACCATTCTTAATCTGAATAAAGTCATAACCAACAAATGTATTGATCCCCCACCCCCTTTATAGTGTAAGCTAACAAGCGAGTCGTACATAGCACTCTGTATAAAAGTGCTGCAAATGTTAAACTAGAAACCACAGGCAAGGTTCTGTATGTTATATTCTTCTGTCCGTAAAAATACCAATTGTTAATTGTTACAATTTTAGTAAGTCTGTTGAAGAACAGCCCAACATAAGAACTACAAAATAAGTGATGCATAGAGTAGTAGTACAGAAGTTATTTTATATTGTCACCTATATCAACTAAAACGATCTGCAAAGGGAAGGGCAAATCCAAATATGAAATTTAGCAAGGGTACAACATTGCCATTACTCCCTTATTTGTGATATAAGAGCTGATGGGGTTATTCAAAGTGACAGAACGGTAACATTTTCAATAATCTAGACTTTAGTAAATAAGCTTGTCTGTATTTGATATATTCTTTTTGTAGTTCAGATTTCATTAGACATCACTTTATACATCTTTTGAGTAATTCACTATACAGTTAACTCACCACAGTCACTGCTTACGAGGTTTGTTCTGCATTACATGTAAGCTATTTCCGCTTTTTAGGAACATCTCTTCCCCTTTAATAATAAGCCTCAGCTGTCACGTGACCTCACTAATCTTGGCTGCCAGCTTAAGCTTCCACTGAGATATGAAACAAAGGAGTGTGTTGACCAACCCTTGCAATGTCACAGTGCTGTCTCATCTTACACTAGTTATAGAAATAGTACGGCAGCAGTTCATCTTCACACTATATAATGACTGCATGTAGTGCACTCAAATATGAATTAAAAAAGAACAAAGTATGTCATCAGGTCCTGCTAAGTATATCACCCCCCAAAAAAAAAAAAAAAAAAAGGTAGACAAGGACCTAATAACATGGAATTAATACACAGAATGTACTTTGGAACCAAGAAAAAATATATATCTTACACCCACTGTCTAATAGTCAATTTAAAAGGAACTACTACAAGAGGCTGGTAGGATAATTCTAGAATCTAGAGGCTGGCAGGTGGTGTATGTAACCCCAGCTGGATAAATAAAACTACACAGGGAGACATAGTTAACTGAGTGAGTCGATGAGAACACAATTGTAACACTGAAAACAACCACAGGGAAAAGTTGTATTTGTAGCATGAAGTTCATAGAATAACAGCTACTCAGTATCCTTCTTTGGTTCTTATAATCTTCTAAAATCCTCAATTACACCACTCACCAGACGTCCTCATTGTTCTACATCAGAGGATCCACTGTCTGCCCAGAATAGTTCGAATCAAACCTCTACCTGGGTGTGTATAATAAGCTTATTCGCTAAATTACCACTGCTCACATAGAGCCTATGAATACACCACGCAGCGTAATAACTCTGTGTGTGTCCAAAATATTTACCTCAGCACACATAGCCTGTACGACCATAATCACAACAATATCGGAGAGTTTCTGTGTCGATGGCTCTAAAGTCATATACTGATTCCACCTCAGCTATCAAAGCCTATGTGTCCATAATACCCCAATTAGAAGGTCCTGCTGCCTCTGTTCCAACTTGAACCTCCTATGGGGTGCCAGGTTAATTATTAAGTATAATGGCCACCCAAGTTGTTGGAGGGGTGTTTGCCGTTGGAGACGTTCTTTTCCCGGCGAGAGGCTGTGCTGCAGAGTATTCCCGATATCCCATCAGCTAGATCAGTGTAGAGAGAGAGAGGGGCAGAGCTCTTACAAGAGCTAGTGATTTAGCTGGATGCAGGTTCCCTTCAATAACGAGACAAGGCTACGTATTGAGGGTTAAGCAGAACTGTTTTAATGGGCACACAAGCATTTCTTTTATACACATTTTTCCACAAGGTTACCACCCATCTGGACCTTGTTGGGCAATGAAGACACAAACTTAACAACCAATTATTTACAGTTACACAGCTAAACACTCCCATTCATTACTCTACATTCCTCCCCTCTGCTTGGGAGATAATTGAGTTAATTGCTGTATCAACTCAATTATCTCCAAGCGAAAAATATACTTTTTACCCAATTTTCATAACACCAAAACTATACATGCAATTTTAATAAAATTCTGGGTGAAGCTAAGTGGCCCTGGAAGTCTCAGCGGTGTTCGGGAGTTTGAATGTCCGAAAATAGTTCCAGACACTCGACGACCAAACACTGCTGAACGCGTTCGACAAAACAAGATGGCTGCCACCACATGTTCGTACTTATGAATGGACGGCCACCTAGGGAACCACTTAGAATGCTTGCGGTTTGCGGTCTGGCACAGAGTCAAGAGGGTAATTGGCGGCACACGCCTGGGCTGAGTGGTCTCCCGTTCGACAGTTTGTTTGTGTATTCGAATGGGTTAGCATTGTCATTTGTTTTCCCATTCGTATGTTTAAATATAACACTGGTAGCAAATACAAAGTAACAAATCTTTACAATGTTTTAGTCTGTTGGCCAGGCAATAACAGGGGTTCTGTTACATTAAGTTAATTAAAAATTGTACCACATTGGCTTAAAAAAAAAAAAAACGCCCCCAATACTGACCTAATTCCCACTCACACTCACAAAAGTGACATTACTATCCATCCCTTAGGAAGTCACAGGCAAGTATAAATTTGAGGAGGTTTTGGATAGCAATGTCACTTTAATTGTAATTTTCATTTTTTATAGAGCAGATATATGATATGCATCGTGAGTAAATACATCAAAGCACTATCACTTTAATTGTTTAGTTTTGACAGTGTATTTTTTTATATTGCGTTTTATATCACATTAATTTTGCATTTTATATATTCACAATGCTCTTACAACAGATTATTAGAATATACTTTAGTTCATTTAGCACTAGCACTATTTAATTTGTCTCCCACATTGGAATTAGTTTAGGACCCACCGATATTTGGGTACTGTGAAGTAGTGGTGGGCTTAACACACTATGGCCATATGGTGGAATCTCCATATTTGTTTGCCGAGATAGGCGAATTTAAGTAGCCTTATAGAATTTTAAATTGTATTTTTTATATGCGCGCTGTTCCTTAATCTGTATTATGTATACATTTCGGTCTCTACAGCAACAGAAACTGCTAAGAAATGCAGTTTCTTTCTTTACTAGAGCTGATTAAAATGACTGACCATGAGCGAAGGTACATATTTCTACATTACATTTTTACACCTCACAGATACAGATGAGATACCGATATAAGTATAAATATGAAAAAAAACTAGGAAGTGTCATTTCCCCTTTATACCTTCTTCCTACTGCAAAAATGGCCCAGGCAGTTCAATCCAGTGGGCAGATTTATTGGAGCAGAATCAAAACAACATTTCGGCCCACAACAGGGCCTTTGTTCAGCTTGACAAAGGCCATAGTGTGGGACGTAACGTTGTAGAGGGTAAAGGTGGGAGCATCGTAGTCCAATAAAATCTCGCTATAAGGGGGGCGGAGCCGAGCAAGCAAGCTGGCTGGTCACACTTCACATGGGCTCCAGCTTTATGGGCTCAATAGCATTGAAAAATCGAGACACAGCGACAAGAGTGGCGAATAACCAAGACTATTGGACTCACACAATGCCTGTGCATACACCGATACATATATCGACACCCGGGAAAAGCTACAGCTGGCTTGGGCCTACCGGAGGAGGTGAGGGGGAAGGACAGACGCCTTCCCGCCCGACGCCAAGGCCCTCAAGCGCACGAAAGCCGCTTCCCCCCCCCCCCTATGGACCGGTGGGGGTCATCCCGGTAACTGTCAGAAGGGAGACCCCACACGCCTTCCAAGCAGCGCGGTGGTGAGGGCCTCCAAGATGGCGGCACTGCTAGAACCAGACAATCGAGACCAACGACGACCAGATCCCACCTCAGACACCTATGACACTGCTGGTGACCCCATCAATGCGCTATTCGACCGCTTCTGGGCCAAGTGGATGAAGCGACTGCAAGCAGCGACAGTCCGTCCCACACCGCCCTCACAGGCGAAAGTCTATGGCGGGAGGAAAACGGGGCCTCCACCTCAGGGCACAAAGAAAACTGAAAAAGCGACCTCCCACAAAAGAGGCCCTCCCGGGCTGGGAGCAACCAGGGGCATACCCCGCAAGCGTCGACCACACTGGCGGAAAGATGCCACCCGAAGACCCATGCAACGTAATACAACTCACCGCCATTTCCCGACAGGGACGGCCATGGGCCACAACGGATCCCAGGTCAGTGGCAAGAGGGCGCTAGCTCCAACACAGTCCCGGGCAGAGGGGACCACCCACCACCACAACGCCATACGACCTCCAGCAAGTACCAACACCCGTACCAGATAAATTGCCCCACTGATCAAGCTCACCTACCAAGCCTGTACCCAAGCAGTGGAACAGCGGCAGAGACTCCTAAACGGGACTGTAACATACCACAGGCACTTACCACCACAGATAAGATATCCGCCCAATCCCTCATACCTCCTATTGCCTCTGAGACTGCTTGCAACACATGGACTGCCATAAGGACTAATCATGCTCCTCAGTGCACAGAAGCAGGCTCAGTCCAAAAAGCCCAAAGTTAACCCCCATTGAGTTAGTTAAAGCTAGCCACTCTTATTTGTGTCTCAGTAACTTTTAAATGTTAATCCACAACCTGTACCCACAAACCTCACTGGGCCTTCAAACCCTGTCTCACTCCCAGGAACGCTCATTAAGTCCATCTACAAGCCTATTTTAAAGGGGCTATTCTTCAAAGTTAAGCATGCTATCTATATAAACTAAAATCTAAGAAACCTAATACATGGGAGCTTTCCCTCACCTATCTTGCAACCCCTCTCGGATATACCTAGAGGGTTGAAGCCTGTTTAAACATATCTTACGAAAAAGTGCATGTTCCTCATGTGTCATTTACTGCTTTAAACATTTTTAGTGATACATGCTCACGCTGAAGTGACATATGGTTAGCCTATCTGTATAATTTTCCTTCATTGAAAACTAAAATGTTATTCTTTGTTAAAACGTATCCTTAAAAATGTGCCTGTTCAACGAATGCCACAACATGTAATACAAATGACTGCTAACCCTGATGTTGCTGTTGTGGCGCACCAAGGCTACTTGTTAATTTTGTGCACAACAAAAATAAAGAATAAAAAAAAATAAAAAATCTTGCTATAAGAATCCAGACTGACAGAACTAGCCAGAAGACTGATATTTTGGTTGTATCTGGTGTCAGGATTGTTATTAGGTAAAGTTGCCATTATTTAGTGATTGGAGGAATGGGTGTGGAGTGTTAAAAAAGACAGAATATAACTGTATATAACGCCAGGTAAGTTCCATAATTTACAACATTAAAGAGTTAGTGTTATTCACTAAACTGTGAAACATCAGCTGTTAACTAGAATATTAAAAGTTGAATTTCCTTGCCAATTCATGAAAAGTGCATGTTTAGTGAATAGCCATGAAAGATTAAAAAATAAGTAAGATAGACAAAAGAAGGAATTATTTTTGCTGCGTCTTGTCTAAAATGCTGCCTTATTGTATCTTGGGTTCTAGGGAATCACTTGCCATCCTATCTGCTTTCTTTCCCCGATACCTGCTATCCTGTTCTCCAAATATTTGGGGTTGGAAAGTAGAACTAAAGATGCTAAGATATGCATGGGTACTCTGTCAATGAAAAGTTGCTGAAAATGGATTAATATTGAATATACTAATACGTATGCTGGAATGTTTAAATATATAGGGAAAACATTTCCATTCCTTCCTTTTTCTTTGTACAGTCTTATTTTTCTCTTGAGAAAATCTGCTGTTTTGGCTGTGTGACCAGATGTTCTCTAGTTATATATTCATTCTTTAGAAGTTTCTTAGAAGTATAGGAAGCAGGTGAAAAAACAAAAACAGTGAACTTTAAACTCATGCTCTGCCTGACTGAATGAAGTTATTTCTAGGCCCACTCTTGATTCAGCCGTGACATTTAACCCTCATAGGACCTAAAGAACCTTCCTGCACATTGCAAAGCAGTGCATAAAAAGGCATTCGCGAGAAGAAATGGTTAAGACAGGCCAACGTGCCAAACAGAACACTTAAAACTGCATCCTGTTTGGTTTCTTTGTAAGCTTTCATTTTGCAATGCATTATTTTCTTTATGACAAAGGCAAGAGTTTCCTGCTTTGCATGACTCTTTTAAAACCATACTTGATCTCTCCAAAGTTTTCGACAGACCACCTTTCTTACATTAGCAGCAAAGACACCAAAGGAATGAGGACTTGCTTTGAAACTTCAGGGTTATGTCCCGCTCACAGCAGTTGTTCACTCAAAATATGAACTCACGTCTGTAAAAACAAACAAAAGCATTGTAGAGTAAATTGCTTGATGGCTACTACAAAAAAACACCCTTGGATAGTATTTTTAACACAAAAATGATAAGATATTTCGGAATTTGTAATACATTTAATAAGTTTATATAAAATATGGGATGGATGCTCAGATGTTATGTAGCTTAATGAGGGTACTAATTATTTAACTTTTTTAAAATTAAAAAAAGTTATAATTCCCCCCCCCCAATAAATATTTTTTTTAATGAATTTTATAAAGATAACATATCAAATATCAGTAAGATACGCATGCATCTGAAGTAGTCTAGTATGCATCCAAAGTAGTAACAAAGTGTGCATTTTTTCTACAAGTACATTAACGCCATGGATCAATCATTGCCCTACATACATTTATCCGTATTATAGAACAGCTAAAATTAAGAGGAGGATAGAGTCATGAAATGCAGTAAGAGGAATTTTTTTTCCTAATGGCTTTGATGAGTCTCAGGAAAAGCTATGGTTCCGATATCTGATCTCTGCCAGGATCATTATACAAAATTGTATTCTCTGGCGTGTTCACTTATGGGACGAAATACCATCTGATTCTCCCAGTAAATGAAGTTGGGTGGATGAAAGGGATAACATTCCATCCAGTTATGATGGCGTAGCTTTCAAAATGTTATGTTTTCCTGCAAATGCCCAATCTTTATGACCTTTTGTATTTACAGGGTTATACACTAAAGTGTGAATTGCAGGGAATTCAAAGTAAATTTCAAATTAAAGGTCACTCTAGTTAATAACCCTGAGTATGTGTGTGCTAATGAGCTGCAAACATTGAGGAATTTCTTAGATTTTACTGTTGGTAGCTTGCAGGTATAAGAGTGAGTTTCCGAAAGGTACACAATAGAGACATTCAGAGCGTGGACATCTTGGATAGGTAATCTGCCTATATCTGGCTTTAAATAAATAAATTCCCTATATGAAGCATCAGTCATACAAAGTGGTATAGATTCGGAAGGGAAATCAAAATTATGTTATTTAACAATATATAATATGGTGGCCGCCTGGCCGGTGTCAGTATTACAGTAATATCGGCAATACAAATGCTGGTATATTTTTCAGTATAAACGGAGATTAGCTGCAATACCGGCACCGGCCAGTAGGTGTGAGGTACTGTGAGTGTGGACAGAGGCAGGGATATGAAGTTACACCATCTGCCTCCCTGCCTCTCTCTACTTACAGATCCACAAGGGAGCAGCTCTCAGGTAAGTGAGAGATGGTGGGAGACAAATGGAAGGGAAGTCTGTTATAGGTAACACAGGGGGCACCGGGGAATCAGAGACACTGAGGGTCCCTGAGAGACACAGACGGACACTGGGGGGTCCCTGAAAGACATGGGGACACTGGTGGATACATGAGGTATATGGAGATCCAGGCAGACATGGGGACACTGGGGCACACAGAGGCATAGGGACACTGGGGTTCCTGGGAGACACAGAGACATAGGGACTCTGGGAGATCCTGATAGACACAGAGGCATTGGGACACTGGGGGAAACCTGAGTGTAATGGGGACTCTGGGAGACGTGTGGAAACTGGGAGATATGGGGACACTGGGAGACACTAGGGGATGCTGGAAGACATGGGGAAACTAGGGGACACTAATGGACACTGGAAGACATGGGGACACTGAGACACTAGGGCAGGGGCGTACCTGGAGCGGATCCTATATTTGGCAACCCCCCATAATTTTTTTATTTTTTTTAAAACACCCGCAAATTTATAAATTGTCTTTAGCACTGATCAGTGTTTTTATTTTTATGTATTTAGGACCAAGCACTGTTTTTGTGTTTGAATGTAAGCATGTTTTTGTATGGAGTATGTGTGAGTGAATGTACGGGTGGGTTTGCACGTATTGGCATTTGAATGCAGGCGTGCATTTTTCTGTAGTGTGGTTTTTGAATATGTTGGTGTTTTTTTGTAGTGTTGACATTTGGATGCAGGGTTGTATTTGTGTGTAGTGTAGGCGAAATGCTGAGATGTATGCACATATACATACATACACACACACTGGCACACAGACACATAGGTACACACATGCAGTTACATAGAAGGAGTCATACACAGACAAACACTGGCACATACAGATAGACACACAGATACAAACACACATATAGATAAAAACAGACACATACAGAGAGAGACACACACATACAGACATATTGATACAAACAGATACACAGACACACACTGACATATACAGATACAAATATACCAACACACATACAGATACACAGACACACATGTATAAGTGTGTCTGTGTGTGTTTGTATGGTGAATGCAGTGTGTGTGCTTGTATAGTGGATAATGGTGTGAGGGAAGGGGTGATGGTGTGGGGGGGGTAATGGTGAGGGGGGGTGAAGTGAGAGGGAGCACGGGGGGTGAGGATGAGAGGGAGGGGTGATTGTTAGAGGGAGGGGGTTATTGTTAGAGGGAGGGGGTTATTGTTAGAGGGAGGGGGTTATTGTTAGAGGGAGGGGGTAATTGTGAGAGGGAAGGGGGTGATTGTGAGAGGGAAGGGGGTGATTGTGAGAGGGAAGGGGGTGATTGTGAGAGGGAAGGGGGTGATTGTGAGAGGGAAGGGGGTGATGAGGAGATGGAGGGGGTGATGAGGAGATGGAGGGGGTGATGAGGAGATGGAGGGGGTGATGAGGGGAGGGTCCGCAGAGCTGCAGACCATGGATCTTGCGAGACCATCAGAGTGTTGCCGTGGTAACCCACAGCAACGCTCTGATTGGGCAGTGCACGCAAGACACATGGTCTGCAGTTCTGCACACTGTGGAGCTGCAGACCGGTCTCGGCGATGGGCGCAGGAGGGGCATTGCAGTCTGCCCCGGGCACCCCCCTAGTGAGTGGCACCCGGGGCGGACCGCCCCCGCCCCTTAGTACGCCACTGCACTAGAGGACACTGGAAGACATAGGAAACCAGGGGACATAGACGCGAGGGGATACTGAGAGACACAGGGATACTGGGAGACATAGGGACACAGGGACATTAGGGGATACTAAGAGACATGGAGACACTGGGACACCACTAAGATACAGGGGACAGTGGGAGACATAGGGACACAAAGATATTAGGGGACACTGGGAGACATGAGGACACAGACACTAGGAGACCGGGAAACATGAAGACACTGCGCTGTGAGACAATGGGAGCTATCTCTCTATACAGCAGAATCAAACTGTAAGTAGTGTTTTGGTGATTTGAAAGAATTTATTTTTATTATTTGTTATGCTCTGTGCTCGTAACGTAACAACTAGAAACAGGTAGAGCCTTATTGTTGTCAGGCAAAAAAATGCTGGTTAATTATCATGCCTACTATGAGAATTGCAGTGTTTCCTTACAGAGCAGTCAGTCTGTGTTAAATTCCTTATTGATGTCATATAGAGGCAAGAAAAGAGAATTCAACTCCCTCTGGCAATTACAGCTTTGCACATTAGCAGATATGAACATATGCTCTGTGATATCATTAAGTTATAGTTTTATCATAGTCCCCCCTTAAATAAATAATTATTTCTAAAGCAATTCTTTAACACCACTAAAATATTAGCCATCATGATCGCATATGTTGCAAAACACTGTTAAAACTGCCTTCTTGAAAAGAAAGGAATAATAGTAACTGTTTAGGTTCACTATAACAAAGAATGTGTGGTCTTCCAAAATGGCCACAGAGACCACGTGCTTTTTTTGGGAGTTCTAAGATGGCCTCAGACCATGTGTTTTTGGGAGTACCAAGATAGCCGTAGACCATGTGCTACTTATGAATTAGGTGTATTAACATGAATCCCACAACAATATGGTGTTACAAAACTTCAATTACACTAACTAGCATAAGTTATATCCTAGTAGTTAACCTCCAATTATTACAATTGCTCGCTAACTGGCAAAGATGATGTTTAATAAAAAGATGATAAAAAGGTAAAATTAATTCAAATAAACATTACAACAACACACAGACAGAACATCAATACTAAAAGAGTACTAAACAAATAGACATTTAACAGAGTGAATAACTAAAAGTATAAAAAAAATATCAGAAATTATACAGTTTTAATACAATCCCAGACTTACAGTGATGATGCTATAACACGTGAGGAACAGGAGGGAAAAGCAGTCCATCATTCATGCAGCTTTAATGCAGTAATGCAGGTCCCTTCCCCCCAATTCAATTAGCAGAGTGTAATGTTTTCTGTTTTGGCAAATTTTGTTTATTTTGCTATATATATACACACACAAATTTCTACAGATAGGAAACAGATTGTAGTATTTGGAGTTGGTGTTTGTAAATAATTTTTGCGTTTTAATACATGGATGTGTTTGTATCATAGGCGTGCGCATGGGGTATGCCTGGGCACACCCTAATCCACGCAGCCCGGGCTGTGTGCCTCCATGGGCCAGTAAATCTCCCACACCGGCCCACAGGCTGGGAGGGAGGCAGGAGAGGACACGGGGAGCATCTAGCCACTGCAATGCTCAGATCACGTGAGAGTGCACTCTAGCCTGCATACATTTTTAAATATAAATGAAAACTCAATACGTCCTGATGAAGCCGTCTGGGAACGGCGAAACGCGTAGACGATGTGACGTCATTTGGACTCTATTGATCGGAACCTCGTCTGACCTACCCGTAGGAGACATCTCCCAGTGTGGGAAAGCGTGCTTGTGAGTAATGGGCAAATATACCATTCTACTCACCACTAACTCTAGTAAGCAGTAATCTGTTTACATATTCTTTGTTGTTTTAGAGTGTTTTACACTTGGTTTTTAAAATATATATTTTTTTATTGTTAATTACTTTGCTTGCTAATAAATTGTCATTTAACCATTTAGTCTACCAGTATACATATTGTATGTGATAATCAGCACTATTTATATAGGTGCAACATAATTACTATCCATACAGATCTGCACTATCATTATTTTCAATTCCTTCTTTTTACATGTACCATATGACTTTGATTATGTGATTGACATCCACTGAGAAGTATAAGTATAACCATTTTCCTCATTCTTTATTTCTGGATGCATGTGGGAAGGGGCTTATCACTTTGATATTGCTCCACTTCTTGAGAATTGTTTTATTTCAGACGTTTCCATAATGTGGTGAAGGGATCGCATTGGAGTGTTGTAGCTGAAATATATAATCTTTTCCCTAAATAGAGTATATTACCAATTCTGCAGAACTTATTATAAGCTCTAGTTGTTTGCCCCTATAGAGCTCTTATTAACCCATTTAGCGCTCCGATATTATCTATTCTTTACGTATCTTCACCCACTCCCCCCGGGGTTGCTCACCAAGAAGAGGCATCCTCATTGTCACTCGGGGCTGTGGTCGCTGCTGCCTGCTGGGAAGACGTTCATCTCGCCAACACTGTACACTCTCCAGGGTTTTGTTCAACAGCTCTTTTCTGGCCTCCCCTCTGTAGTCCAACATGGCCGCCTCTGAGACCAGCCCATCCAATCTGTCCAAGAGGTTCTAGACCCTCCAGTAAAACTCCTCCTCCACTTTGAGCGCTGTCCAGGGACCAGCTGGCTCAATATCACTGTAGCCAGGGGCGCTGTACGGGGAAAAGCGCTGCCCTCAATTATAGCTCCATAACGTTACCAGTGTCTCCGAGCTGCTTCTCCTCGCATTAGGACGCCATCCCACCGCTTGCCACCAATGTAACGCAGCTTCCTGTACCCCGGTTGGGTACCTCCACCGGCGGATGCTCCTAGTGCTCACCAAGGACCATCACCACCGCACCGGACACCATAAACACTGCAGACCCCACGAACCGCTGCAGCTTGATTGGGGTCTCGCCGTCTCCTACCCACCCTGGACCTACGACAAGGCTCCAGGTTCCAGTGGGTGAACCTCTCTTCCTTCAGAGAACATAGCAGCTCTTAGAAGAGCTAGTGATTATTCAAAGGAGTATGAAGAGCATAGCAATCCCTTGTAGCAGTTTCCCCCAATAAGAGACAGAACTCAATATTGAGGGTGAAGTAGAACAGAAGGTTTATTGAACACACTGGCCTTTTATACAATTTTCACAGCAAAGTTGACGCCCAGGTGGACCTAGTTGGGCACCGAATACAAAACATACAAGCCAATAAAAACAAAGGCTTACATTCAGACACTCCCATACAGGGCCGGCGCTTCCTATAAGGTGAACTAGGCAGCCGCCTGCGCCTCCATCGCCGGCCCTTTAAATACTGCAGCCGCCTGAGCGCTAGAGCGCTCAGGCGGCTGCCGCACTGCCTCCCCTCCCCTGGCGCGTGGCCGAGCTCCTTTCCGGTCTGCGGTGCCGGCCGGACTGACAGGAAGTGCACAGTCCTATTAGTCCGGCCGGGTACAGGAAACAGAAACTCCTGTACCGGGGACCGGAGAGGAGCTCGGCCACGCTACAGGAAGGGGAGGTGAGGTCGAGGAGGAGAAGAGAAGATTACGGGGGGGGGGGGGAGAAGAAGATTACAGGGAGTGGGGGGAGAGAAGATTACGGGGGGGAGAAGATTACAGGGAGTGGGGGGAGAGAAGATTACAGGGGGGGAGTGGAGATTACAGGGAGGGGGAAGGGAAGATTACAGGGAGGAGGGGAGAGAAGATTACAGGGGGGAATGGGGATTACAGGGAGTGGGAGGAGAGAAGATTACAGGGGGGGAGAGAAGATAACAGGGGGGGAGAGAAGATTACAGGGAGGGGGGAGAGAAGATTACAGGGAGGGGGGAGAGAAGATTACAGGGAGGGGGGAGAGAAGATTACAGGGGAGGGGGGAGAAGAAGAGAAGATTACAGGGAGGGAGGTGAAAAGAAGAAAAGATTACAGGGAGGGAGGGGGGAAGATGAGAAGATTACAGGGAGGGGAGAAGATTACAGGGAGGGAGGGGAGAAGAAGAGAAGATTACAGGGAGGGGGAGAGAAGATTCCAGGGAGGGGGGAGAAGAGAAGATTGCAGGGAGGGGGAGGGGAGATTACAGGGAGGGGGAGAAGATAAGATTACAGGAGGGGGGAAAGAGAAGATTAGGGGGGAGTGGAGAAGATTACAGGGTTGGGGGAGGGAGAAGAAGAGAAGATTACCAAGGGGGAGAAGAAGAGAAGATTACGGGGGAGGGGGGGAGAAGAAGAGAAGATTACAGGGAGGGAGGTGAGAAGAAGAGAAGATTACAGGGAGGGAGGGGGGAGAAGAAGAGAAGATTACAGGAAGGAGATGAGAAGATTACAGGGAGGGGGAGGGGAGAAGAAGAGAAGATTACAGGGAGGGAGGGGAGAAGAAGAGAAGATTACAGGAAGGGAGGGGGAGAAGAAGAGAAGATTACAGGGGGGAAGATGAGAAGATTACAGGGAGGGGGAGGGGAGAAGAGTACAGGGAGGGAGGGGAGAAGAGGAGAAGGGGAGCAGAACACGTGGGGGGAGATGAGAACACAGGGGGAGTTGAGGAGAATGTGGGGGAAGGAGATACCATGAAAGGAGGGTGGGTTGAGGAGAACATGGGGGAAGGAGAGACCACTAAAGGATGGTTGGTTGAGGAGAACATGGGGGAAGGAGAGACCACTGAAGGAGGGGGGGGGGGGTTGAGGAGAACGTGGGGAAGGGAGAGACCACTAAAGGAGGGGGGGTGAGGAGAACATGGGGGAGGGAGAGACCACTAAAAGAGGGGGAGGGTTGAGGAGAACGTGGGGGAGGGAGAGACCACTAAAGGAGGGAGAGGGTGGTGGAGAGACCACTAGGGGAGGGGGGGGGGGAGACCACTAATGGAAAGGGGGCAGAGGAGAGCAGAGACCACTAAGGGGGTGACGAGAGACCACTAATGGAAAGTCGGGGAGAAAAGGAGACCACTAAGGGAGGTGGGGAGGAGGAGAGACCACTAAGGGGCAGGGGAGATCTCTAAGGGACGGAAGGGAGAGCTCTATAGGACAGGGGGCAGGATAGGGAGCTCTTTCACACTACACACACACACAATGCATCCCTACACATAATCAGAAACACACAATGCATCCCTACACACACAGAAACACAACATGCTTCCCTTACACACAGAGAAACACACAATGCATCCATTACACACACAGAGAAAAACAATGCATCTGTTGCACACATACACAGAAACACACAATGCATCACTTACACACACATGCAAACACACATTGCTTCTCTTACACACACAGAGAAACACAATGCATCTCTTACACACACTCAACCCTTACATCCCTTACAACACTTTGCATCCCTTATGCATACAAACACAGATTCACACAATGCATCCCTTACACACCACAAGAAACACACAATACATCCCTTATACACAAACACACACTGCTTTCTATCCCTTACACAAAAACACACTGCTTCCACTACACACAAACACACTGCATCACCTACACAAACTGGTATCCCTATACACTACATACCATAAGCACACACATTAGATCCTCTACAATAACACATAACACATCCCCTACACACTCCACACACTGTGAGCGAACTCATGGGTGAAACATGTAGGTGGACTTATGGGTGGGCCTTATGGGCATACTCGCCGTCAGGCCCTCCCAGAACATTGAATTTTGTGACCACAGTTACAAACAGACTCTAGAGATCCGGTTCTACACCAGACCAGTGGAGCCAGACTGCAGCCAGAGCCCATCACCATCCTCATCTGATTGTAAGTAGGCAATCTAGTATATTATTAGTGACACTAATCTCTAATTTATCTCACATTAAAGGGACACTATAGTCCCCAGAACCACTGCAGCTTAATGAAGTGGTTCTGGTGTCTATAGCCGGTCCCTGCAGGCTTTTTAATGTAAACACACACTGTGTGCAGCACTGGCGTTAGTTCATATGGCAGATCATATGTGTGGGGCATTGTGATGTCACGGGGGGGCGGGGGGGGGGCGGCAAAAATCCTTGCACCGGTCCTGCTCCCATACAGTGTACACAATCCCTCCCCTCTGCCCGTGATACAATTAACAAAGACAATGGACTAACTCAATTAACTCTAAGCAGAAAAAAAACATACATTTCTGGAAAACACCCCATAAACATCCCCATAAAAGTTGCATCCCCTGATAGCCCTGATCTGGGTGAACAACATATCCGAAAATCACCCAGATCGGTTCAGGAATTTCCTGGAAGTCATAGTTTTGACCGACCGTAAGCATGGCCCCATGCCCAAAACAGTAGAATCAGGAATAATGTTCAGTCTCTCTGTCTGGAGTACAAAAGTACATAACTCACATGAACAGAGCCTGTTTAAAGTATTTTAGCCAGGTTTATCACAGGGGCCATAGTCACAGGGTAGGATGCTGGCAAACAGGCCCCTCCAAAAACCTGTGGCGAAGCTGCTTTCGTCACAAGTTCACTCACCACTAGGACCATCAGGGATCAGGGATGGCAGAAGGTAAGAAGGGAGGGGGCTATTTCCTATTCTGTCCCCCTACCCACACACACAATCCCATTAAACAAATTCACACAGCACATATTACTGTATGTATGTATGCGTGTGTGTGTGTGTGTGTGTGTGTATATATATATATATATATATACATATAGATATACATAGATCAATAGATATACATATGCACGTGGCGTGTGTTTGTGCTTTAGGGTGCACACCCTTATGCAATAGACTGCGCACGCTTTTGGTTTGTATGTAATGTTTGCATTTGCGTGCAGGGGTGTGTTTGGATGTAGTGTTGGATTTTAAATGTGGATGTACATTTATGTGTGGTATTGGTGTTTGTAAATACTTTTAGCGTCAGCGTTCAGGGGTGTCTTCGTATGTCATGTTTGCGTTTGCAGGAATGTGTGTTGTTTTGGTGTTTGATTTCTGGGATGTCTGCACATGCACTGCCACATATATATTTACACAGGCATACATACACATTAAACACAGACATACACACTGACACAGATAAACATACCTTGACACATGGATACACACACTGGCAAACAGATACACTGACATATACTGACAGATAAACACTGGCACACAGATACACATTGGCACATACACATACATTATACACACACTGGCATTTACACACACACAGATACACACACTGCAGCTGCTCCCTCTCTCACTCCAGTCGGTGCGTACTATGTCTAGAAGTAAGGCTGTCCCTTACTTTCAGCATCCCATTCTGCAGGCGCGGTCTTAAATGGGCGTGGCGCCTGACCTGTTCCGTTTAGCGATACTCATCGGGTGGCCCTGTTACGGGCAAATGCAAATATTACAAGTTTTAGAATGAAATGTTGTATTTCTTAAACTGTGTACTTTGTCTTTAAGAGATATTGAAAATTGACAAGGTGTTAGAAATGGAACATATTGTTTTTCATAGATGTTTCTTTAAGCAATAACCTCAGTGCATAATATGTTTGCGCCATTTTGTCCCAGACGAATTACAATAACAATAATGCATAAACAAGCTTCAAGGCTATACTACGACTCTTTCAGTACACAATATACTGTGGTAACCCCAAGTTAATGGAACTTCCCCAAATCTGGGAATCTCCCACGACTGTGCACTTACGTCTTAGTATAAACAACAGATAAGCTATTCAGAGTTTGAGATGCCATCTTGACCTAAGCCTGGAAAATTTCCATGACGTATACACCCTTTAGTTATGGCCTTGTATTTTTGCCAAGGTAAGGGAGGTCCTAAAATGAATAAAGTAAAAAAGTTACTTTTTCATATATGAACTATGGTGACCCTAAAATGAAGACAGCCAAGGTATAAATAGGTGTACTTTTAAATGTTAAGAGACAGAGGAGAGACTTGGAGACAGACACTGCTCCATCTTAAAATGACAGAGAGGCTGACATGATGACATGTTCAGAAGGGTATGTTAACCTATTAATGATATTTGCAAGCATTTAGTTTGATCTTAAACTCTGCTATAATGGATTTTATATTTTTATATAATAAATATCCAAAAAGACAAAACTATTGCTTCCAAGACAATCCTTATTTTATATTGTATTCTCAATTATTTATATGTTTTAAATAGAGGACCTCTTACACCAACTATACAAAATTATGGCTAAGATATCTGTATGGTTAGCCCTGCTAAGTTCTATGCTTTAAGACGTTATAGTGGTAAATAAGGGAACCACCTGCGGTTACAGCCCTAAGTGGGTGGGTCACCCGATGGGTAAATCGCTGCAGAACACCAATTTGGTTCTCCAGCAGACTAGGCCGCAGTGAAACCACCCATCAGGACCCAAAGAGGTAGGAAACAGGCGGGTGTATGTAAAAAAATTTACATGTTGCATGTGTGTCTATATCTATGTGTCTGTATGTGTATTTGTGTGTATCTGGATGTGTGTCTGTGTATCTGTGTCAATATCCATGTCTGTGTCAAGTGTGCCTTTGTGTATCAGCATGTGCGTCATATTGTGTATCTGTGTGCCATTCTGTGTATCTGTATGTGTGTTAGTGTGTCTGTGTATTTGTATGTGTGCCAGGGTGTGTATTTGTGTTAGTGTGTGTATATCTGTATGAGTGTCATTGTATGTCTGTGTATCTGGATGTGTGTCATTGTGTGTATGTGCATGTGTGTCAGTGTATGTGTTTGCCTGTCTGTGTGTTAATGTATGTATCTGCATTTGTGTATCAGTGCATTGGCATGTGTGTCAGTGTGTGATACCATGATGCCTGGTTCATCCTGGAACTGCCATTTGATCCCATTTACAAAGACCTGATCTGTGTGTTCAAATTATGTCACTTTCTATGATAAGTGTTGTAAATGAAGTGATGTCTTCTTTTGTCTGACTTTCAGATAACACAAGGAGTGTTAATACATGGAATAAAAAGGTTATTGCATGTAAAAAGGTTGTTTATGTTGTTTTGAACTTTTTATTATTTTCAAATAAATCAGATTCCTGCTGCTTGTTTCTCTAGTAGTGGCTTCATCATTTCTATTTGCATTGTCATTCTTAGTACCATAAGATGTGGCAGAGCATTCTTCATTTTCTTCTCTCTAACACTCTGAGGTAGTCGTTGAGGTCTTTGACTCAATACGTAGACAGCAAATTCAAACAATTCAACTGTGGAACTTCTATCCTATTTTATATTTACCCCATTCTTTTTGGAGTATTGAACATAATCTAAAAGTGTCTGCATTACATATTTTTTTGTTTTTTATTCTTTATTTTGTTTGTGCATGAATTAACAATTAGGTCTGCTACGCCACAATAGCTGTATGAGACCGTTCGTCAACAGATTGTAACATGGCATAAAAAATACTGTGTATTAAAATAAAATACAGGTTAAATCAAGATGTGAGAAAAGAAGGACCTCTGGAGCATAAAGCCCCTATGGACCATGTGCGGTTACCACTGCTGATTGAATATATAAAAAATAACTTTTATTAAATCATTAAAATTGTCCGTCGTAGGATCATAACCAAAAAATAATAAATAAATTAAGAAAAACCAAAAGGAAAAAGAAAGGTAAGGCAGTGCTAGGGGGGGGAGACCTGCTAAATCAGCAACTAAGGCTGAAAAAAATAAAATAAACCTAAATGGTAAATAAAGCATATACTGGTCTCCCAATTACAGCTCATGTGCTATACTATGACTCTGTGTGTGTCTGTGAATAGGTAACAACAAATTTACTGCTAGAAAAAATATATATTAAGTATCTAGCTAAATAGACACACTGTTGCTAGAGCCATAGACACACTCCAAGTTCCCTTTTGGGGTACTTTTCTTTGTTTCAATTTCATTTCTTGAGGTTTCAGTACCATACTGTGTGTCTTATCATATCTCTCCCTTTCCTTTATATAATCCAAAACATGGCGAATTTTCTAACTCAATTACAGAATCCAGGACAATGGTGCAATGATGCTGAGACTGTCTTTTCGGATAGGGATACTATTCCCCTATCCCAAGAAACAAGTATAGAGGTTAGGTCCCGATCTCTGTCGGGTCTGTGTAAGCAGCAGATCAGACTGGGGTGGGAGATCTCCTCACTACAGAATTATCTTACTAAATCAATGATACCGAGAGGTTTAAGGGTACAAATCATGCCAAATATACAAATGGATGATGCTGCGCTCCTAAAGGAGTGGGAGGAGGCAGCCAATCTATGCTCTAGAACATTTATGGATATAATCTGTAGGTTTGAAACCAAGAGATTAGCAAGAGTGAATGAACAAGTTAAGGGAGCTGTTTAATCCATCCAAAATCTGGTAGAAGACCCTAACTTTCAAACCCTTGAACAGAAATTACAGTCAAACCTGAATAAATATCAGGACTCTATTAAAACCCGAAAACACAAAAAATTCTCAAGGGATAATCAAGATTATAGGACTGATAGAGTGTATAGAAGATTTAAAAAAAACCACAAGAGTTGATTCAGACCAGTGCACCACGTCCGAATATGAGACATCAGATACTGACAATGACAAGAACAATACTCGGCAAGATACACATAATACACGTTCAACCAGTGGCATCCTGAAGAAGGGCGTTACTTTTTTAGGGCTCAACCCCCAAATGGGGGAACCACAGGCCCAACACAAGCAAACGAGATACAGGGGGAGGGGACGCAGACGGCAATAGTCAGCAACACCAAAGCTATCAACATCTCAGATATTCCCCTGTCACAGCTTCAGATCCAAGTTCTAATGAAGGGTTTATCATTTGTTCCGGTCCCTCCATTCAATAAGTTCAATTGGTTAAAGGATGTTCACCTTTTTGGTAGAAAGCTGGCACTCCATAAACACTTTCTCAATATCAATGACAAAAAAGCCAGAGAACTGCGATTTAGTGCAAGGGAATATATGTGTTTGCAGGACTTAGTCTCCCTTTTAGAAGATAATGATTGACCTGAGGTAATAGCGAGAATTAGAGAAATCCATTTAATGGACGAATTAACGGCCAGAGTAAAAGGCTCACATAAAAAATTCCTTAAAATATGGGAACCCTGGGACAGCAGCGACATGGGGCAAGGCTGACGTGACTATCCCGCCTGACGGTTCCCTCCCCCCACCTCCCACTTAGCACTAACAGGTGATTGACACCCCCTCCAGATAACTGCCAAACTAGTCCCAACTTTCTCTTCTTTCTCTTCTCCTGTACTCTTCTCTATCCTGTGTCCAATTTCTTTTTCTAGTCCAGTCCAGTAGAAAGGACTGGTCGATGCTGTAAGATTTCTGACACAGAAAGACGCTGGTGAACGATATATGGGGTATCTGTTGGTGCCTCTTCGTAACAACGGATAACCCACCCCTCTGTTAGGGTATGATATAAGATTCGGTGAAAATATTAACGCAAAATGCAACGCACATCTGATGGCTTAATGTCATTTTTGCTACTGAAAAATCTTTGACGATCAGCCAAGGGATAACTACTTGTGTAAACTGAGTTATTGTTCAAAGGCATTGTACACTCTCCTTTTTAATGTGATGTACTATATTTCACTATTTATGACTTTTGCACAAGTCATGCAGCCACTGTTTATTATTGCTGACTCTGTCAAGATGAAAAAATAAAGAATTAAAAAAAAAATACAAAATAAGATAATGATTGTACCCCGGGCTCAGCATATACGGACCTACACCCGAAAAGCAAATTTACCCCTGATCTCAATGAGTTCAAAAATATAGAATGTAGAATCTACCTTTAAATTGATTCAGAAAATCAGTATAGATTCTCTAGAACCTAGACCTAGGAGCAACCTCTACAGTGGTGAATGGAGGGCCCTGTGTGATCTTAAAGACAACGAGGATGTCGTCATTAAACCGGCTGACAAGGGAGGGAATATTGTGGTTTTGAATAAGACACAATATATCCAGATGGTAGATAATCTACTTCTGGATGGTCAAACGTATAAGATCCTCTCCTCTGATCCCTCTAACAAATTCCAGCATGAGTTCAAATCCCTTCTAGATACAGCATTTGATGATGGAGTTCTAAGTAGAGACGAGTATTCATATATATATGTGAAGAAACCCAGTTGTCTCCACGTTTTATGGCCTCCCCAAGGTACATAAGCAGCATTCCACTCTTACAGCCAAACCGATTGTGTCAGGCTCTGGTAACCTTACAAGCAGGGCCAGTGAATATATAGATAACATATTACGGCCCTTCGTACAACAATTACCCTCATATTTGAGGGATACTAAGGACACTCTCAGGTGTCTAGCAACGGTGACCATACCTGAGGGAGCACTGCTTTGTAGCCTTGATGTGGAGGCCCTGTATTCATCTATCCCCCATCAGAGTGGACTTAACCATGTAAAGCACTTTTTGAATACGAGGGGACTTGTACATCAGAAACACACGACATTTGTACTCGATCTCTTGCTTTTCATCTTAACTCACAATTTCTCTCTCTTTAATGGGAAGGTCTATCACCAGGTGCAGGGGACAGCTATGGGTACTCTGTGTGACCCTTCCTATGCTAACCTGCACCTAGGGTGGTGGGAGCAATGTGTGGTTTTCTCTGATTACTTTAAGAAATACACGCACAATATATTCCTTTGGAGGAGATATATTGACGACATCCTCGTTGTCTGGACCAGCACCAGGGATTCCTTTAAAAACTTTGTTCAAGAATTGAATATAAATTACCTCAATCTAAGACTTACTGTTGAGATAGGTGGATCATCTCTCAACTTTTTAGATTGTACCTTTACAGTGTCACCTGCATCTAATATACAGACTACCCTATATAGGAAGGCCACTTCAATCAACACTATGTTGAGATGGGAAAGCAACCATCCCATCTCCCTTAAGAGGGGAATCCCTGTGGGGCAGTACCTCAGATTGAGGAGAAATTGCTCAACTCTAGATGAGTTCATAGTTCAGGCCAAAGTGCTGAGAACTAGATTTAAGGAAAGGGGTTACCCAATCCGCTGCCTGAAACAGGCTTATCACAGAGCTCTTTTGAGTGATCGGTCAGAACTCTTGAAAGACAAGACCAGTCCCCCATCAATAGAACAGATTAGATACGTGACTGATTTTGATGCAGGCTGGCATCAGGTCAAAAGCATTTTGAGCAGATTTTGGCCCCTTCTGTCACAAGACCCCCAACTTGGGAAGGTAGTTACACCACATGTGAATGTTTCTGGATTCACAGTTTCGATACCTTGGTTCCTGCAGGTTTAAATGAAGGGTTTACTTTGTATCTTGTTTTTTATTTGGAGAGATATGATACTGATTGTTTATTACATTTATTTTGTATATTTATGATGTTAATTTCATTTTTTCAATGTAGATTAAGATTTCATCATCAATATCAATGATGCCCTTTTAGTCTGTTGTCAGTGCGTCGTTTACAGAAACATGACTTTATCAGGCTCCTGATAGTACCTCTTAGGACTGTCACCATTTTTTCAAGCATTTGCTATCACTATTTGCTCATTTTATTATTGTTCATCTATTATTATTTTCCAGTTTTAGGGGGTCCATTCATTATAGGTCTAGTGCTGTTTTCAAGGCACCTCCCTCTCCTTGTAGCTGTAGGAGTTGCCTTACTAGAAGTTATACAATTATCTGTGGATATTTTCTTCTCCTCTATCTTTATATATATTGGAAGAGCAGTACATTTCACCTTTATATCCCCTCCCCCCCTTGGTTTACACTTTTCTCCTGTTTTATGTAATAGATGTATGTTTCATTTTCGTTTGAGTATACTGTCAGTGTTGGCGTTATCACTTTAAGATCCTGCAGTCACTTATGCTTCACAACTTCTAGATCGGGAGGTGATAGGGCATTCCACGGACCGTGCCATTCATCACTTTAAGAGTGATACACTATATAGATTTGCTAGGATAAGGCACCACCTGGGTTAATGCCCATCTGGGCTATCCATCCTGTGACCGAGCATCTAAATAAATCACGGTTAACTTTCCGTCAGGGCCAGTGTCCGTTGAGATCATCTAATCAATAGGGTACTGATACGTCTTCTGGGGGCGTGTCATATGCCTCCCATCAGTTATGGCGGGAATTATGGTTTACACGCCCCCATCCCCTATTGGTTAGCGACTCACTTAAAAAGACAGACGAATCAGGGCACAGCTAGAGATTATTGCCTCTGACGAAGACGCTAGAGAGCGCTAAAACGCGTGTCAGGCTTCAGACTTGTTTTTTAGGCAGGGTACAGCTTATCCACTTGCTACTACCTCTCTTTTAGACAGGACAAACAAGGACAAACAAGTACATCGGGGGATATTATTGTGGGCTAGGGCAGGGTGCCATACAACCTCAGGATACCTAGGACTGGGACAATTAGTCCAGTCCATTAGAAGGCAGATTTAGGAGTTTGTACCTGTAGTCCACAACTTTTCCTCTGTCCCTCCACGTTCCCATTCTGGCACGGAGCTCTAGCGATAGCCAGTACTGTCAGCGTTGAAATCACTGGGCAGTTGGCTTTCCGCTATATTTTCTACAATTTAGCAAGAGCTTTTTCGAGGGGTTTTGTTCAGTTGTGTCTCTCCCTCTATCCGACGACTTATTGATTCCAGTTAATTTGTTGCTATGTTATTCAGCCCACGGGTATGAGGTCTGAGGGTGTTTGGCTCTAGCAACAGTGTGTCTATTTAGCTAGATACTTAATATATATTTTTTCTAGCAGTACATTTGTTGTTACCTATTCACAGACACACACAGAGTCATAGTATAGCACATGAGCTGTAATT
Organism: Pelobates fuscus; assembly: GCF_036172605.1. NCBI lineage: Eukaryota > Metazoa > Chordata > Amphibia > Anura > Pelobatidae > Pelobates > Pelobates fuscus. The sequence continues at coordinate 335,562,236 of NC_086317.1, read as the reverse complement.
GGGAGACCAGTATATGCTTTATTTACCATTTAGATTTATTTAAATTTTTTCAGCCTTAGTTGCTGATTTAGCAGGTCTCACCCCTAGCACTGCCTTACTTTTCTTTTTCCTTTTGTTTTTTCTCAATTTATTTATTATTTTTTGGTTATGATCCTACGACAGACAATTTTAAGGATTTAATAAAAGTTATTTTTTATATATTCAATCAGGAGTGGCAACCGCACATGGTCCATAGGGGCTTTATGCTCCAGAGGTCCTTCTTTTCTCTTTTTGTTTCACTTAGCATTCAAGTGAGGGTTACCCCCTTCAGGTTTATCCCTTTGGGGTACTTTTCTTTGTTTAAATCAAGATGTGTCAGTGTATGAAAATGCATAAGGATTAATGAAGATGTGCTTTGTAGTCTAACACTGAGTAACTACATATAGTAAGGTAACATGCTATGAAATTAATAGACACAGGAATAATCTAGTGCATGTTGGTCGGTACAATTAGCTTAGCGGTAGTAATGAACGGTGTATGCACTGTGTGTGCTTATAGTGAGTTAGTGGAGACCAGAATAGCATAGTGCATGTTACAGAGAATTAACAGCTTAACTGGTGTGTTGTAAGTTGTATGCACAGTGTTATGGCGAGTTAATAAAGATAAAGATAGTAATAGCACAGTGCATGATAGACTATATAAACAGAGTGACGGTAGTGATTAAAGTCTATGTACTATGCCTGCTTATAGTGAAGAAAATAAATCCCTAGGAGGCCCCATAGGTACATAGGTATGGAGATCGACATTCAAACGAAGGAAACCAAATGAAAAAGAACATCAGCTCCTGGCTGTTGAGCATGTAGGCTTTTCGTGATTATGTGTGTAGTGCCGGGGATGTGAAGGGTTAACTCAGCCTATACCCTGCTGGGGCAGCACAAAGTCTAGTTTCGAGTGTCCCGATATCAGGCTTTGTAGACCACCTGGTGGAAAGGAGCAGGTGAGATTCTGTGAGGGAGCTGGCTTCTTCACCCGATCCCAGGCCGGCAGCCAGGTCTTGAAGGCAGCTGAGGGAAGTGGCACGCTGAGGGCAATGTGAGGCCCATCTCCAGCCCTGACAGGGGCAGGCCTCCTCATAACATGGACTCGGCTTTGAGAGTCCCGCCCAGAGTGGAAGCCTCGGATGGCCTGGGAGTCCCGCCGCCAGTGTGTGATCTTCCAGCGAGGTGGTTGGTACTGTGGGGGTAGGCCCCTGGTAGCCTTCAGTCTAGGCAGGCGGGCAACAGAGGTAATTGGTGCTGGGGAAAAGGCTGCACCCAAGGGTTGTCTGCTCTGCTCCGCTCTCCGATGCCCCTGTACCTCTATCTGAGGCTGATGTGGCGACGGGACTGTGCGCTTCTCCAATTCTGCCCAGAAGAATTGAAATCGCGTCTAGGCGCCTGAGAGACTGCTCCACCAGGCAAGTGTAAACTCCGCTGGATTGTACATGAGGGTGCTTCGGAATGATTGGTGCGTCCGCCATTTTGCTGAGACCCTTGTCTCTGATGTGTGTGCTCAACTATAAGCAATAAAGGTGAGCGCTTTCAGCTAGTGGGTACCAGGATGACCCCCACCGGTCCAGATGGGGGGGGGGGGACAGGGCAGCAAAGAGTCAGAGTATTTGTGGGGCCTATACCGGGAGATCGTCCGCCTCTCCCGGGCAACAAGCCTCTCGTCGTGCTAGGCCGCAGGACCTCTTGGATCGAATACCCCTAAGGATGGTGTAATCTGCCTATGCAGTGTGACAGGCTATGCAGAGGTTGTTCTGCTGTCGTTTGTAGTTAGTTGATGAGGATTTCTTGAGGTATTTTCCATCAAATTTGCTCCGTAACTCTGGAGCTTCAGAGAAATGGGTCCATCCATCTTAGGTGTCAGGCCCTGCCCCTGCATTGCATTTTTAAACTAGAACACACATCCACACAATTTTCAGAAATACAGTGAGTCTAGGCTTATAGAGTCGGGATGCCCCTTATCTTGATATTTGTCCACCTATGGCGATCCTCCGCTTGATCCGCTCTCATCTGGAGCATGGTTTGGTAGGTTTGTAGTTGGGATAGGGTTTCTTTCATGCCCTGTACCTCCTGACATAGGTCAAGTATGTTTTCTTCTGAGGCCTGAGTGCGTGCCGTAATCGCCGTGATTTCGGTTTTGAGCAGGTCCAAATCTGCGGCATGGAGTTGCCTCATTTCGTGTAACAGGTCTGCTATGTCCTGTTTTGTGGCTGGGTTTTGGTTGTGTCCCGGTACCAGTTCGGCTATGTGCGGACCGGCCTGCGTGGTGCCTGTGGGCCGCATCTCAAGCCCCTCTTATTCTCTGGTTGCTCCTGCGCCATCTTTGGGACAGTTGGGCGCTGTAATATTGCGCCTATATCTTGCGTGTCCTTATTAATGTTCTGTGGGGTCTTCTGGTTCTTTTTACCCATGCTTGCAGTGGTTTGTGGGGGGTGTTGGTTCTGGTAAGAGGGGGAGTATAGATAGGATTCTGGCCACTCCGGTATTTCCCACGTTGGCCGTGTGTTGCGCGGTTCGGAATAGGCCCCAGGCCTTCTGCGTAGTTTCCTGCTAGGTTGCGGGAATAAGAAAGGCATCGGGTTGTGGCTCCCCTCCGGGCGGTTCAAGGTGGGTAGTTTGCTCCGTCTGTTTTGCGGTGAGAGCGTTGTTTGTATCCCGTCATTTGTTCGTTGTCGGAGCTTGAGCAAGTTGCGGCCATTTCGTTTGAGCGCTCCAGTCTATAATTTTAATGGTAGTTGTATTTTTTTTTTTTTGTGCATAAGATTTACAGCAGTGCTTGTATAGCCACAATAGCTTTCACAAGTGCATTTGTCATTAAATATAACAGAAACATGACATGCAGAGAACTTGCACATTTTTTAGTGTATTATATATCGCTTAAGCTAGCTGGACTATTGAATCTCCGTGTGGAGTGGTAGTTGTATTTTAACAGTGAGAGACAGAATCTTTTTTTTTTTTTTTTTTTATTCTGAAAAACGCATGTCAAAAAAGTTATAAATTGATTTGCATGTCAATGAGTGAAATAAGTATTTGATCCCTTTAACTTAGTACTTGGTGGCAAAACCCTTGTTGGCAATCACAGAGGTCAGACATTTCTTGTAGTCACACATTTCTTGTGGCCACCAGGTTTGCACACATCTCAGGAGGGATTTTGTCCCACTCCTCTTTGCAGATCCTTTCAAAATCATAAAGGTTTTGAGGCTGACGTTTGGCACTTTGATGTGGTGCAGTTGTCCTGTCCCCTTAGCAGAAACACTCCCCCAAAGCATAATGCTTCCACATCCATGTTTGACGGTGGGGATGGTGTTCTTGGGGTCATAGGAAGTATTTCTCCTCCTCCAAACACGGCGAGTTGAGTTGAAGCAAAAAAGCTTGATTATGGTCTCATCTGACCACAGCACTTTCACCCAGTTCTCCTCTGAATCATTCAGATGTTCATTGGCAACCTTCAGACAGGCCTGCACATGTGCTTTCTTGAGCAGAGGGACCTTGCAGGCGGTGCAGGATTTCAATCCTTCACGGGGTAGTGTGTTACCAATTGTTTCTATGTTCCCAACTGCCTTAAGATCATTAACCAAATCCTCCCATGCAGTTCTAGTCTGATCCCTTACCGTTCTCATGATCATTGAAACTCCACGAGGTGAGATCTTGCATGGAGCACAGACCGAGGGAGACTGACAGTTATTTTGTGTTTCTTCCATTTGCGAATAATCGCATCAACTGTTGTCACCTTCTCACCAAGCTACTTGGCGATGGTCTTGTAGCCCATTCCAGCCTTGTGTAGGTCTACAATATTGTCCCTGACATCCTTGGACAGCTCTTTGGTCTTGGCCATGGTGGAGAGTTTGGAATCTGACTGATTAATTGCTTCTGTGGACACATGTTTTTTATACAGGTAACGAGCTTAGATTAGGAGCACTCCCTTTTAGAGAGTGCTCCTAACCTCAGCTCGTTACCTGTATAAAAGACACCTGTGAGCCAGAAATCTTGCTGATTGATAGGGGATCAAATACTTATTTCACTCATTGACATGCAAATCAATTTAGAACTTTTTTGACATGCATTTTTCTGGATTTTTTTTTAATATTCTGCCTCTCACTGTTAAAATACACCTACCATTAAAATTATAGACTGATCATTTCTTTGTCAGTGGGCAAACGTTCAAAATCAGCAGGGGATCAAATACTTTTTTCCCCTCACTGTACATATTTGAACAGGGTGCATTTAACATTGCGGATTGCTTTTCACTAAGAGTGAAGGAGGTGTTGGAGGCAAGTTGCCTTTTTTTTCTGCCTGTGAAATAGTTGAATTATTAACTATGAATAAACTCATTTAACTCAAGACCAAGTCAACATGTTTTATCATCTCACAGGTAGGTATGTTCTACTGCAAAGAAGGCAGGCGTATTGCTAATGGGGGGTTTGAACCCTGGGTGGGCAGATGAAAATCCCTAAGTCAAATTTCTACTGTTATATATTGTTAAAATTTGCTTACAATTTTACATTTTATTGTGTCAATTTCAACAGAATTTGGCACTTCTACAAGTATAAATGTCAGGTCAGGTTCATTCAGAACCAAGCTATGTCCGACGTTTTTGTTTTAAAATTTAAAATATGCATTGGCATTTCATTTGTATGTTATTTATACTTTTCGTATCTGTTTCTGTTAGGGTGATAATTTATGCTCTTTGGCAATGCTGTTTAATGTGAATTTTAAAGGGACACTATAGTTACCTGAACAACTACAGCTTAATGTATTTGTTCAGGTGAGATATATAGCTCCCTGCAGGCAATCTAATGTAAACACTGTATTTTCAGAGAAAATACAGTGTTTACATTGATTGATAGGAATACCTCCAGTGGCCCTCACTCAGACGGCCACTAGAGGGACTTCCTATCATGCAGGGCCCTAAAAAGGCCCTGTACACGCCAGACGTTTGAAAATACATCTGACGTGTGCAGGAGAGAGAAGGCACTGTGTGCGCGCCTTCTCTCTCCAGCCTGTCAGAGAGGAGAGGGTGCGGGCAAAGACCGCGAGCTGAGCTGTCAGTCAGCTCAGCTCGCGATAGTGCGCTCAGGACTTCAGAGGGCGGCATGAATGCCGCCCTCTGAAGTATGTGTGCATGTGCAGGGAAGCCAGCATGGTCACAATGGAGCAATGACAGCATGCAGCATGGAGTCTATTAAACATTTGCCCTTTCGTTTAGCTTATATTTTGTATGTAGGAATTTCGTTTAAGTTTTAGTAAACGAATACAAAAAAATCGAAATCGTATTCGTCCAAAAAACTAATGCACATGTCTAGAAAACAATGTTGTGTATCATACCCCCCGAACATCTTGCTGCAGAGTTGCAGGAACGTTGAACATGGTTTCTAAAAAAAATAAAAAAATAAACCATTGCCTGGTAGACTAATATAAACTAGAGTATTTTTCAGTATTGCACAATCTCTCTGTTTTTTTTAATACTAGGCTATATGAGACATTCACAATTTACAGTGAACTATTTTACAATAAAAATAAATTGTAAATTAAGAACAGATGAAGCCTCTCAATAACTGTAAATTCAACTTCCCTCTCCATTTGTTTTCTTTTCCTTTGAACACTTGGTGTCACTAGCTTAACATGTTTTTTTCCTAAACAAAATATGCTTCTAACTTCTGAAATTTTAGGTCACTTAATAATTCAGAAGTGAGTTGATCCATAAAAAAATTAAGTGAAATCATGCATAAACATTATTTTTAGGAGCTAAAAGCCGCATTGCTTTCCCAGTTGTCATTGATAGGTCATTCACCATTTAAACATCTAAAAGCTGCCGTTCTCATGTGTTATTTAATAAGTCTAATGATAGTGCAAGGCCTCTGGCACAATAACTCGGCAAAACCACACTCAAAATGAATGAGCCAAAGTCTAATGAGATCAAATCTTGCAGGGACATTCCTGTGTTCACTATTACATATTTTAATGTTTTGGGTTAGATTTTTGCCAATTAATACCAAAACTAAAAATAAGTGAGCAATCTTTAAAGTACCAAATAAAGATAATAGGATTAAAAATAGATCATTCACAAAAATATTCCATAAAATGGTGCATTTTCTAACATTAGAAAATAAACAATAGCACAAACTTGCACGTGGACAAGCACACACATACACAAAATAAAAAGTGGCATTTAATTGAAAAAAATAAAATGAATTGCAAGTATTTTTAAGGCTTTATATACCATCAAAATAAGAAAACAAATAGGATTTACAGGGATAGCTGCATGCATTGCTTGGATAAAACCTTACTGCCCTATTGCTTTTATTTTTGTTCTGTCTGATTTTAAAGGAACACTACAGCATTAGAAATACAAATCGGTATTCCTAATACAATAGTGCCTTAGTCACCGTTTAGGTGACCAGGCCAGCACTGCCAGAGTTAAAATGGGTAGTTTACTTACCTTTTCTTCCATGCAAAACTGGTCTCCTCGTTGATGCTCCGCCTCTTTAGCCAAGATCACTGTTGATGATTTGGGTCAATCCAATGCTTTCCCACAGAAAAAGGCGCGCAGTAAAAGGCTGCGATGCGCCAATCAGATGCAGGGATGGACTGGCCCACCGGGACACCGGGAAATTTCCCGGTGGGCCGCAACACTTTGGGCTAGGGAGACAGCCCTAATACCTTTACCATTTAAGTAATTTCCCCTTGTACTCCTCAGAGGAGTGCAAGGGAATTATAGAGGGAAGTGTTGGGGGAAGTGTCAGTGAGTTTGTCTGTAGTGATCAAGTGTACGTGTGTCTGTGAGCATGTGCGTGTCAGTGAGCTTGTCTGTAGTGAGCATGTGTATGTATGTATGTCAGTGAGCTTGTCTATAATGAGCTTGGGTGTGTCAGTGAGCTTGTCTGTAGTAAGCGTGTGTGTGTCAGAGAGTTTGTCTGTACAAAGCTTGTGTGTACCTGTAAGCTTGTCTGTGTTTGTCAATGATCTTGTGTGTGTAAGTGAGATTGTCTGTGTCACAGAGTATAACCCTAACACACGAGTTTAGGATAGCAAGGAACGGACAAAGGGAATATAAATGTCTTACCGGGCCTTAGCGTGGCCGGACTACATGTTAGTAACATAAAAACACAGGATGTGATGGCAGATAAGAACCATTCGGCCCATCTAGTCTGCCCAATTTTCTAAATACTCTCATCCCCTGGCCTTATCTTATAGCTAGGATAGTCGTATGCCTATCACATGCATGCTTAAACTCCTTCACTGTTTTAACATCTGCCACTTCAGCTGGAAGGCTATTCCATGCATCCACTACCCTCTCAGTAAAGTAATACTTCCTGATATTTTTAAATATCTGCCCCTCTAATGTAAGACTATGTCCTCTTGTTGTGGTAGTTTTTCTTCTTTTAAATATAGTCTACTTCTTTACTGTGTTGATTCCCTTTATGTATCAGATAAGGTTAGATAGAGTAAAGAGTAGTCGAAATACAAGCTGAGGTCTGGGTAATGGAGAGACAGCAAAAACGAGAACTAGCCAGAGTCAGATACACAGTGATAATCAGAAGGGAAACAAAACAGGCAAGGGTAAAGAGAAAGTCAAAATCAGGTCAATACAATACAATAACACAAGGAACACACTTAAGGGTACTGGGAATAGAAACCACAATAGGACACAGAATCTAGGGCCCATTAAGTTTAAATAAGTCTTTGTTTAATTAGTTTGGTTCACGTCATGCCTGCGCCCGCAAAACGGACGCATTACTTTTGGTAATGAGGTTGAGTGCTAAAGGCACGGTGAATCTTGTGAAAATTGATAGCAAGATGAATGCAGCATATTATCAGAAAATACTAGCAGACAATTTGCATTCTTCTGCACGAAGGCTGCTCATGGAATGCTTGCTTTGGAACCTCGCTTTATGACAAACCTTAGGAATTTTCTTGAGACTTGCTCCATAGGTATGTGCAGATTTGCGTCTTTCCAATCTAACGTTGCCATAAAATCTCCTTTCTGAAGTGTATGCATGACAGAAGCAACTTTCATTCTGAAGTGTTGATATGGAATCATACTGTTTATTCCCTTCAGATCTAGAATGGGACAAAAGGACATATCTGGTTTTGGGACCAAAAACAACAGACAGTAAACTCATTGAAGTTGTTGGATCTTTGGAACTCTCGCTATGATCTAGAATGGGACAAAAGGACACATCTGGTTTTGGGACCAAGAACAACAGACAGTAAACTCATTGAAGTTGTTGGATCTTTGGAACTCTCGCTATGACACCTTTTTTAATAGTGTTACAGTAGCGGAGAACAGAGCTTGATTTTTTTTAGCTTTAATCAGTAAGAGAATATAAGGAAATTTGGTCTTGGTATATCTGAGAATTTGATTTTGTATCCTCTTGTAACCAGATTCAAGATCCATGGATTTTAAGTGGTTTCTCTCTATCTGTGCAAAAAATGCCCTTTATTTTTTTATTTTTTATTTCTTTATTTTTGGTGCAGTAAAGATTACAAACAATCCTGTGATGCCACAACAGCAGACACAGGCAAGGTAATGTATACAATGTCATGGCGATAAACAGTTGCACATTTTTTAATTATAAGACAGGCTATATGCACGATTAAGTTCGTTGCGAGTAGATTAGTTATGTCGGCAATTGTGAGATTCATTAATAAAGAATAACTGGAGCATAGAGTGTAGTCTTTGCCGTTGAACATATGTTTCTATGTGAAGCCATAGGTATGATGCATGCTTGTAATTTGCAAGTGTGAAGAAGGCGAGTTATGCATGAGTGCCAGGCAGCCGAACCCAGCTTCTATAAGTGGTTAGCTGACAGGCTCTGTGATATCATGAGTGTTATGTGCGGTACAGCAATATACAATTATGTAAGGCGTATTGTGAGAGTGTTAGCTAGATAAGAGTGGTCAAACAGTGTACATTTCTTTGCAATTCTGCATTGGCAATGAGTCTCTGTGTAGAGGGCTGCGATCTGGCATATCTAGCGTCTATTGTAGTAGAGGCTTTAAGCGATTACCTCTGTGGTTCTTGCCGTGTGGGTCCACTTTTAGCCTATACCCAGCACAGGGAAAGATACTGGAGGTGCGTGAGAGTCCTGCTGGGGCACAGCAAGGTGCAGCTCCGCTGGCTCGTTGGCCCATCGTCTGGGCAGGGGCCTGGTATGGTCGCGGTCCAGCCCCAGGCCTTGTTTTGGGCCCACCTGATGACACTGCAGGCTTGAGTCCTTTCTAGAGGTGATGTGACCGGGTCTCCTGGGTGCTTGGCGCCGCTTGCAGCGAGGAATCTTCTGCTTTTGCGGTTTATACGGCGGGTGGGTTCCCGGCTTGGAGGTGCGGTGGATGGCATATTGTGTTGCCTGGGTGAGTGTCCTCCCCGTGGGTAGTTTTCCCGCCATCCCCAGTGGGCTTCGCTTCATACCTCGTGTGGGGTGGGTGTTGGTGGTACTTGCCTGCAGCTTGTCCCAGAAGGCTTGGAAGATTGCCTCCAGCCTGGAGTCATAGTAGTCGAGGAGAGTCTCATGTGTTTGGCTGGGATTTTGAAACATCTGCAAAGGGGCCTCCGCCATCTTGTGTGGTCTGGGCTCCGCCACGTGTCCGCTGTACTTGGTATACAGTGGCGGTCGGGTGGAAGCTGGGCTTCTAATGCGGACCGGGATGACCCCCACCGGTCCAAAGGGGGGGGATAGGGGACCATCAGCGTTGATTGCTGGGTCTGGCCCTGGGGAGAGCGGCCGCCTCCCCCCAGTTCCATCGCCATTAGGCCGCACGCGGTGTGCCGGCTACCCGGTTCCAATGGGCATCTGTGAGGCATCGTTGCGTTCAGCGGTGCTCCCACAGTGTGGGTAGAGCACCCTGGATGTGCTGTGGGCTCAGTAGCCATGAATTTAGCCACAGATTCCGCCCGCTCGGCAGGAGCTCGTGGCATGCACGTCCGTGCAGCTACGAGGTCAGGCTCCGCACCCTTCCTTTCGGTTTTTATGTTCATCAAACTTCGGGTCTTTTCTTTGCCGACAGAAAAAACAAAACAGGATCTTTCTTGATGTCCTCTGCAGCTTTTGTACTGGTTGGTTTCCAACAGTTGTCGGATCAATTCTTGTGTCTGAATACCAAGACACTGAACATTCGCCCAAAGACAGCTCTGATCTAGATGAGGGTCTTTTCCGTTTATGCCTTTTACTAATTGGTACTTGAACGGGTGCTGGTACATTTGACTTTACAGATTCTTTGAATGATTTCAATGTTTGGGCAAGGTTGTCTTAAAGCCATGATTAAAATGATTTCATGTCCGGTTGCTTAGATTTTTCAAGCGTTAAGGACGAACATTGAATGCAGATTTTTCTTTTTGTATCATCTGGTAGTGGTGTGGAACAATCGCTACATACCAGATGTTTTGTTTTATAAGTAGCCTTTTTTGGTATTGGAGTAGTCACTTTGTCTTTATCCATCATTTCAGAAGAATCAGGACTAGACATATCTGCAAAAAATTCTATAATTCAAATTTGCTTAATAGTAAAACAGACAACAGAGATTTTAAAGAGTTGAGACTAAACAAATCTCACCTTTAAAACCTCTGACCCTAGTGGGGTTGCTGGTGACATGATAAATCTGTTCTGGCTAGCATCCATGTTGTCAGCAGGATCTGCACAGTTTAAAGAGACAACATTTAAAAGAAATTTGCGCCAACTTTCAGAAGTTCCAATCGTGCATGAGCAGTAGCACGATCAGAACTTCGGTGGACGCAAAGCCTCCTTGGCGTACGTTCCTTTGCTGTGCGCTTGCATCTTTATCGGGCAGTGATTTGCTGCCTCTAAAGACATCCCACTTTCTTTGCCAGTGATCACACTCGGCATAAAGCAAGGAACTCATACCTGCTCCGTAATTCTGGAGCGTGGCCACTCAGTTCTCTAGCTGGGAGGCTATCAGGCAAGGTCCACCATGTGCCTCGTTCATGATGAAACAAGAAAGAGAACTAAAGGTTCATGGCAGGTTGGTGTCATACCTATTGGGGGAGGAACTTTGTATGTTTATTTTAATTTCAGATGCTTATCCCAGGGAAAAGTACATCCCTATTGTACTGCCACTATATTAAGGAAAAAGGAATTTACGGTAAATACAATTCCAGTTTTTTGTTGTAACCACTTGGCCTTCTGGTTAGGGTCATTGTCATGCTGGAAAGTCCAAGAGCATCCCCTGCGCAGCCTTTGTGCAGAAGAATGCAAATTGTATGCCAGTTATTTTCTGATAATATGCTGCGTTCATCTTGCCATCAATTTTCACAAGATTCCCTGTGCCTTTAGAGCTCACGCCTCAACCCCCCTGAAACATCAGTGAGCCACCACCATGTGGGGATAGTATTCTTTTCACTATAGGCCTTGTTGACCCCTCTCCAAACATAGGGCTCATGGTTGTAACCATAAAGCTCTATTTTGGTCTCGTCACTCCAAATTACAGAAGCTGTGAGGCGTGTCAAGGTCTTGTCGGGCATATTGTAACCGGGTTTCTTTCTGGCAGTGAAGGTTCTGGAGTGGCCATCACAGTCTCCTGACCTTAATATCATTGAGCAACTCTGGGGAGATCTCAAATGTGTGGCTCATGCAAGATGACCAAAGACTTTGCATGACCAGGAGGCATTTTGCCAAGACAAATGGGCAGCTATGCCACCTGCAAGAATTAGGGGGCTCATAGACAACTATTACAAAAGACTGCATGCTGTCATTGATGCTAAAGAGGGCAATACACAGTATTAAGAAATAAGGGTATGCAGATTTTTGAACAGTGCTCATTTGGAGTGCTAATTGGAGTGAGATGTCAGCCAACTGGAGTCCAATCAATGAGATGAGATTGGAGGTGTTGGTTACAGCTGCCCTGCCCTATAAAAAACACACACCAGTTCTGGGTTTGCTTTTCACAAGAAGCATTGCCTGATGTGAATGATGCCTCCCACAAAAGAGCTCTCAGAAGACCTATGATTAAGAATTGTTGACTTGTATAAAGCTGGAAAGGGTTATAAAAGTATCTCCAGAAGCCTTGCTGTTCATCAGTCCACGGTAAGACAAATTGTCTATAAATGGAGAAAGTTCAGCACTGCTGCTACTCTCCCTAGGAGTGGCCGTCCTGTAAAGATGACTGCAAGAGCACAGCACAGACTGCTCAATGAGGTGAAGAAGAATCCTAGAGTGTCAGCTAAAGACTTACAAAAGTCACTGGCAAATGCTAACATCCCTCTTAGCGAATCTACAATACTTAAAACACTAAACAAGAATGGATTTCATGCGAGGATACCACAGAGGAAGCCACTGCTGTCCAAACAAAACATTGCTGCACGTTTACAGTTTGCACAAAAGCACCTGGATGTTCCACAGTAGTACTGGCAAAATATTCTGTGGACAGATGAAACCAAAGTTGAGTTGTTTGGAAGAAACACACAACACTATGTGTGGCGAAAATGAGGCACAGCACAACAACATCAAAACCTCATCCCAACTGTGAAGTATGGTGGTGGGGGCATCATGGTTTGGGGCTGCTTTGCTGCGTCAGGGCCTGGACGGATTGCTATCATTGAAGGAAAAATGAATTCCCAAGTTTATCAAGACATTTTGCAGGAGAACGTAAGGCCATCTGTCTACCAGCTGAAGCTCAACAGAACAGAAGAAGGAGGTTCAACCAGTTATTAAATCCAAGGGTTCACATACTTTTTCCACCTGCACTGTGAATGTTTACATGGTGTGTTCAATAAAAACATGGCAACATTTCATTCTTTGTGTGTTATTAGTTTAAGCAGACTGTGATTGTCTATTGTTGTGACTTAGATGATGATCAGATCACATTGTATGACCAATTTGTGCAGAAATCCATATCATTCCAAAGGGTTCACATACTTTTTCTTGCAACTATATATTACCAATTTTCCAAGGGTATGCAACTTTTTTAGAACAACTGTATATACACACACACACTACCATGGCACAATGACGGCCAGGGCTGCTTTGCATTCCCAGTCCGTCCCTGATCCGATGGTCTTCTGATACAATACACAGTTATTATTATTCTATTTTACAGAAGCGCCTCTGGTGGCTGTCATGTTTACATCCACTACAGGAAGGTTAACCAGCAATGTAAACTGTAAAGTTAAAAGGTTCATTGCGGTGACATCGTCTGGGTACCTATAGCGTTTCATTAAGGACTAGCCACATGCATTGTTTTCAAATTCATGAATAGTCCCTTATTAAGCCATAGTACTTTTCTATTGTGCCAATAACATTATTAAAACTAGTATCAATATCAATAAATAAAACTAGTATAAAAATATTAGATTCCTGAAGTAAAATCTTGCAAAGTACATGAAGATAAATAAAAAGCTAGTATATATTTGAAGACGTCACGCATTATTGATACCTTGTTTCTAAATGTTTAACTTCTAGTCCAGAACAAATATGGTTTTGAGCATGAAGGAAATGGGGCTGCATAGGTGAAAAACTCACCTATAACATTTCTCAGTGAGTGTGATGGTTTACAACTACAGTGCATAACACTGCCTTTTAAAGACTTTTAAAGACAGAGAACTTAAAAAAACCAGAGGAATCCATGCAGACCATGTGGGAGTCATCCCCAGGAGACAATTGTTTGAGAACATCAGGAGGAACATAGACCTGATATGGAAGCTTACAACCACAGATACCCCGGCACTAATAAAATGGCCCTACATGTTCCAACTTCCCGAACACTTTCATAACCACAGTGCGAGCAATGTACACTATCGTCACGGCGCAGATCACAATAACTGGAGCACACAATAAAACAATTCACACTGAGCAATGGTACGAGGCAGGGTTGACCCCTCTCGCTACTGCTGTTTGTGATGTCCCTGGAGCCCTTGTTGCAGGCCATTCGTAATCACCCCTCCATCCACAGAGTAAAAGTTCGAGACCAGAACTTCGTAGTATCGGGATACGCAGACGATGTCCACCTCACACTAACGAATAGTAGAGAATCTATGAGAGCCTTGGTCCCACTCCTGTCCACTTACGGAGACTTGTCAGGCTACAAGGTGAACATGGAGAAGTCCAGTGCTCTCTCCTTAGACCTCTCGGTGGCGGACACAGCACAGATCAGCAGCATGTATAAAATACGAATGGCACAAATATTAGTTATACTCTGGACAATTCACTCATGACTTTCCCTCTCTTTTTCTTTTTTGCCAATTAGGCTTCCTTGCATTGTCTTGTATTTGTAAGACAGTATTATATTGTAATGTTAATGTTATAAGTCTTTGATTGCAGGATATATTATGTGGCTGTATTCAAGTGGAATTAACGATTTTTTTTATTTTTTTTTTGTATAAAAATATGACTGGCACACAACCATATGAAATATCTGGGGATAAATCTCACTGCTAACCCAGAGAACTTATATCAGGCCAACTATGCCCCTCTTATACAGGCATTGACAGACGACATGGAGAGGTGGACAGACAAACCGATATCCTGGATCCTGGATCCTGGAACCGATATCCTGGATTTATTCACTCAATAAAAATTAACATCCTCCCCGCATACTATTCCTATTTCAGGCCCTACCCCTGCCAATTGTCAAAAACGACCTAGCACCCCTACAAAGAGAAATAGGTTCATTTGGCAGTACAAGAGGTACCTTGTGGCACACAATATTCTATACAGCCCCAAAAAGGTCAGACGTCTGGGACTCCCACACCTCCATTACTACTATGTGGCTGCCCAACTCACACAGGTAGCCCTATGACACAATCCCCCAGATCAGAGGAGATGGGTGGACTTAGAGTCCCTGATGATGGACGCTGATCTCCCACAACTACATATATGGCTTCCAAAAGAACATAGGGCACCACTGCGAACCACCTGCCCGTCAACCACCCTCTCCATCCGCGTCTAGGACAACTCTGCACAAAAACACGACCTGATGTCCTTCCCATCCCCCATGATGCCCTTACTTAGAAATAGAGCCTTCCCCCCGGGCATGAGAGCACGAGACTATAAGGGCCTAGAATATGCGGGACTGCAACGTATACACCAAATATATGTAGGCGACGAAATGATCTCTGTTAACGAACTTAACACTAGATACAAATTAACAATCACAAATTTCTTCAGATACATTCAGATGCGAGAGTTTGCAAGCTTACCTCACATAAAGTAAGTGTCCCGTAAGCGGCCCACCTTTTATGAGAAGCTGTGTGACGCTGAGACATATCAGAAGGGTCTGATCAGCAATATATAATCTCACCTCTGCTCCACCACCACGGACTAGGGAGAGTTGATCTATACTAGCAGATGGGAGGTGGAACTGGAAGAAGTGCTAGAGGGCACTGATTGGCAGGAGATATGGGAGGCCAATAGTAAAACATTGATTTCTGTGACGATGCAGGAACAGGCCTTTAAAACAATGTTCAGATGGTACACTACACCCTAGTGGTCACATTTTGGAAGGAGGTGGGGAAGTTGGCCTCCCAGATCCCACAAATACATGTTAGTCTTGACCCATAGGTGTTCCTGCTATCTAGACCAATTGACAGTTGGGCGGGACCAGAGATGGCTCTATTACACAACATTACATTATCGGCCCAATGACCCCAACCATGGCCACGGTACTCAATAAACTTAAGGATAACTATCTCATGGAAAAACAGCTCATGTCAGGGGGACACTAAAGAAATTTACTCGAATCTGGGAGCCATGGAAAGCTTACTCAGGGACACTGGGGGGGGGGGGACTTAGGCAACTCAGAGCTCCACCTGGACTCCGTCTCGGGCGCCTGGAGGGGTACAACCTGGCTGCCCTCTACTCTTCCACCCCGCTTACCTGCTTGCTACCTATTCCGATCAGGACCCGAAACTTCCCTTCATCTTGTAACTTTCTCTGAACCTCCTCTATCTTCTTCCCTCCTCATCTCCTGTCACCTCTCCTCATTCCTCTTCCCATTCTCCATAGGATTAAAACTACTCATCATTCACTCAACTCGCATTGAAACACATATACAAGAAACAACAAAAGGACAAACCCTTTTAAGGCGGGTACAAAAACCTAACAGTCACATACCAGCACAATTATAGCTGAGACCTACATAACCGTTGCCACCTATTTTGCGACTTCTAAAGCCTTATGTAAGACTGTTATGTTAATATAATGTTACGTGGATTCAAAGTTCAAAAGATATCGCAATGTTCTATGTGCGACTTGTCACATAAGTGATTGTGAACTACGGTATATTACTATATTTGCTAACCTTGCTAAAACTGGCAAAAATAAAGAATTAAAAAAAAATAAAAATATAATGTTTAAGCTCTGTATGGACAAAGGTCAAATTGCAGCAGTTAAAAAAGCAGCCTTTTTGTTTAACAAGTTGAAGGGCTTTGTTTATGATAATAGCTAAATCACTAAACACACGCTCTAGGCATCATAACTGCTACAAGTTAATTGTAATAGTTATTTTACCAGAGGGCTATGAGATCAATTCTGTCTTTTTAATTTGTTATATAAACCAGATTTGTTAGTTTGGCAGCCTGGGGGTTTAATAATTTATTTTGGTTGAAACCTGGTTACCGTCACAAATATTTTTGACAAATAATGAGGTAGGAAGTGAATCTTAAACATTACCTTGCTTGAAGCAAAGGGGTTATATTCCAGGTGCTGGGAATCCTATAGTATTTAGAAAAATGATCATTAACATAGAAAAGCAGGCATGTTTGTACATGTTGACAATTCAGTATTGCAAATATAATTGCATTATCCTATTACAAACAATCCTATTTCATATGGCTTCTGATATCTATTCATAACATAAAAAACTAAATGTATGCTTTCTGGAAAAATGTGTCTTCACATTACATGAGAATAGATACCTTGTGAGATACTGCTTACCTCAACTGGATAGGTATAATCAACCACTTTGTCCCTCGTGTTCCTCCCTCTGGACTTTCCCCGGTTAGCTGTTTGGCCACACAGAGGAGATAGAAATAGCATGAAGGAGAAATGCAAAACAGCAAGGAGAGGCCTTGTGGACCATGACCACACATATTAAAATTAATTAGTAAGCATAAAGTTTAGTTTAGATCCAGGGCCGGACTGGGAATACAAAGCAGCCCCAGAAAAAAAATGTTTCCAGCCCCACACATAGTTTGTGTGTGTGCGCCTACATGTGTGTGTCAGTCAGTGGATGTGTCAGTCAACAGTCAACAGGTGTGGGTGTGTCAGTCAGTGGGTGTCTCATAAGGCACTAAATATATGATTTATAATAGTGATAGATTATATATTTATGTGCATTGGCATCTGTTATATTGTTACTTAAAGGGATACTCCAGGCACCCAGACCACTTCTGCCCATTGGAGTGGTCTGGGTGCCAACTCCCACTACCCTTAACCCTGCAAGTGTTATTATTGCAGTTTTCATAAACTGCAATATTTACCTTGCAGGATTAAGTCCTCCTCTAGTGTCTGTCTACTAGACAGCCACTAGAGGGACTTCCGTGTTCATAGAACACGAAAAGTGTTTTCAGCTACGCTGGACGTCCTCACACTATGTGATGACCTCCAGCATCGCTGAAATCTCCATAGGAAAGCATTGAATAATGCTTACCAAGGGGAGGTCTAATGCGCGTGCGCGGCGATTGGCGCGCATGAGCATTAGGTCTTCCCCGCCGGCTGACATCAGTGGGAGAGAAGAGTAGGTGGAGCCTGACCCAGCACCGAGGGACATCGGCGCTGGACTTCGGTAAGTCACTGAAGGTGTTTTAACCCCTTCAGCAACTTGGGATGGGGGGTGGGAGGGAGAGAGGCACTCCATGGTCCTGCAGTGCCAGGAAAATTAATATGTATTTCTGGCACTGGAGAATCCCTTTAACTGCAGCCCCCCGCTCCAGACAATCCATGAGTGCTACAGTACTGTAACACATAGCCTCCAGACTGCCCGTCTGTTGTTATGGGCCTGCTTAGGGACACTTCCCTAAGCAGGGCAATCCTCCATTCTCGAATCGACATCAGTATACATGCTCCACTTGAATAAATCACACAAACTCCATGGCACAAAACAGAAAAGCTCACTGGCACACACCCACAAATGTACTGCAGACATGCTCTCTGACACACAATTTGACTACAGACAAACTCAATGAAACACACAGACACACACACAAGCTCACTACACATGAACTCTGTCACACCAACATACACAAGTTCACTACATACATACAAACACACACACTCATTACAGACAAGATCATTGACGCACAAACTCTGATACACACAAGCCTACTACAGACAAACTAATTAAAAAACACATACAAGCTCACTACTGACACACACAAGCTCACTGACGCACATACAAGCTCACTACAGATAAGCTCACTCACACAAACACACATAAGCTCACAACAGACAAGCACACACAATCTCAATACTGACATGCTCACTCATACAAGCACACACAAGCTCACTACAATATTATATATATATATATATATATATATACATATATACAGAATAATAACAGACAGGTGGTGGCCTGGAGGAGGAATGTTACAGCACTTTATCATCCATGGATTGTCGGGAGTGAGGGACTGCAGGTTAGTAACAATATAACAGCCCCAAAAGCACATAAATATTATCTCTATCACTATGATAAATAATATTTAGTGCCTTGATAGTTGTACGTTAAAGTGAACCTGGCAAGACAGACTACAAGCTCATTACAGACAAGCTCACTGACACACACACACACACAAGCTCACTACAGACAAGATCACTGACACATACACACAAACAAGAAAAAAACTGGAAAAAAAATGTTTGTGGTTTAAAGAGTGTTTTTTGGGCTAATATACTGTTTAGGTGCTGCTCTTATTTTTTTTTAATTTTTATTGATAGTGCCATTTTTTCACTTGTTTAATTGTGTTACGCTCACTGACACACAAAAACACACACACACACAAACTCACTGCAGATAAGATCACGGACACACATACACACACAAGCTCGCTACGGAGAAGATGGCTGACACACACACACACACACAAAGATCAATGACACACACACACAAGCTCACTACAGACAAGATCACAGACACACATACACACAGAAGTTCCCTACAGCAAACTTCACTGACACCCAGAAAAAAATCACTGACACCCACAAGCTCACTACTGACAAGCCTACTCACCCACATACACACACACACACACACACACACAATCACTAAGCAAATCTAGAAGTATCTATTGTCACGACAGTGACCCCTACACGCAGAGTGTAATTAGAAAGTGACGTATACTGGACCTTAGAATGGCTGGACTTAAACGCCAAGGAGTAGTCGAAAGGAATAGCCAAGAGTCAAGGGAGTACGGAAAGCAGGCACACGAGAATAACCAAGCAAAAATCAGGAAACCAGCGAGTAGAATAGTCAGAGGAAAAGCCAAAAGTCAAATACCAGTAAATACAAATAAATGATCTCAAGAGCACTAAAGGGAACTATCAAGAACCACAATAGGGCACTGAACAATTGAAAAAGGCGCCTTTTTATAGTGTGGTTCCTTTAGCTTTAAATCCACACCCCCAAAAGGTCTGGGGGCGTGGTAATGTTTGAATACCCGCGGGATAATTATGCTGACATCGGCGCGCATGCCTGTCTGGAGCGGGCGGCGTCCAAGAGACTGTGCCTCCTCCCGGAAGCAAGAAGAGAGGACGCCCCACTGCGCGGATCCCGGAGGGATAAGGTAAGGTATCGTTACACCGATTACTGGCAGTGGAGACTTGCAGGGCAGCATGAGGTTATCTCTTCCTGTGTGAAAGGTTGAGGCTTGCTGAGACTGGGGGTGGGGCTGCAGTGCGGGGGTGGGCTTCTGCTGCTAGCAGGCTGCAGACTTTGCCGATGTATCAGCTGCTGGCAGCCTCAGTGCAGGCATCCAGTTAGGTGCAGTAGCCCCCCAACACACTGAAAAAAATAATTTTCAAGTGGTTTTATATATTGTGCCTGGCCCCACATGCCACCAGGAAATTTCCCGGTATCCCGGTGGACCAGTCCGGTGTTCTATCATTCTGCTATACCTGTCAGATTTCTATACCCTCGTCACTTCCAGGGAGGGGAATCAGCTGGATCCTGTGCTGCACATGTGTGCTAGCACTCCTGCTACTCCTCCACAGCCAGGTCCTGGAAGATAAGTAAAACTAGTTTTACACTTTCATTATAGTTAGTGCATTCCCTAAGCTTATGACATGGGACATTTAGGGTTAATCTTAGGGTTCAAATTAGGGTTAGGATTAGGGACTTGTTCACATTTAGTGATATTTCACAATAGGGGAATATCACTAAATAGTGATTTCTCACACTTTATTTTAACCCTTACCCCAAGGGTTAGGGTAAGAATAGAGAGTGAGAGAGGTTAGAAGCACTTACCTAACCCTTATTTGAACC
The DNA here is from genome assembly GCF_036172605.1 of Pelobates fuscus. Lineage (NCBI taxonomy): Eukaryota > Metazoa > Chordata > Amphibia > Anura > Pelobatidae > Pelobates > Pelobates fuscus. Next base: position 335,541,780 of record NC_086317.1, on the reverse strand, counting down.
CTCACTTAACCCTAAATGTCCCATGTACATAAGCTTAGTGAATGCACTAACTATAATGAAAGTGTAAAACTAGTTTTACTTACCTTCCAGGACCTTGCTGTGGAGGAGCAGCAGGAGTGCTAGCACGCATGTGCAGCACAGGATCCAGCTGATTCCCCTCCCCGGAAGTGACGAGGGTATAGAAATCTGACGAGGTATAGCATAATGATAGAACAGATTTCACAGTGATAGAAAATGCAACCCAGGAGAGTAATGCATTAATATTCTGTCGGGCACTGTTGGAAACCTCCGAAAGTTCTCTGCTGCTAGCCTAGATCTTTATCCTTCCTGCAGTACTAGCTCAAAATGTTGAAGTCTAAGTCGCAGGTGATGTCTAAATCAAGCAATTTTTTTTCTCCTACTGAAGATTTTTATGTGAATTTTAATGAATGCAGAAATATAAATAAAAATCAAAGTGCTTCACTTGAACATGCTTACTCAATATTGATCTAACCACAAAAATCTATGCTGATTTACTCACTGGCAGATAACTGCACAGCATTTAACCCCCCCTAATAAACTGCACGCCCGTTCTAAGGAATAAGCAGCAGAACATTGATACGTACCATTGCGTCACTTTCTAAAGTCCTTACAAAAAAAGACTAGGTACACATTTCCAATGCATTGACTGAACTTCCGTTGGCAAATAGATGTACTGTGCACATTGCAATATGATATGAACAGATCTATGCAGAAATACACTAACATTGTATGAACATGTTAAGCCAAGCTTGTTTTTACAGCGCAATGGAACTTCCAACTCACCAGGTACAGTGCCAAGAAACACAGATAATTATTGCCAGCTAAAGATGTGGCTCTTGGTTCGGTTACAGAAAGAGCTTGTCTATGTTTCCTTGTTAGATCACCTTCCTGATTTAAGGTGACTAGAAACTCCACCTGCTTGCAAAGTCATTTTAATTATTAACATGGCATTATTAGCATGGAAGCTAGTAGTCAGAAGGGTAACACAATATAATTAAGACAATTGTACAAGTTCTGAAGCAAAACAAAACCTAGAATTTAACCGCAATTTACTTCTTTCATATTAGCCCATACTTATTATATATCATGTTGTTCAGGGGAAATAGGGCTTTCATTTCACATCAAATATTTATATATGAAACAATTTAATATGAATGAAAAGAAATAAAATTAAGAAATTAAGAAATATTGTTATTGTCCAAGTTCTGCATGACATTTTAACTGTGAATGTTATAATACTGTTAGCTTTTACTGCAATAAAATTTATATATTCGTATGCTTACAGTTACTTGCAAATTTCATTTGTTACGCAGTGAAATTTGCCAGATTGGTTTGCTCGGTCTATGTTGCATTTGAGACCATATGGCAGCTCACAAATGAAAATGACCCCCATCATGGCATACCATTTGCAAAAGTAGACAATCCAGGTGTCACAAACTTACCTTAACCCGGTGCCCGCGCCGTTCCTCTGGCCACGCGTGCAGAATGTACCGCGTTGCCGCATTGCCTCAGTCCTTCGGCCGCACGGCCCTAATGCTCCACGTGGCCCGAATAGATTGCTTAACGTCTGTCCTCGAACGGCTCCCTCTGCTGGTTCACAGGACAAACTGCAGCCCCTATAAATAACATATTGTCATGACCATAGTTTTAATTGTTGTTTATGTTAATTATGTTTAACTAACGGAAACTGAAAACCACTGATAATGTGCACCCTTTATACGACACCATAGATATGGGATATGACGATGTGCCACTGCAACATTTCTTTTCTGTAAACCGATATTTACCAATGTTTGGCTTTTTAGTAAGCCCATGTAAACTGCGACCACTGTCAATGCAAAAATAAAGAATAATAAAAAAAAAAAAATATTGCCATGACGTCATGACCTTAAAGGGACCACGTCATCTAGGCGACCCAATGCTGTTTAGGGTTGCACAGATGACATGGATCATTATGGATCATTGGGAATTATTTTGAGCCTCTTTAAGGCTTGTTTTAGCCCCTATTAATTTCCCTCTCGTGGTTTCTTGTTAGATCCTCATTTAGTGGCCCTAGAAATTCTCTTGGGATTTCCAGTGTTTGACCTCGGCTTCGTATTTGACTTGTGATTTCTGGTATCCTGTAGACATGTGCAATTCGTTTCATTCCGAAAGTACATTCGAACGAATTTCGTGAAATTCGGATGCTTACGAATTTCTGAAGTGCCGAACCGAACCAAATTGCCGAATTGCTTTGGATTTCTGAAAAAAGTGATAAAAGAAGAGAGGGAGGAAAAATTACATGAATGATGACAGGAACCTTGACCAATCAGCTAAATCCTGGCACTGGGAGCCCTATAGATGTGTAAGTGGTTGTGGTGTTTAGGGTTAGGAAGCCCTTCAGATGTGTAAGTGGTTGTGGTGGCAAAGTGCTTCAGATTTCTGAAAAGTGGCAAAACAAGAGAGGGATGCTTACGAATGTCCGAATTGCCGAACCGAACGCTATTGGTCCGCAATGGCCAGACAACTTAACATACAGAGGCAGATAGAAAAATATAAAAATAAGAGGGGTCCAAGAAACACTACAATTGGAAGAACTGCCCCATTTCATCAGGCGCCTAGTGGCAACAGTTCTGCCGTCCAAACAGGCCAAGCAGTTTATATTCGACGGAGTGTACAGGACAGCAAAATCACCCCAAGCCCCTACATCGGCGCCACGAGATCTCATCCTATGCTGCTGCACAATGTCTGACAAGCTGGGCCTACTGGCGGCATTTCAAGGGAAGACCCCATATGAGTTGGAGAATTGCCAAATCTCTCTTCCAAGACTTGAGCAGAGACACACTCATATGGCGTAAAGCAATGTGGCCACTCACCAAACTTCTTCCGGAAGCAGGCATTACCTACAGGTGGCTGACACCGAAGACCCAAAAACAAGAAAAGTCGTTACCACCTCTGTACCTTTCAATGTTTGCACTTAAAGCGGCACTGTCATGGCCGAACCCGTTTCTTTTTTTTTTAACCCCCCTCCACTACATCTAACGGACCCCTAGTCACCCCCAAACGCCTCTAAGCCCCCCATATTATCTATTTTTTTACTTTATTTTCAGCCCCGACCTAAGTTCAGGGCGCCGCCATCTTTGTGTGGGTAGACGAAGTCCCTGTGGGACATGTCATCTGCCCACACTAGATAGTGCTGTGAGATTCCCGCACATGCCCAGTTAAACACTTGGGCATGCGAAAGGGAATTTAATCCATTCATTCGTCAGAAAGAAGAATGAATGAATAGAAATGTCAGACGAACAAACAAACACTGAATATCAGTGTTCGTTTGTTCGTTCAGTTTATTACAAGGAGGCAGCTACTGGCACGCAGCTCCCTCCTTGTAATATGTAATATGACCCCCATAATAGCATAAAGGAGATTAAAACCTCCTGAATGCCCCTACTCGCTATACCGCGAGTAGGGGCATGTCTACTAAACAGTGAGCAGCCTCTGAATGCTCACTTAAAAAAAAAAATATGGGGGCGTGTCCTGGACGCGGACCGGAGCAGCCGCATGTAACTAGAGCTCCAGGCCACGACGGCTAATTAGGAGACATTAAAATAAGCTAAAGCCGACAAAAGCGGCCGAGAACCGCTGAAATCCAAGATGTCCCAGCCCAAAAGCAAGCGGACCGGAGAGAGGGAAGAAAAAAGCTATTTTTTTGCCTCGAGGGCAGGACAGGGTAAGGCCCCAAATCAGGCAGAGCACATACAAGATGGCGTCGGAGGGGAACTCGAAACAGAGACCCTGCATGGCGAGTGTGAACACGACAGCCCACTGACCCACAATACCCTGAAAAAACTTCTGGAAGAGATGTCAGACAAGATTGTGGGGAAGATGGACAGCGCCATCAAAAACTTTAGAAAAGAAATACAAGATATAGGCCAGCGCACCTCGCACGCGGAGAATCAACTCTCAGAAATGGCGGAGCCTCACAACTCCCTGGCTGACACGGTAGAGGGCCTGGTCGCAAGACTGGACAGCCTGGACCTCAAAATTGCGGATATGGAAGACCGGGCACGCTGCAACAATCTGCGAATAAGAGGAGTTGCAGAAGTGGTTAAAACAGAAGACCTCACCACTTATATCATGGGCTTGCTGAGGGAACTGGCTCCAGACTTGCCACAGGATCTGCTCCTGTTGGATAGGATCCACAGTCACCAAAATTCTTACCGGCTGACACACCAAGATACATCCTACTACGAATGCACTATTATCACGCCAAGGAAGCAACACTCAATGCCAGCAGAAGAAGGAAAGAATTACCAACGGCTTATAAAGGGGCCACCATATATGCGGACATCTCCTCATACACCTTAAAAAGAAGACACGACTTCCGAGACATAACCACATACAGATGGCTACCCTACCAAACATCTGGTGCTGAGAGAAGGGAAAACCACCGTCATTGGATCCCCGGAGGACGGCTTAAGAATCTTGCTGGATTTGAACATAACTGTCATACCATCGACGGAACAAGAGAGGAATAGGGCCAAGGCCCCACAGGAATGGAAGAGGGTGAAAAAGAGATAAGAGACAGAGACTTTGCATGTGGAGGTGGCACCTATAAGCACAAGACCACCAACTACCGGGCAGGGTAAAGTACGGTATTGCACTACACACACAGTATGACTTATGTGCTCCTGATTGAGCAAGGGGACAGGTGGGGGTTTCTACTTTATAGCACAGAGGGACCAGGGGATCGCAGAACCCGGGCTACTAATCCCCACCCTGGCCAATGAGCAGAGACGCACCAAACTAGCATACCCACCCGAATCAGAGGTGCACAGCCAGAGAGACATCCACAAACGCCTCCCTATGCAGGGATATATTATAGTGGTAGAAAAGTAAAAAAAATAAAAATGAAACACCAGTCATCAGTTTAATGTCTAAGGCTTTAGACAAAAGTTGGAACTTTCCAACGTACAAAACAAAATAGCCGCAGAGGGAGACAGCTCCCAAAGGACGTGAGGCCATAAGCCTCTTCCCCCAAGGCACGAATATGCAGTGCCACGCCGGCTCAACGGCACCACTAGTTGTTAGGAATGTTTATGTAAATACTTTCATTTATGTTACTGTATTGATGTATGTTTTATGCTATGTTTTCACCCCACATGTTGGGCAAATTGCTGCCAAACAGACATCAGGGTTAGTGGATAACCCGACACTAACAGCCACACGAATATTGACGAGGCCTGGGAATTGCCAGAACAAGGTCACCAAATGTTCCGCAAGCCCAATAGGAATACGACCTAATACACAGAGGGACACACTGCTCAGCTCGACCAAGCTGGGGAGAGCAGGAACCCCTCAAACCATAGACCGTCACGTGAGATGTAAGGCGTACCGCACTCACAAGCCACTGTGAAGCTCTGTACCTTTAACGTCAGGGGCCTCAATGCACCAGTAAAAAATCACTTGCTAAACAGGGAAGTTAGAGCCCTGGGAGCAGACATAATATGCCTCCAAGAAACACACTTCAGACACAATGATCACCCAACAATACTGACCACCGACTTTCCACACCAATTTCACGCTACGTCTCCCACGAAGGCTAGAGGGGCATCCATTCTAATACACAAAGCCGTCTCGTTCACACTACACTCCGCAGACATAGACCCGAATGGTAGATACATCATACGCCATCAAAAACTTTAGAAAAGAAATACAAGATATAGGCCAGCGCACCTCGCACGCGGAGAATCAACTCTCAGAAATGGCGGAGCCTCACAACTCCCTGGCTGACACGGTAGAGGGCCTGGTCGCAAGACTGGACAGCCTGGACCTCAAAATTGCGGATATGGAAGACCGGGCACGCTGCAACAATCTGCGAATAAGAGGAGTTGCAGAAGTGGTTAAAACAGAAGACCTCACCACTTATATCATGGGCTTGCTGAGGGAACTGGCTCCAGACTTGCCACAGGATCTGCTCCTGTTGGATAGGATCCACAGTCACCAAAATTCTTACCGGCTGACACACCAAGATACATCCTACTACGAATGCACTATTATCACGCCAAGGAAGCAACACTCAATGCCAGCAGAAGAAGGAAAGAATTACCAACGGCTTATAAAGGGGCCACCATATATGCGGACATCTCCTCATACACCTTAAAAAGAAGACACGACTTCCGAGACATAACCACATACAGATGGCTACCCTACCAAACATCTGGTGCTGAGAGAAGGGAAAACCACCGTCATTGGATCCCCGGAGGACGGCTTAAGAATCTTGCTGGATTTGAACATAACTGTCATACCATCGACGGAACAAGAGAGGAATAGGGCCAAGGCCCCACAGGAATGGAAGAGGGTGAAAAAGAGATAAGAGACAGAGACTTTGCATGTGGAGGTGGCACCTATAAGCACAAGACCACCAACTACCGGGCAGGGTAAAGTACGGTATTGCACTACACACACAGTATGACTTATGTGCTCCTGATTGAGCAAGGGGACAGGTGGGGGTTTCTACTTTATAGCACAGAGGGACCAGGGGATCGCAGAACCCGGGCTACTAATCCCCACCCTGGCCAATGAGCAGAGACGCACCAAACTAGCATACCCACCCGAATCAGAGGTGCACAGCCAGAGAGACATCCACAAACGCCTCCCTATGCAGGGATATATTATAGTGGTAGAAAAGTAAAAAAAATAAAAATGAAACACCAGTCATCAGTTTAATGTCTAAGGCTTTAGACAAAAGTTGGAACTTTCCAACGTACAAAACAAAATAGCCGCAGAGGGAGACAGCTCCCAAAGGACGTGAGGCCATAAGCCTCTTCCCCCAAGGCACGAATATGCAGTGCCACGCCGGCTCAACGGCACCACTAGTTGTTAGGAATGTTTATGTAAATACTTTCATTTATGTTACTGTATTGATGTATGTTTTATGCTATGTTTTCACCCCACATGTTGGGCAAATTGCTGCCAAACAGACATCAGGGTTAGTGGATAACCCGACACTAACAGCCACACGAATATTGACGAGGCCTGGGAATTGCCAGAACAAGGTCACCAAATGTTCCGCAAGCCCAATAGGAATACGACCTAATACACAGAGGGACACACTGCTCAGCTCGACCAAGCTGGGGAGAGCAGGAACCCCTCAAACCATAGACCGTCACGTGAGATGTAAGGCGTACCGCACTCACAAGCCACTGTGAAGCTCTGTACCTTTAACGTCAGGGGCCTCAATGCACCAGTAAAAAATCACTTGCTAAACAGGGAAGTTAGAGCCCTGGGAGCAGACATAATATGCCTCCAAGAAACACACTTCAGACACAATGATCACCCAACAATACTGACCACCGACTTTCCACACCAATTTCACGCTACGTCTCCCACGAAGGCTAGAGGGGCATCCATTCTAATACACAAAGCCGTCTCGTTCACACTACACTCCGCAGACATAGACCCGAATGGTAGATACATCATACTCCAGGGGTTGTTTAATGACATGCTATACACCATCGTAAATGTCTACTCCCCGAATAGAAACCAGAGAAACTTCTTGCACAAAATCCTAATTAAAATAAACCACAACCAGATGGGTATCACGGTGATAGGGGGAGACTTCAACCACATAATTGACCCACAACTTGACACAACCTTACCACCACACCGGAAACACCACCGCCCCTTAAAGAGACAATGCAGGGCTATTGTGAAACTCTTACACAACCATCATCTATATGGAGAGTCACACACCGCAGCGGTAGACCAACTCCTACACAGCGACATAGAGCAAATCACATGGTCCGACCACGCACCAGTGACCTTAGAATACAAAAACAATTACGACTTTAAACATCGCAGCCCATGGAAAATTAACAACTCTTTGTTGAGGGATAGAGAATTTGCTAACTCCCTGATGGGGGACCTTCAAACATACTTTCAATAAAACGACACAAAAGACACCACTGATACAACACTATGACAAAACAGTAGCGCGCGGCCTGCTAATACGCAGGGAGACCTATGTAAAAAAATCACGCCAAACTCAACTACGGGCATGGCAGGTAGAGTTGTATGAGATGAATAGACTAAACCAACAAACCCCATCTGCAGAGACGAAAGATAAAATAACTCAAATTTCAAAGCTCATGCACCAACAAGCACTAGACACAATGAATTCTCACATGCAGAAGCTCAAAATAACACACTACACACAAGGAAATAAGGCAAGCAAATTATTGGCTCAAAGACTAAAAACAAGACAGTCGAATCAGAAAATATCTCACCTCACAGACCAGACTGGTACCAAAATCTCCACGCCCAAGGGAATAAGCGAGGTGTTCGCAACATATTACTCCTCACTATATAACATTCAGAACGACACACAGACAACACACCTATCTAACATTAGCATCGGGAACTACCTAGACGGGGTGCAGCTGCCTAGGCTCACACCCCAACAACAGGCAGCCCTAACTGGGCCAATAGAGGCCCAAGAGATAGGGGACCTAATCAAAAATCTTCCGTCGGGAAAATCCCCGGGACCGGACGGGTTCGACCACAATTACTACAAACATGCAGAAATAAGTTTCAGCGCTTAGTAGATAATCCCCTTAGAAATAATAAGGGTGTATTTATATGCAAAATAGTGTTTATAATATTAGAAAGAAAAACTAAACAATGCTATAAAAACCAAAAACAACTAAAGTTCAAAATAGTAGTATGTAGAGATACCTTGGGTAAAGAGAGACAAAAGAATATATAGTGTAACTCTATAACAAATTTATTGCCCAGGGTATAAAAAGGTCCCCCCAACATATAAACTCTTACACAAAATAAAATATGGTACTCATCATTGTGCAGGAAAAAACCTTGTAACTGCTCGTTTGAAGTTCAGACTGATAGTCCGGTTCCCCAGAGGAGACGACGGCTGCCTGGTGCACTCAGGAGGGCTGTCTGTAATTGTATCAGTGGGGAAGCGCTGGCGGTAAGTCCGGCTTCTTTGAAGAGCTTGTGAAGGAGGGTATGCTGCAGATGAGATTTCTCGCACCCTATCAACGCGTTTCGCCCTTCTTCCGAGGGCTTTTTCAAGATAGGTGCTCCAGACATTGCTTGGCAGTTATATACTTTGCCGGGCAAACTAATTCAAATTTCTTAAACCCTAATAAAAAAATAACTACTACACATAAACGCCAATTATAATACAGTAATAGACATGCAAATCTTAAAAGCTGTAATACAATACCATCCTGGTGTAGTTGAAAGGCAATTATAATATAGTAATAGACATGCAAATCTTAAAAGCTGTTAAACAATACCATCCTGGTGTCGTTAAAAGGCAACCTAAAATATCGTTAAAATACATAAACTTTAAAATATTCAATGGTACCAATAGTAGAGATTGCTGTTGGCATATTTGTACGTCTTGCTCTTACATTTTAATATTGCTATTAACATCGTTACTTTTTTTGGTATGGTAGTGATATATATTTGCAAACGAATGGTACCGCTATGGGGACCAGGTTCGCCCCAAGCTATGCCAACTGGGAAAATCTGTTCATCTGGCAAGGGCACCAGTGGGGGGCGAACCTGGTCTTCTATAGACGATACATTGATTGTTTTTTTGTATGGAGAGGAAAGGAGGCAGAGCTCATAGAGTTTCTAACATACATCAATAAGAATGAATATAACCTATCCTTTACACACAAGTATAGTTCTACAAACATAGATTTCTTGGACTTGGTCCTATATACGGATCAACAAAAAACTTTAAAGTCTAAGACTTTTTTCAAGAGTGTGGACGTGAACAGCTATATTTTGACTTCTAGCTGCCACTATCCATCATGGCTATCAGGTGTCCCATTTGGCCAATTTCTAAAAAAGTCCAAAAAAACTGTACGGACCCTGAAATATGCGATCAACAACTCCAAAAGGTAAAACAACAATTTATAGAAAAAAGCTATGATGAAAAAATATTAGAAGCAGCCCTTCATAAAGTAACAACTATAGAACGTCCAACACTTTTACATAACAAACAGGAGAAAGCTAAACCAGATAAGGACACTGAGGACTTATGCCCTTTAGTGTTTAACTATAGCGCTCAGGCATACTATATATAAAAAAAAGCGTACAGAAACACTGGCATTTACTTCGGCAAGACGCCGCTTTAGCTATGCTTTTATCTATAAAACCGAGGGTAATTTTTAGGGGGGCCCCTACATTACAAAATAAACTAGTACATAGCTACAATAAGCCAATAAAACCCAATCATTTCTTAACCGGAAAGAAAGGATACTATAAATGTGGCAACTGCAACATATGTAGATTAAGCACTAGAGGGAAAAATTATACAACCTTCCAGTCCACGGTAACAAAAGAAATGTTCGATATCAAGGACTGCATCACGTGTAACACCAAACAAGTCATCTATATGCTGGAGTGCCCGTGTGGCCTCCAATATGTGGGCCAAACAAAAAGAACACTTAAGGTCAGACTCAGAGAACATGCCTACAATATTAAAAGAGGTTTTGACAAACAATCCCTCTCTAATCACTTCAGAACACACCACAACTGTGATCCGACACTTCTCTTGTATTGTGGTATTTAAAAAATAGAAGTACCTTGGAGGGGAGGTGAATTGAGCAAAACTTTAACGTACCGGGAAATGTTCTGGATCTACAATCTGAAAACTCTCACCCCCTCGGGCTTAAATGCAGAATTAGAACTAGCCCACATAGACATGGGTCAGAGCTTGCTAGCGGGACAAGACAGACGCCATATCTGTCGGCTCCCGACATCTATTACCTTAATCGGCGCATACCGCACAAATCCGACGCCGCACGAACACGGACACCTCACCATCCTACCCAGGGGAAAACGCTGCACCGATTGATCCCACAGGGCGACCAACGCCGAAACGCAAGGCCACGGCCTACCTCCAGCCGCCACGCTTCTCCCTGGAGACACTCCTGGGCGGCCCACTAGGATACGGAACACCCGGGAATACCCGAAACTCACCTCCTCCACCTTCAGAATACATCATGGGCCGACGATCCCAGAAGCCTGAAGGTAGGGACATCGGAGCTATGCTCCAAAAACCACAACAAGGCAAAGCAGGCCAGACAGGTGAAAACCCAGAGGCAGCCTTATCCCAGCAAGCACGGGAGACCCAAGGAACAGAGCCCAGTCAGACATCTGAGGATATGACACAGCCCTCCCAGGTGCTCACAGGGGGTCCAACTCCAGCCACAAAGGACGACCTCAAGGCCTTATTAAAGGACCTGCACAGCATGATAGCAGCTGACAGGGCCCTGACACAAAGGGAGATCCAATCAGTCGCCACCAGAGTACAGGCCACAGAAGGCACTATACGTGAGGTACAAGAAGCGGTCACTAGGCTTGGAGACACGGTCCACCAGCTCCAAAGCACTCAGCATTCCATGCTCATCCAACTGACAGCACTGGAAGACCGCCACCGCCGCACCCACGTTAAAGTCCGTGGAGTGCCCACAGAGATAGGCGTGGAGGAATTGCCCCATTACATCCGGAGGCTATTGGCAACCATATTGCCAACCGGGACCGCCAAGAAGATAACCCTAGATGGGGTCTACCGAATTGCCAGGAGCCCACAGAGCACCAATATGACACCACGGGACGTCATCGTGAAATGCATATCGTACGCAGACCGAAACCGCATTCTGTCAACCCTGCGGGGACAAGCTCTGGTACAATTCGAGAACTCCCACCTCTCGTTTTAACAAGATTTATCTAAGGCTACACTGCAGTGGCACAAGACCATGACTCCCCTTACAACTCAACTACGAACTGCCGGAATACCCTATAGATGGGGACCCCTGGGCACCCTGCAAGTCACTAGGAACGGGACGAACCACACCATACGATCCCAAGAAGAAATCCCTGCAATCTTGACAACCATGGGCCTTACACCGCAGACACCAGCTCAACCAGTCGCAACCGGCACGACAACTTGGGACCCAGCGACGGTTCGACCATTCACCCCAAGAGCAGGCACCTCGGACTCCCACGTGACCTGAACTGTACCAGCTGACAGAGGCTATCACGTTCACTAATATTGTTTTCCACACCAAGTCCACCATATGCAAAAAACGTTTTATTTTCCTTTCCAATAAGTTTTTGTTATAGTTTCTCCTCCTATTTTTATACACTGCGCACAAACGCCCATAGTCAAGGCGGCACATTAACGGGCAAGCCCAACAATAGGCAGCTCCCCTGGGAGACGGCACACCAGCTCTTACATAGCAATAACAGCAAACCAGAGCGACAGTTCGCCATAAATCCCTTCACCCTCCCCCCCCCCCCCCCGCAGCCCCCTTGGTTAGGGGTACCCACTGCCTAAACATAGCACATGTAACTAGCACACAAATTAAGCCCCGGCACAAGCTTAGACACTTGACAGACTGGCACGATGCCCACACTAACCGGGGTCATAGAGAAACCGGTTTGACCGACACGAACCCTCCTGACGCAGTCGGGTCACACAGGCCCCCCAACCTCCTGCTACACTAAGCACATTACTTCAAATCACATGTCAAATCCTACAACCCTCATATGCCTACCCACAAACACGCACCACTGACATGTAACTGTTTGTCATGATTGTTTTATAAAAAAGAAAAGTGCGCTGTTCGCAAAAGCCAAGCACTTGTGATCTAATGCTTTACATTTCTTTCTGTGTACCTTTGCTTGGCCGAATTGCATTACTGTAATCATATGCACTGCAAAAATAAAGAATCGAAAAAGAACTAGCCCACATATTGTAGTGTCAATATGATTAGCAAATAGGGGTTATATGTTTACTATACGCAAATATTAGCGAGAATATATATTTTAACTGGTTAGGAATCTTCAAACAAAACTGTTATTATTGGTGTTTTGTGCATAACATCATGCATTTTCTTTTCTAGAGATACATATGTTATTAAGTTTATGTCCTTAAGGGAAAACTAGAGACAATTGGCTATCCTATATACATTTGTTAAAAATATAACTCCTAAACTAGGAGCGTTCACCAATTTTTTATGTTAGGATTATCTATTAGATTACCAGCAATGAAACATTTACGGTATGTTACCATTTTAGACTGATAAACGATGTTAATAGCAATATTAAAATGTAAGAGCAAGACGTACAAATATGCCAACAGCAATCTCTACTATTGGTACCATTGAATATTTTAAAGTTTATGTATTTTAACAATATTTTAGGTTGCCTTTTAACCACACCAGGATGTATTGTTTAACTGCTTTTAAGATTTGCATGTCTATTACTATATTATAATTGCCTTTCAACTACACCAGGATGGTATTGTATTACAGCTTTTAAGATTTGCATGTCTATTACTGTATTATAATTGGCGTTTATGTGTAGTAGTTATTTTTTAATTAGGGTTTAAGAAATTTGAATTAGTTTGCCCGGCAAAGTATATAACTGCCAAGCAATGTCTGGAGCACCTATCTTGAAAAAGCCCTCGGAAGAAGGGCGAAACGCGTTGATAGGGTGCGAGAAATCTCATCTGTAGCATACCCTCCTTCACAAGCTCTTGAAAGAAGCCGGACTTACCACCAGCGCTTCCCCACTGATACAATTACAGACAGCCCTCCTGAGTACACCAGGCACCCGCCGTCTATTCTGGGGAACCGGACTATCAGTCTGAACGTCAAACGAGCAGTTACGAGGTCCTGCACAATGATGAGTACCAAATTTTATTTTCTGTATGAGTTTCTATGTTGGGGGGGGGACCTTTTTATACCCTGGGCAATAAATTTGTTATAGAGTTACACTATATATTATTTTGTCTCTCTTTACCTAAGGTATCGCTACATATTTTTTGGACACCTAGTTACCACTACAATATCTGGACTTTCTTCCGCAGGACTTTGCATGCTGATTTTGTAGACTTTGGACTTCTTTTGTGATATTTCTTATACTACTAGTTTGAACTTTAGTTGTTTTTGGTTTTTGTAGCATTGTTTAGTTTTTCTGTCTAATATTACAGACACTATTTGCATATAAATGCACCCTTATTACTTCTAAGGGGATTATCTACTAAGCGCTGAAACTTATATCTGCATTTTTATATAGGAATTGGGAATTTTTTTTCGTTTTAGCTGCTAGCATTCTCAGAATACCTAGAGTACTACTCTTATTGCTTTATCTAGACTATATATTGGCTATTACGCAAGTCTTTTATTTATTTAGTATATGCGCTCTCTTTTATATTTTGTATATTGAATTTCTACAAACAGTGTACCACTATACTAGCACCCTACCTAGCCAGAATGTTCACAGAAGCAGCCCATAAGGGAGAACTCCCCAGAGAAACACTGGCTGCCCATATTGTCACACTGTCTAAACCCAACAAGACTCCCACATTACCACAAAACTTCCGTCCCATCTCCCTCCTCAACACTGACGCGAAGCTCTTCGCTAAACTATTTGCTAACCGGTTGGGAAACATTCTGCCACAAATCATCCACACTGACCAGGTGGGATTCATCAAGGGGAGACAGGGTCCAGATAATACCAGGAATGTCATCAATATCCTCTGTGACGAAACCAACCTCGCCACTGGGCATTGGAGAAGCCTGTTTGCCCGCCTCCTACCTGCTGACTATGGCCCCTGGGTTATTTGGCCATTCAAGCACAATATTTGGGCATAATGGACTTATATTCTACTGTTTCTGGCCGTTTAACTGTTTGGTACTTTGACACTGAACTTCGGATACAGTCGAAGTGCCGAAGCCGTCGAAGTGCGAAGTTGCCAAAGTGCCGAAGTAGTCGAAGTGGCCGCCATTAGACAGTCGAACGCGGTCAGCGGTGACCTGTACCTTCCCCTACCCTTCGACACCGCAGCTGGAGACTAAGTCCCGTTCGAACATTCGAACGCCCGTTCGAATGGGACTTTGTCATCTTTTCATGGGAAATAGACCGCCAATCGACTAACGACCACCAAGGAAGTTTAACCGTGTTTTACTTTGACACTTCGACAGAAGTCAAAGTGCGTTTGACTATTCGAACGCCACTTTCGGATGGGACTTTGCCGATTTTCAAGGCAGAAATAGACCGACTACACAGCCTGAATCTGTGGAACTGTCTTGGGCATACAAACAGGCGTGTGGTCGGTCCAAAGAGACTTTTTCAATATCTCTGGAACCACTGAACCGATTTGTACGAATTTTTAATATTTTTGTCCCCAAGTTATGTGGTTCATGAAAATATAAGTTTTATTCCCGTGTGATACGAAATCATAAAGTTATAAAAATTTATAAAAATTTGTAAGTTTTAGCTGGGAGATAATTGAGTAGATACAGTAAGAAACTCAATTATCTCCCAAGCAGAGGGGAGGGAAACTGTGGGTTGTACTATTATGTTATTGGTTGTTTTATACCTCCCTGTGGGCGGTCCTGTATTGGTAAAGATTGTAATAAAAGCCAGACTGGGTGTGCTAGCACCTCAGATCATCTTGTACCTGTGAAGTTTCGGCTCATGTTTGGTGGATTGGAGAACTACACTCTGGGGATTGCTATAATCACTATACTCCCCCCAGGGTATAATCACTAAGCTCTGCTAAGAGCTTGTTCCTGTTACTGCTCTCTGGAATTCAGAGAGGTTGACCTACTGGAAGCTGGTCCCTGGTCTTGGGTCCAGAGTGGGTAGCGTGGCGAGACCCCAACCAAGCTGCGGCGGTTCATGGGAGTCTACAGTGGTTATGGTGTCTGGCGGAGTGCTTGGAGTCCTCGGAAAGCACTAGGAGCATCCATCAAGCCGGTCGGGGTGCCAGCGGTTACGTTACATCCTCCATCACCTGAAAAGCCAGCAGAGAGGGGGACTGTTGGTCTCCCTCAACGCTGAAAAAGCTTTTGACCGCCTGCACTGGGGGTTTCTACGAGCAGTGCTAAACAAGTTCGATATCCCCCCCAGTTTTGTGTCAGTAGTGAGGGCCCTCTACAGTGAGCCCTCAGCAAGTAGAATCAATGCAGGATTTCTGTCTGAGCCGTTCCGACACACGAACGGCACGAGACAGGGATGCCCCCTGTCCCCCTTGCTATATGTCTTAGCGCTGGAGCCGCTGGTGGTGAGAATACGGGAAAACCCTGCGATACATGGTATGGGGATAGGGGGGAGGGAGTACAAAACGAACCTGCTCGCAGATGATATACTACTTACACTTACACAGCCGCAAATATCACTACCAAACCTCCTGCAGGAAATCGAGAGATACGGGGAACAATCGTACTATAAACTTAATGTCACAAAACATTAACAACTGCAACACAAAGTATCCATATCCATCCTAGCCGGTCCCTGTGGCAAGGCTCAAACAAGGACTACATTTTTGCTGGTAACATTCTTGCACATCGTTCCTGGCTTGCATTTTTTATATATTTTAACATTTTAATGTATATTTGTTATAATAAACTTTTTGTCATTTAAATTATATATTTTTACATCTAGTCTTTTAGAGCATAAGTAGTTTCTATTTTAAAGCGATACCTCACTTTATTGCAAAATAGGAAGCAGTTCCTTATACTGCATCCCTATATTACATATGGTTTACATATTACTATAAAGTATATCATAGAGGTGTACACTTCACTCTGTCTGTATATAACAGATTAGAAGACGTACACACCTTATATGGTTGTATTTTTCACAAAATCAGGTGACTTAAATTCCATCACATTATAGAGAATAGTTCTACATACTATATCTCTATTTTATATGGTTTACAACTTCACCTATGAAGTATAACATTTGGTGTGTACTCCAATCATTCTGCCTGTAGCAGATTTAAAGGTGTACACACCACACATTACTGCTGCACTGTTTTTCCCTGAAATATTGAATTACGCCTTGGTCTATTTCTAACTATTAATTTCCTATTGGTGATACATCAAAAGCCATTTTAGGTGGATTAGCTCCTGGAATACATACACCAATTCAGGTTGTCCGTTTTACTATTGCACTTTTAGACAGGTTTTGGTGAACTCCTGTTTTTTTTCCAGTTTTGAGCAATTTACCGAAAGTCAGACTCCCTCATCCCTGTGTGTTGCAATAGGCATACCAGAAAACCACTTTTTAATGTCACAAAAACCCATGCGATAGGGATAGGCTTGCCACAATGCACCATAGAACACCTCAAACTCTCATTCCCACTGGACTGGAGAGACAACCACCTCACATTCCTAGGCCCGAGAATCCCAAGAGACCCATAGGGTCTCATGAACCTCAACTACGGAAGATTACACAGAGAATACAGCGACTGAAAAAATGGGAAGATAAATACATGTCTTGGGTGGGGAGATTGGCAGCAGTAAAAATGATGTTACTGCCAAAATATCAATATCTACTTCGAACACTACAGATCCCCCTGCCAAACACGTACCTGAGACGGATGCAGAAAACTATCACAAGTTTTGTTTGGGCACACAAAAAAATAAGGGTAACCACGAAGATCCTTACCAAGACATTAGAACAGGGAGGGTTGGGACTGCCAGACATGCGGACATACTATAGAGCAGCAATATTGTCCACGGCTCTTCAGGCACACACAGCCCAAAATCCACCGCAATGGATAGAGATGGAATCGACCTGGACGTGCCCCAAAAGCCTTAAATACCTCTTCTGGGTGCCGCACGGGCGGCGCCCGCCGCTCCCAAACATGCCCGCCACCACAGAAACCCTGCTAAAAATCTGGGACAAGGCTAAACCACAGTTTGGGTACACAGACGCCTGGGCACTAGCCACCCCCATATTTAGCATTCATGTAGCGCACCCCACTTTTGACCACCGCAAATGGATAGACAAGGGATGCACGCTAGTTAAACACTTGTACAGACAGGGACAAATGAAACAATTCCCAGAACTACAACTAGAATACGACCTACCACAAAACATGATATTCTCTTACCTACAACTAAAGGGAATACTGGCACACAACACCACCTCGACTACCCCAATATACGCGAAAAGCATAGAACACGCTTGTGTATCTATGACCATGCCCAAGAAACCACTCTCAATCCTATATGCACTACTCAATGACTCGAGCCAACAAACGCAAGTAGACAACTTTAGAGAAGCATGGCACAAAGACATGGGCACGGAATTCTCAGACGACCAATGGACCCGAGCTTTCATGGCTCATAAAGGCAGATGTCGATGCTCATCCCATCTAGAACTCATGCGCAAGATACAATACCGGTGGTACCTAGTGCCAACCAGACTGGCGCGCATATACCCCAATTCCCCCAAAACATGTTGGAGATGTTTAACAGAGGAGGGCACAATGCTCCACACTTGGTGGACTTGCCCGGTTCTTAGGGAATATTGGAGGAAAGTGGAGGAGACGATTAGGGGAGCATTACAAGTCGAAATAGAGCTAAGACCGGAATGCGCCTTACTATTCATATCACTTGAAACATACACAAAGACGCAAGCCAGCTTAATGTTCCACATACTGATAGCTGCCAACCTCCTGATAGCAAGGAGATGGAAACAGACACAAGCACCCAAACGAACAGACCTGATACAACAGACATCACTTAACCTGACCTACGAAATAGGGACTAACCAGCAGCTCCACCCAGCGAAACACATCGCAAAAGCTAGACACGAGTGGGAATTATACGTGGAAAAGACAGGGATAGAGGATGAGATGGAACCATAGGACCAAAAAATAAATAAAATAAAAAAACAGGCTAGACACGAAAAGGAACGGAAAAGGGAGTCAGTAGAGAGGGGTAATCGCTAGAACAGGGGGAACAAGACGAGCGCCTCCCCTAGAGAGGCGTGATCGGGGCTCCTGGGGACAACCCAACCAACACACTAGACCCAGGGCAACGCTGAACTAGAACCCACAATGTACATAGTTGAGGGGAGACAGGCCTGAATGCCACGAAGAACCAACAAATGTGGCAAAGTAACCAAGAGCAAGACAAGAATGATGTCAGGTCCACAGAATCCCCCCTCCCCCCACCTCCAAGAACCCTATAGCCCCTTCTGAAACCAAAAGCAAACAGACACGGTAACCATTAACCGAGATAAGACACCACACATTGGCAAGGCAGACCTCAATAACAACAAGAAACCGCCAAAACACAACTAAGAATGCTGTAAAAGTCTACCATGTATGTGAAGGATGCAATGTATATTTAGTACTTCGCAGTTGTTTCAATGCAAATATTTCAATAAATTGCCAAACATGAAATGAAACCTTCGATTGACTACCATCAACACAACATGTACTGTATTCTCGGTAATACCACACATTGTATGTGACGCTGTTACATAGAAATACAATGTCATTTTGAACTACCCCCCTTCTTTTCTGCACCCCCTCCCTTTCGAATAGGACAAAATAAAGATTGTCAAATAAAAAAATAAAAAAACACTTAAAAAAAACAAAAAGACTATAAATCCTAATAGACTTCAGGGGGACTTAGCCGCGAATGCCCTGGAACTATTTTCGGCATGAAAACCTGGTGGTTCCTGGTCGGTCCTCCAGCGGCACTTGGCCGCGATTCTATGGAACTGTATTACGCATGGGACCATGCCTGCGCCTGGGCAACAATATGACTTACATAAAATTTCTGAACCCCTTATCTGATCTGGGTGATTGTTGGTTATGTTGTTCACCCAGATCAGAGCTATCTCTGATCTGGGTTAACAACCCCCCCCCCCGAGCGGCTGGTGGGGGCCCTAAAGGATAATGGGGGGGGACCTATTGTCCTCCCCCTGGGCCCCACCCCTGAGCGGTGGGGGCCATAAATGATAATGGGGGGGACACCTTTAGTCCTTCTCCCCCCTGGGTGGGGGCCATTAAAAGACAATGAGGAGGGGACCTACTGGCCCCCACCCCTGAGTGGCAGGTGGGGGCCATGAAAGAAAATCATCCTCGCTCCCCCCCCACCCCCACCCCTGAGCGGCGGGTGGGGGCTCTAAATTAAAATTCCCCAAGCCCCTAGTCACCGCCCAAATAAAAAAAGAATCCCCTACCTACCCCCCTCACCCTAAAAATAGTGAGGGGGGAATAAAATAACTACCTGTAAAACTACCCATAACTAAAATAACTACCAGTAAAAAATAAAAATAAAACTTACCATTTGATGTCTTCTTTTTTCTAAAATCTTCATTTTTCAGCCCAAAAAAAGGCCAAATAAAAACCATAATACCATATGGTATATATAATACCATATACCATAATAAAAAAACCTGAGCGCCAAAAAAATCTGACGAAAAAGAAAAAAACAGACAGTAAAAAATTAATCCTTCTTCACCTGGCAAGGGCACGGCGCAGACTGAGCTCCGCGGGGCGGGGAAAGGCATATAAAAAAGCCTTGCCCCCTCCTGCAATTAGGCTCAGAACACTGATTGGATGGCTTTAACCCCTTAAGGACACATGACGTGTGTGACACGTCATGATTCCCTTTTATTCCAAAAGTTTGGTCCTTAAGGGGTTAAATCCATCCAGAGTGCTCTGTGTCATTTTACACAGCGTGGGAAAATTCCAAAGAACTTTCCCACGCTGTGTAAAATGACTAGCACTCTGATTGGTTGAATCAGTAGGGGCAGTATTAGTAAATGTGGCTGAAAGACCAATTTAGGTTGTTACCGTGGGAATTAGGGAGTTATCTACTAAGCGGCTGCAAGATGCAACCGCGGCACGAATCAGATCAGAGTTTCATTAATTCGAATGAAATTCCAATCTGAACAAAGTCCCGAATTGCGTTCTGACACGAATGGAGAAACTGTTCTCATTCATTTTAAGACGCAAATTGGGTTGTTTCGCCAGCGTTCTGTCTAAATGACAGGACGTTCGGGAATACTGACAGGAAGCATCACGGGAAAAGGAAGGAAAGCTAAGAATTGTGGTAACATTTCTCTGACCACCAGAAATGAAGCACACTTTGCTCCTCCGCTGGTCAGAGATGCTCAGGCGTAGAAAACCTCCATAAGACAAGTAGTCCTTACTTTGTCTTATGTTTTAAAGAAAACTAGAGCAGACAGGAAGAAATGAAGAACAGATCCTGACAGAGGGAGAGAAGAGAAATCGATTAAATAAAGGTAAGTTCGACTTGACAGTGTTACTTTAAGGACACAGCTTCAGAAGCTGGACTTACCCTTAAGGACACAAGCAACTTTAGAATTTTTTGCTGGCTGTTTGTGTTCAAACGTAATTTGCATCTCTCTCATTTATTGCACCATATTATATACAGTTTTTTTAGAGGGCAAAGGAGGATTTAATTCGATGTCACATATACATATATAAATGCTCAATAATTAAAAAAAAAAAAGCAAAAAATTTAAAAAAAAAATTTCCCCACAGTTTTGGCAATAACATGTGCTTACTATGTCCAGCTTAGGAAAAGTAATTCAATAATAATAATTTATGTTTCTTATTTATAGAGTACACAATATGTATAGGATTTCTGCTTATTTTTTTGAATTTGGCAATTTTTATTTTTCAAGATAATGGGGGTTCAGAAGGCAAATAGGGTAGGGTGGCATTGCATAGGTCATTGTAGTACATATACAGTAATATTTCAAGGTTTGCAAGTCTACGTTTCCCACATTCATTCATTGCTTAATCAGTAACCTTGAAGGTCGGCTTGTGGGTGGTGTTCACCCCCTTGTGGTTTGGATAAGGTTTACCATGGTTTGGGGTGATGTGCGATGGACGTAGCCAGGCTCATGCCAGGGATCCATTTGCTGTCTGTACTAATTATGTTGTTGCATAGTAGGGGGGTTGGGGGAAGATTTGGGTGTGGGTAGGTCTTTTGGTAATCATGTGTAGTGTTTATGTAGATCTGTGTGTGTGCAGGGGTGTTCTGCCTCCAATCGGGGAGGTTCTCGTTTCAGCCTAAAGATTTGCTTGTATAGATATAAAGAAATAATGGAAGTGCACTCAGCCCTTCATCCAGGAATCCAGGGTGCTTTTTCACTGGACAAGTCCCAGTACCAGAATGGACCAAATATAAACTTGTAAAATATAGAAAATAATCCAGGCACTCCAACGAATTCCAAAAAATAGGCAATTTATTAGAACCAGCAGCTACACAGCGACGTTTCAACCCTTCAGGGTCTTTATCAAGCTACTTCAAGTACCGCTGCCCACGTTCAGGAGACAAAATGGCCGCCATCCTTTTGTCAACCACGTGTGTTCGGTTACACGAAATGGCGGCCACCCAGGGGAAGCATTCATTAATTACTTCCCTTGCGGTTTCGCACTTATGTTAATTGGTGTAAGGGTTTTAATGTGGTACAGGGGTGGTCCTTGTTCGGGAGTTGAATGCAATTCGCTCCCTGAAACCAAGGGAATACCTTGTATGGTATTCGCACAGGAACCCCCGAACAGAGAACGGCCGGGGCACCTATTTCCCTGGAACTATTTTGGGCTATCACCTCACGGTTGGCCGATCAGAAATTTACCCTGGTGGCAATTCTATTCTGCCAAACCGATCTGAGTGATATTTGGCCAAGTTGGGCACTCAGACCAGAGCTATCCGGCTGATATAACTCTTGTGGGGTCCTGGTTATATTGGTGGTACTTTTGGGGGAATATATATATATATATATATATATAAAAAATGAAAAAAGGTTCCTTGCACTCACGCTTTCTTTAAGTGTTGCCAGGTGCCAAAGTCAAATGGCTGATGCATATATCAAATCCAAATAGAGATGACTGCACTCTACGGTCTTCATATAAAATCAAATGTAGTTTATTGGGTATACATTAAAAAAGGAAAAAAAAAAAAAGATCGACGTTTCAGCCCCACTCTGGGCTTTCCTCAGGATCAACAAAAATTACATACATAAGTTGTAATGTATATAATTTTTGTTGATCCTGAGGAAAGCCCAGAGTGGCGCTGAAACGTTGATTTTTTTCCCCCATTTTTAATGTATACTCAATAAACTACATTTGATTTTATATGAAGACCGTAGAGTGCAGTCATCTCTATTTGGATTTGTTTATATATATATATATATTTTTTTTTTCTGTAACAGATAATTGAGTTATAGTTTTCCTACTCTGTTATCTCTCAAACCCAGAGGCTCTTGGGAGGAAAACACTTGTAATTTTGTGTTGGAGACCCAGTGCGTAAAAGCTTTGTGTTGCGAGAAAAAAAAAATCAGTTGACTCCCAGAACTAGGTCTCTTCTAGTTACTGGTGGAATGTATGCTTGATCATATAAAAGTTCCAGTCTGGCTGAGAGGTCCGCTGAGAGGTCCGCTGCAGGCCCAGGGTCCGCTGCACATACCATTAAAAAAATAAAAAATACACCCTGGGGTATTTCAAAAGGAATATTTTGACCCTTAGCATGTGATAATTCGTTCTGGTATAGTGGTAATGAGCCTTTTATGTATTTTTTTTTTTACTTTTGTAAACTTTTTGAAACTTTATGCTTTTAAATTTTTTTTATAAAAACTGGACAGCGCCCAGAGCCAGGGAATTGGCCGTTTTCACCAGCTGCCGGCGCGTTTGCTGTGATAGGTCTCAGACGTGGGACACAAGTAGAGAATTGCCCCCAAATCAGGGTTGCATGTGTGTCCTGGGATTCAGGATCGTCTATGAGTAGTGTATAACCACTGAAGTTGAAGGAATCCATTTATAAAGCTTGTTTTAGGCTTCAATATCCGGGAGCTACAGAAGAACACGTCTAGCCATCTTGGGTATCAGGCCCCGCCCCATTTAAAAATGATTTAACTAGGTCCTAGTGCATGCTTATGATAGAATTCAGTTGTTTCTACGTTTTGTCAAACAGCACCATAATATGTTCAAAAAACATTTTACTTTGGCCAAGCAAGCAAACAGCTAACATAACTATGAAAGTGTCAATTTAGGTTCTTTCTAACCTGTGAGGAGTGCAAGAGTTCTACACGCAGACACAAGTACTAGTATTGTTCTTTTATAATGAAAACCGTATATAAAATGACTGCAGCAGCAATACACAATCCTGAGAGATTTATTGACAGAAAAGAGCCAAGCAAACAGAAAACATAACATGGCGAACGTGACTACAAATACACAACAATCAGAAAGTCATTATACAATCTATTTCGAACACCCACATGAAACACAAAAACTGTACAGTATTAAGGCAATGCATGAAATAAATGCAATAAACTAAAGATTCTTAAAGGAACTGTATTGGAACATAACCACTGTAGTGGTTATGGTGCCAGAAACATTTTTAAATATTCTGAATTCTTACCTTGGGTTTACCAGGCACCAAATTCCAAGCCTCCAGTACATAGGACACAGAGTCTGAAGTTCTCTATCTGAGCTAACCCCAGCAGCTCTGGGGTTAACGCAATCAGCTGACATGCTCAGCCAATCAGTTAGCTCTGCACTGCAGGGCGTAGCTCAAGGGGGATAATGTAAGGTCCTGCTTGGGAGCTTCTGGTTTTCCATATGAAGTTGTGGAAGTGGGGAGCAAATCATTGTAAAATTGTGTGCCTACATACAATGGGTAGGGCACCAGGACACTCCTGGTACTATAACCACTACAACACATGGTGTTCTTTCAAAGACCGTTTTCTTCTAAATGATCTGGTAATGCATGCCAAATCCTCATTTTGAGATTACTCATCAATTACAACAAAATCAGAATGGAAAGGGTCACATGATAAATAGAGTTTAACACAGTAAAGAAAACTGGTACTTTAAATATAAAGCCACATGTAGAAGTACTTATGAAAAAAAAATCATGCCACTATGTTGGTAAACATTACCAAAATAATTAATAAGAGAGTAGCCCCAAAGTACATAAAGCTGAAGTGGCCTGCTTCACCCTTCTATGTGCTTAGGTGAATGCAGACCACAGACCAGTATCAGTATGGAGCGCTGTTTAGAACATAGCATGTTCCTTGACTGGCAATGCCAGAATGGAATCCCAGAGGCTGTGGTAGCTCATGTTCTTTTGTGATACTCGCTCAATAATTTCCAAATAAAACCTCATATTTTACAGACAAACTAAAATGTATATGTTTCATGCATTGCAAGCAGTCAAGAACACAAGTATGCTGAAACGGACATGTATTTAAGGTGCATGGTCCAAGCTTTAATATGCAAATGTTCTAGTCCAAGGGTGCTCAACAGGTAGATCCCCCAGATGTTGTAGAACTATAACTCCTATGATGCTTTGCATGCCTTTAGCTGTAGTTTAGAAACATCTGAGGACCTACCTTTTGGGCACCCCTGTTTTAGTCATTAAGAAATCAGACAATTCTCCCGCTCAGTACCATAAAACCAGGCAAACAGTCTCAAGTTAACTAGTGTAGTAAAATAATATATTTACACAAGTTGCAAAGTTTACAGAAAAAAAAATGAAATTAAAGCTTTTTCATTGAAGTGCACCTAGGCAGGAAACAAAACAAAACAAAAAATCCCTCCTTTAACATAATTTCAAAATGGTACGTGCAGCAATCAAACAAAAGTTAATCTAAATTTGAGGTACTTTCTGTTTGTTACTTGGCTCATAAAACTGCAACTATAGTCACCAGTGCAAATTGCCTAATTAAATTGTTATAACCACTGACCATTTGTAGTTTTGAATTAGATCCTAGATTGAATATTAATCAATCACTACCTAGATTAAAAAAAAAAAAAAAGCCCCCACATAAAAAACAAACACACACACAGGTGTCGTCGTTCACTCTCTGTGCTATGGCTAAATACAGTACTTCGAACAGTCAATCAATGTAAGGAAATATTTTGCTGGTTCTTCAGATAAAGGTGCCTATAAGACAAGAGAGTTATTTCTGCTATTCCAAATCATAAATGCTCTCTCCTTTTTAGTTGTTCCAGCTTGCGTTTCAGCAGATTGTAGTTCTCCTTTGTACCTGGAGCAGAGGGGTCAAGCTTCATGGAGGTTTCATAGTATTTCTTGGCCAGTTCCAGTTTTCCCCAGCGATGGTACAGCACAGCTGAAATAGCAACGCAATTCAGTATTTAGGTAATGAACAATATTGTTTTTGAACAAGTATCTGAATGAAAACATTAAAGCAATGATGCATTGTATTATCCACAGCTTTACTGGCACAAACACAAATCTAAGACGTGAAACAGAACCTAGGAATGCAAGTGGTGTAAGACCTGTTCACGTGCTCCTTTACACATACTATATAATGATTGCAGCAGTTTCTCCTAACTGGTTAAAAAGGACAGGATTGATGAATTCTCTTTGTTTAACATTTTTATACATAACGAGAAAATGTATAGCCTACAGGCATTTATGGACCAATATATAAATACCGGTTTTGATAAATATGGAACAGACAGACCTATACCATTCTTAACTAGAGAATCCATGAAGATAAAAATTACAAAACCATTATAAATGTAGCCTCTCCCTTTTCACTTGTACAGCTTAAAGGAGTAGCATGACCCTTTTATCGATTACAAACATCTATCCCAAATTCACTTTTTTTTAGAAATCAATTCTGTGCATAATCAACCTTTGCATCCAATATATAATTGTACAAAGACAGCAACACTGACATTTATTTTCCTAATGAAAAGATAGCTAAGGAATATTCATTATTATTGGCATTTATATAGCTCCTATTTACCAACAAATGAGACAAATTATCTCAGTATGAGGAGGACCCTACTAGGACAATATAGAGGTATGAATATCACAGTAATGTGATAATGCTGTGAATAAGAGGGACATGGCCTGCATGTGCACATAGTAAAACAAAGCAAACAGACAAAAATGTAAATAGGAAAAAAAAAGAAGGAGTCTAATATACTAGCAGACGGGATCACATTGCGACTGTGTTGTGATAATGTGATCTATATTTTCCTGCAGATTAAACCAACATATTCAGGAATCCATGTAGCACAGATGTAGTTTCTGCTACTGGCCACTACTATTGCGGATCACTGCAAGTAAATACCTACCACTGCAATATTTAGTTAGGTATATGTGAGCAACTGTGTATTTCAGTGAATGGCAAGTTATGCATTTGTGAGTGACTAGCTGTGTGAGTGAACAGATATGTTAAAAAAAAAAAATGCTTTCAGTATTATTCACCAAAGTTATAAAATGTTGGGGGGCGGAGCTTGGCCGCCAAGCTGTACAGAAGCGCTCCTGCATTTTCTGCCACAAATGCAGAGATAATCCCGGTCTCCAAGTTCCAAACCACTCCACTGTGGATCCATCGCACCGAAAGTGTCCTGACGACTTGGGAGATATCTTACCCGACATACTCTGCTATCGGCACCCAATCAGCGTGGCCTACGGTAATAGAGGCGCCCACACTCCCCACTCTACAATCAATGGAGTCCATTACATCTGAAGTGCCATAGGTTGTCTACTCCTGATCTAGATTCAATGTTACTACATCTCTCTCCATCATGGTTATGTAGAAAAATACACACTTTTATAAATATATCTTCACCTTACTTGGAAGAGAAGCATATGTGCCAAAGATTAACAAATGTAATGTTTGAAAATATATCATATTACTGGGGGGAAAACATCTTGACATGGTTTTTCAGTAGCACTTACATGCCAACACCAAACAAACTCAGTTTTGCTCTTCCTGATGCACAGATATGCTCTTAATTCTTATTATTCCCTTGCTGTCTGAAAGAACCACAAGCCCAGAGGTTATGAGATCCAGCCCTTTTGCAGTGATCATGATGTAATCAACTATTTGTGTTTCAACCATCCACTTCCATTGTGACAACCTTTGTATTTGTACTTGGAATTTATTGTGCAAAGGCTCTTGATATTTACAAAGACATTCCTTTAACTTCTGATATTTAGTCACTTGCCAGGGGCTGTCTTCTCCCCTCCATCCCACCCCGCCCCAAAAAAACAATGGATGATTATTTTTTTTTATTATTTATTTTTTTAACAAAAATTCTTCTTTAATTCTTCCCTACCCCCATTAATCCCATTCTTAACTTGGGCACCCAAGATGTACACTACCTTCTGATCGAGTACAAATTAGATACTCAGGGGACACATCCCTATCCCAGAACATGTAAATCTCTGCTCCAATACTATTATATAGAACATTTTCTAAACCCACTCTCCTATTACTTGAACCTTGCACCAATGTGGGAGTCTGTGAATGTTACAATCATACATTATCTACACCTTTACTTTCTTTTTTCTGTCTCACTCTGTGTATTGATTTCAAACTGCATATGCCTGTATTGTTCTTGTCTTGAATACAAATATATACCGGTATTTATTTATTGCACTCTGTGTATTGATTTCAAACTGCATATGCCTGTATTGTTCTTGTCTTGAATACAAATATATACCGGTATTTAAAAAAAGTAAAACACAAAAAAATAAAAATAAACAGACGCGAGATGATTGTCTACTGGTCCTATATTTAAAATCCTTAGAAAGTGTTTAGCTATTTTTTCTAAGGCTCTTGGCTATAGCAACATTTTCATTGGTATGATTCTGAACCAAAGATTGTCTAGACTATGATCTATCCACGTAACACTTTTTAATCACCGCTCTTCATTGGATTCTCCAGTTGTATAAAATGTCTTTTTTGGTTTCCCATCTCATGAATCAATATTTAAGTAATGCTCTTTAGAAAGAAAAAATAATCTTATTTCTTCAAAAAGCACTGCTTTTTTTTTCCTTCTCTTCCTCCTAGGAGAAACCTGGCACCCAAAAATTACGTTAATATATCAACTTTAATAAAACAAGAACCTAAATCTTAATTGAATTTTTAAAATCCCAACTCTATAAGGAAATATGTGTATACATTATTATATATACAAACATAATCCCCCTTACAAAATAAATGCCAATAGAAATAATAAAAATGCACACAAACACAGATGTCCATACATATGATATACATTTCCTATGCTTACACACACACCACACAGACATATGTTATCTTATACGTATACTAATATTTCTAGTTCATAATTATTAAACTAAAAACCCTGTATTGAATATAAATAAGCAGTCTTACAGTTATGTATGCATGGACCATGATTCTGCCAAATAAGAACATTAACTATTGAAATAAACTGGGCCCCCAAACAGAAAGCGGACTTGACTATAGAATATATGTGGTGCTAATCATCTCACCAACTGCTCAGAAAATCATTTGATTGACCTAATGTGCATCTGTGTTTTGCCATGTCCACTTCCTCCACAATGTTATTGCCTTTCATGAATGTTTTAACTCAGCGTGCCTTCAAAACTTTGACAGAATTCTGTTGAAAAACGAACAGGCCTCAAAAGAGGTTCTTCCATTTTTTTATTCTATACATGTGGCTTCTAAACAAAAGGGCTCCAGAAGGAGGCCTTTGCAGAGCTAACAGTCATCTTTTCATAATGGAAATGCTTCACTTCAATATGTGGGTCTTTTGTGAACACTTATTTTTGATTGAAATTGATTTTACCCCTTTCAATTACTACACAGTGAGAATGGACTGTTAAACATATGCCTTTTGACGTTTCATTCCTGACGTTGCTTGATAATTAGTTTTTCCGCTCCATCAATAAGAAAATATCTCAAAGTATAGGTCTACCTCAGTGACAGTTTATTCAGTTTAATAATGCAACTGACTGAATCAAAAAGGCTCTTACCCAAATTGCCGTGATAACTTGCAATCGAAGGATTAGCTTCAATAGCTTTAAGGAACAAGTCTTCAGACTCCTAAATGAGCAAAATAATACATTCATGAAAATTATGTAACTACTGTATGCCAGAACCCTCCCCCCAAAAAACACAACTACTTTTAATGAAGGGATAGTTAGCAATAGATTCAGCATCACGCACAGCAATTTAGTTTCCAAGGCTTGGCTAGCCTGGTCCAGGTACCATCTATATATGTTATCCTTCAGCAATCTACTGGGTCACTCCATAATAAAAAGGTGTGTTTTTTCTTTCTAGGACCACTAATATCACAGACTACTTCATCTAAATGAAGTGGTTTGGGTGCAGTGGTCCTTTGGGTGCAGTGGTCCTATCTTTTTAACCCTGTAATAACATATTCAAAGGCAGAACAGGGTGCTGCAGCAGAGGTGTCCTGGCACTGGCAATGCAGTAAGAAATTGTTAGACTTTTATTTTTAAATGCCATACTAAAAAGAAGGGTGGACAGTTTATCTGCAAATTTGATACATTGACTAGTGAGCATGTTAACTTACTGTACTAACAATCAGTGTTTGAAGGTCCTGGTGGCATACTGTGAAAAACAGTGTGCAGTACAAGATATTTTAGAAGATGAATATTATTCACATATACATAATACATGCATTATGTTTATATGTTGCAGAATATATTACTAGAACATTACTTTAGTGACACTCACATGTTGATGGAAAAATGATATGTATACAATGAAACGTGCACTGTGTGCAGGCTTACAGTTCTTGCATATCACAAATGTATATTACACAAACTTAAAATTATTACTGATGAGACAATTATATATATATACACACTTTGTTAACCACAGAGCTTCAAATGATCTCTGTTCAGTCCATCTACATCCCGTAACCGCATATAGAAGCCTGTATGTCTTGAATGTATAAAGCTACATTCTAGCACCTAAGAGGGGACCTTTGGGCATGTGACCTTAGGCCTTATGTACACACAGCAAAATCATAGGTCGTACAGATGAATTGGCATTATGCCCACACAGTCAATATTTGTACATTCTGTTGGCATTTGTGTGTATGTCAGGAATCTTGTAGCTTTTCGTGGTTTAAATATCCATTGGCAGGGTATTTGATCATTTTTACCACTCACACCTACTCTGTGAAAGAAAGAACAACCTTTGTGCATCAACACTAATCTCTCATATTCAGAGATATTCATATACTAGACCACATTGTATTTTATGATACATTTTAACCCCACATATTCCTGTAAACAAACATGAAAAATTTAAAATTTGCAAGACACACTTTTGTTAGTAAAGTATCATATATTGGAAATATATCCTATTTTTTTTAATGAAAAGCACTCTATAGCGACTACTTTAAATAGCACATTCCCAAACAGCTGCATTCCATTATAACATTTCTTTGCTAGAGGCATAATGTAAATTCTGACACTGGTGCGCTTATGTTATGTGAAAAATGGGGTAAATTCACTGTATCTCTAACCAAAATGTAGGCTTGTAGTGGCAACCACAAAGGAGGATCTCTACCAAATTGGATCCTTTTTGTCTGGGTTTTTTCTTTCCCTGATAAACCTTTGTACAGCTTGATAGAGGATAGATATGTTCAGTGATGCACATGTGGTACACAAGACTTAACATTGTGGACAGGAAAGAATGACGTCAGAACCAGAGTGGCAATTCTTACAGCTTTAGTTTTGTTTTTGTTTTTTTTAACCCACAAATCACTGCAGTTTTACAAGACACTGAACAACGAGGCAAAGACAGAGGAATAGAATGTACCATAACATTTGTAATAAGCATGTTTCGGACACTTAGAATGCCATTGAAAAACTATGATCAGCTCACATTTAAAAATTTTGAGCAGTGTTTTCCTGGCAACAATGACTTTAAATAGAAGCACAGACTCTAATTATGTTGCAATCGTACTTGACGTCTATAGATAATACCCACTCCATTCTTCACATGGTTGTTGGGTTATGGCTAACCTTGTATTTCTGTGCCTTCCCCAACACGTTTGCTAATGAAAAGATAATGGAGTGGTCCTTTGGTATCAGCTTCAAGGCTTCTCTTCCAATTGCCTCAGCTTGAGCTAGGTTTCCTGAGAATGAAGCATAAATGAGATGTGAAAGACATTAATCTCTGTAGCTGCAGGTTTCCAAACATTAATTTTTCAAATGTTTTGAAAAAAAAAAAAAAGCTATATTGTTGCAATAAATGTAAGTTAATTGGATCAAGTTTTGGATTTCATAGTGGTCATCGAATATGACTTTGTGAAACTGCAACTGAAGGTGCAAATAAAATCATCTAACTGAAGCAGACAATGGTGGATGCATATGAACTACATTGGGTGGTGCTTGGGAATTTGCTTGTGCAATGGGAGAATTACAAGGACACTCCGATCGCCATAACATCTGATGGCCAGGAGGGCCCAGGGCACAATTTACCTAAATGGGTAAAACCATTGATGTTTTTTATTTTTGCAGTGCATAAGATTGTAACAGTCAAGCTTGAGGTACCCCAACGGAAGTCCTCAGGCTCAGTATCATGCTTTACATTTGGGGAATAGAGGGTGCATGCACTATTTTATATAATAAGAAGAACAAGAACATAAGTTTATACATGTAGCTTAATATTCTGAAGTAAAAAACATATTAAAGGGACCTTATAGTCACCTGAACAAGTTCGGCTTAATGAGGTTGTTCGGGTGAGAACTAATAGCTTCCTGCAGCCTCTCATGTAAACACTGTATTTTCTAGTTGATTTGTGACTCTTCTCATCCATTTTAGGATTAGGACTAGGTTAGCTAGATTCATGTCATTGGGAATACCTTTTGTCAAAGTTATTAAAGAGAGTCTCCAGATCAGTCACTAGATCCTTGCAGAATGACTTTTAATAACTGCGGAATGACTTTTAATAACTGCCATCTGGTCCAAGGTATCCACGGTGGGTAGATCAACTTGTGTGAAGCCATGTGTAATGGCAACAGGAAGAGGGCAAACAAAATTAAGGTAATTTTGGTCTTCCTAATGTGCCTGTACCCTTTTGCATGACCATAACAGCTTATTTAGGACCTTCCTCTTACTTAAAATCAGATTGTCCATTCGCAATGCAGATCATTATGTGTGGACTATAGTTTATTCCAGTATGAGATTGCATGACTACCTAACCAAAGGTTAGTATGCATTGAGAACTGTCAAGTACAAGATGGTCTGGTACAGAATGTGACATGACAAATCTTTGCTATGCTTGTAAGACCTGCATGGTCAAGGCACAATCCTCAGGAAAAGTTAGACGTTATGGACTTTTATCAGTCCCTATGTGCTCAGAATGGTGTACGCCAACGTGCAAGTCCATGCCGGATGCAGAAACTGACAACCATTAAGGAGGTAGCTTCTGAGTACATTAAGGTAAACAAAAAGGTGTGATTTTAAATTTAAACAGAAGAGTGGCAAGTGAAACCGTGGTTAAAGGAAACAAATAATTGCAGTACTTGTTCAAGAAACTTATCTGCAAATGTTATCAAGCAGCATAGTATCCCCGTTTGTCCGTTGACAAACTGGAACCAGAAGTCCCACTGCGGCCCATGAAGGTGATGAACGGCCCTATGCATGGGTCCTCATAATCAAGCAGCATCCTCTCTGGCATAGTACAACTCCCTTGGAAGCTGCGGGTCCTTGTAAGGTGGAAAAGGTAGCCTCCAGGATCTCAAATCGCAAGCCTCAGAGGAAAGCCAGTAAATCAGCCCCGGGCATTAGTACTTTTGGATCAACGTACTCAGAACACCCCATGGGTAATATAGATCAGCACTGGACTTCCAGCGCCTTGCATCTTTGAAGTGTAGTTGAGGCCAGGTCTTGAAACAGCTGAAGCTCTTTGTCTCGGTAGGTGGGATGGACGCAGTGAAAGACTTGTTTGTTTGATAGTGGGGGAAGCGGATGATAACATCTAAGGAGTCCTCACGATCTTCAACCCTTGACCACAGCAGGCCATAGATGGTCTGGTGTGTCAGGTAGGAGAAGCCTGAATATGGCAAAGAAGACATCAGATTGCCTTCACCCGGCTGCTCAGGAAGCCCTCTGACTCACAAGTTGTTTTCTTCATTGTTTTCCAAGGATGGCATAGCTAAACAGGTGATGTACCGGAGGAACGACAATGGAGCCTAAAATCTGTGTTTCTAGCAGCGGGTAGGTGCGTATTGCTAAGTAACGTCGGTGAAGCCCAGTGCTCACGTGGCCATTAAGGTTGGAAGTTAAGAGACACCCACTAAAATGTAAATCTTAACCAGATTTTTGAGGAACTTATAGGATCAAACTGGAAAACATGTTCTCATTGTGAGTTGCCCCTGTACTTGTTAGAGAAGCAATTTGTGAAGGGACACTGTCACACACTTTAATTCTATTTCAAATCTTATCAATGCCATTTCTAACAACACACTGCTTAGTACATTAGCTGTCACTAAGTGCACTACTGATTATGAAGGGAGCTTTAACACTGCATGCTGCAAAGGAGTTAAATATGTACGTTGCCAAAAACAATATTTATCACAAATGTGAAATAAGTATGGAAAGAAATTTATGGCTTGCAAGTAGAGCCTAAAACTACCGGTATTATCAAGCAGAATGATCATGTTGTTCCAAGCTAAGCTGTGTTCTGGTTTCAAAAATGTGGCATTTCTCCAGGCATTCAGTGCGTCCATATGGCGATTTAAGTCGGCATACTGAAAAAGACATTAATACATACACTTGTATCAATATTTAAAATCTACAAATGTCAAAAACATCACCCACATCAGACCAAGCATGATTTGCTGCATAAAATTAAGTTGGAGCCCAACAACCGTTTTCTGGGATTTATCTCAACTCAAGAATGGTATGTCCAACTTATGGTCTAAAAGTTTAGTAAACAGCAGGAACATTACGTTGGTTTTAATGATGGCTGCTCCACTTTTTTTTTTGCCAAACACTTGCTTTTACACCACGTTTTGCAAATCTATTTCACTCAAACATTTTCCACTTGGAGTGTAGCTTTGCAACCCAGCATGCTTAGCTTAAATAACACTCCAATGACCAAAACAACTGTATTTTATTGTAGTAGTTATGATGCAAGAAAGTGGTCCTTGAAAATGTACCTAAAACATCCTTATAGTTTTGCTATTTTCTCTGAAATCTGTTGGGAAAATCCATTCCCAGCATAGTTACTCTAGCTAGTAGTCCAAATACTTGTGCATCATGAGCCTGCACTACCTGCTTATATGCAAGTCAGTCTCCTTCAATTGAACAAGCTGTGCTGGGACAGTGTATGTATGGACACACACAACTGTACTTTATGTGGATCATAATATGAGCATATAGCTCTGAGCTTGGAGAAAATATTTGTGTGTGTGCATGCAGCCATAACATACTTGAACCCACCATAACAATAAAACAGAGTAATGTGTATGAAATACTTTGGAGACAGATCTAAGAACCACCACCACAGTAATCTGAAAAATGTTTGTGATCTCCATTTCAGCCCTCTAGGTGTCATCTTTGAATTTTTTCAAGAAATAACAAAATAGCCACGGTTACTTCCATCATTTGTTTTCTAGTCTTCAATATTTAGAAGATGTATCCTCTTTTCACCACCTCTGCTACACGACGTGTTATTCATTCCCAGATTATCATCCATGCAGTTGGCAGGACTACTGGAACTCTTGACCTTCCTAATACTCCATTACTCCACTTCATCAAATTCAATGTGGAACTGCCTGCATTCTTCTCAACATGTCCCTGCCTATACCACTCCCTTTCCTCCAAAAACTTCATTGGCTTCCAATTCGACTGCGCTTCATTTCCAAACCCCTCACCTTGGTTTACAAATCCCTCCACAACTTTCCTCCTTCCCATTTTCCCTCTCTCATATACTGCAATACCCTTATTTGTTCCCCATTGCTTTATCCTGCACACTCTTACCACCCCTATAACTTTGTGCTCCTTTGCGATGCTCACTGAAAAGTCCCCTACCACTAGAACAAGCTCCCACCTCATATCAGCCATCTCTCTCTTACCGGTTTGAAAACTCCTGAAGACCCATCTCTTCCTTAAAGCATTCCCAGAGCTGTTGCTTAAATATCCTACCCATCAGTGCTACTATAGAGGTAAACATTTTAGCAATCACATCCACAGGGTATGTGCTTTCCCAGGACTTTTCATTCATCTTTCTTTTCAATATGGACTTGAAAAGCTTATTATTCAACCCAATTGGAAATGAGGGATTCTTTATTTTCAGTACAGCACGTTTTCAGGCATAAGATTAGATCTTGCATCAAAAAAGCAGTCTTTGCGAGGTTTTTTTGTGCGGCTGTATCATAGACTATCATAGACTATCAATAATTTATATCTGAAAGTAATTTACTCTATTAAACTCTATTAAACTGCAATTGCATCTAAGTGGTATGTAATGTCCATGAAATGTTTTTGCTTACAATGTCCATGACGCTTATGTGAAAAATGCTAACATTTTACTCACCCTGTAAATGTATCACACAGAACACATTTTTATTTTTTTTATACAGGGAAACATGAAAATAGTAAAAGCAAATAGTGTGTAGGCGCTTCACTGTAAAAAAATAAAAATCTTATATGTAGTTAAAATACTTTGCAGGCATTGTAATTGATATAATGGTGCTTCCCATACACACCAAAGACAAAACAATTATAATAATAAATACAGTATATCAGTGTGTACACCCTACACAGTGCAAATATAAAAATCAATTAATATCACCATATGATGAACTGTAAGGGAATGATACCTAAAATACAAAAATAAAATACAACATAGTGTGAACTGTATAATATTAAGAAGTAGGGAACAGGTATAGGACTACCACTCACATTCTCCAGAGCCGTACCAGGCTCTGTGTGACAGATTCAGAGGTGCCAGTACAGGCCAACGATCCCACTGACTGTAGTAGAAGATGGTGATGAGACTCCAGATAGGTTTTAAAAACATTTTTTATTGTAAGTATTTAAAAAACAACAAATTTAAAAAGCAACTTAATAGATAAACGCCAGTATCCACTGGTGAATAACTTCTCAAGTTTAGATAATGAGACCGGATATGTATACCATAACCACTGTGTCACTGCAGAAATAACCGCCACCTACGGTTGGAGAGTATAAATATAGGATATCTATTGAAAATCAATAGGAGTTTGCAGGACTCTGTGGAGATGGTTGCAATATAATTACCATAAATAACAAAATAACCAAATGGTATAACAAATGTATCAGCTGTTTGTATCTATTCTTCCCATATGAGGGCAAGAAGGATGAAAAAAATCAGCTGGAAATAAATAATCTAGTAAAGGTTCCACAATATATGTTGACCAGTACACTTGAAGATGAATAAATTAGGGAAAAATTGCATGTAATCCCACTGTAGTAGAAAACGAATTTTGTCAATTATACTGTGCAGCCGACAGATTGGTTAAAATATGCACGATTTTATTTAACAACAATTAACTGTCAAAGACTCACACATAAAATATAAAAGACATTAAAAGTTCATGGGAGTTCCCAAATATGGAGAGCAACTGCTGTCTGGTTAAAGTTACGAGTGTCCAAAGAGATGTAAAAATCTTTTCTCACCGGCCGGATGAAGTCAGATGTGGACCTCCTCGTGTTATGGACAAACTTGCTGGCAGCCGCGTGCGTTCCACTGCGGCTCCGGTTTGCGTTCCAGCTTGCTCTCCTGGGACTCAGAGTAGAATGCCGCCTTACGCGTTTCGTGATCCAGAGATCACTTCATCAGAGGATGGCATTCTCGGTTTTCTCAACTGTTAAGTACATTCTGGTCTAATTGTTTCATTGAAACAGTAACTCTTTCTTTGCTGGAGCATATTTCATTTTGGTATCGAATTAGTACTACATAAATCCTTTAACATTCTTTATACAATTATCATAGTAGCATTAACTCTTTCTCTGCTGGAGCCTGTTTCATTTAAAATCAAATTTCTACTACATAAATCCTTTTATATTCGTTATAAAATCCATACACTTCAATATTTTTCATTATCAGTAAAATGAATTAAATCACTTTGTATTTTCAATGAGACAAGTATCAATCAGCCCATAATTACTTGAAAAAAACGACGAAAATTTAGTTAATTAAATGCTAGCATTGCTTGAGCATATCCTATCATAAGTCAAAAATAATAATGTTTGGAAGATTATGCATTGAACAGAAGTTTATCTCTATGAGTGAGAAGCAGTAAAGTACAAGAAATACAAATGGGAGATAATTAGAATAAAATTGGATTTGAATCTGGAAATACAAATGAAAATATAAATAAAAATAAAAATAAAAATAATAATAAAAATAAAATAAAATAAAAAATAAAAATAAAAAAAAATTAAAAAAAAATAAATAAATAAAAAATAAAGTAAAATAAAATAAAATAAAATATAATAAAATAAAACATAAAAAATAATAAATAAAAATAAAAATAAAAATGAAAATAAAAATAATAAAAAAAATAAAAATAAAAATAAAAATAAAATACAAATAGATATAAAAATGGACTACATTAAAGATTCTTAAAATGTGATATACTGGAAAATGTAATCTAAAAATTATTTACTCATTAAAAATGAATAAAAATAGGGATACTTTTGACATAATAGCTAGTTCTCCTTTCGATGGTTTTCTGAAAAACATAAAAATTTCTCGTTATTGTTCCATCCTATCATAAAGGGATATAATGATACTAAAAAGTATACATATTCATATAAAAAGTGATAAAACATATTACAAAAATGCATTCAATTCAAAATCAATATTGAGTCCTAATGGTTTCAGACTATTAAGTTTAAAAATCCATTTAGCCTCAGCTCTATCCAGGGCTTTCTCTGGATCTCCTCCTCTCCAATGTACGTTGACTTTCTCAATAGCTAAAAATTTGAGACCTTCTGGATTATTTGAATGGAAATTGGAGAAATGTCTTGAAAGGTTATGGGTGCTTAATCCTTTCTTAATATTCCGTATATGCTCACCCAACCTTGTTTTAAATTTTCTTTTGGTCCGTCCCACATAGTGTCTTCCACAGGGGCATATCAGGAGATAGATCACACCACTCGTATTACAACTCAGAGTTGTTCTGATTTTAAAATCCTCATCTTGTTTCATGTTTTGAAATAGTTTAGTTGTTGTTGCCTGAGTCGGGTTATTCTTGCAACCCAAACATTTGCCACATTTGTGGAAACCCACGTTATCTAGATTTCCACTCTTTTGTTTTATGTCTTTAAGTGTTGGGGCTAGCATATTTTTAAGATTGGGTGCACGTGAGTAAATGACTCTAGGTTTTACATCTAAAGTAGTGCCTAATACACTGTCCCCCTTCAGAACTTTCCAGTGTTTATTCAAAATGTTCTTTATTGTTCCTGCTTGGTTACTAAATTGGGTTATGAAAGCTGGGGTTTCACTGTCAATTTTCCGTGGTTCTTGCCTAGTTTCTAAGGTTGCTTGTCTCGGCAATTCCAGGGCTTTCTCCATAGCACTAGTTAATCTTCTTTCATCATATCCTTTGTTCCGGAATTGTGTTTTCATCTTTTCCATTTGGATTTTACAAACATCCAATTCTGTACAGTTGCGTCTAATACGCCTAAACTGTCCATAGGGTATATTGTCAAGCCATGTCCTTTTGTGGTGGCTGTTCGAGGGAATAAAGCTATTGCAATCAACGGGTTTGCTGAAGGTTTTGGTACAAAGCATCTCTTCTTTAACATATATCTCCAGATCCAGGAATTCAACTGAGGTTTTAGAGTGATTAAAAGAAAACTTCAAATTATAAGGGTTAAAATTTAAATACTCCTTAAAATCTTCCAATGACGAGAGGCTTCCTTCCCAGATGAATATGCAGTCATCAATATAGCGTCGCCATAGGACCAGGCTTGCGCCGAATGGGGAATTATTCCAAATGAACTCCTCTTCCCATTTTCCCATAAAGAGATTAGCATAGCTCGGCGCAAACCTGGTTCCCATGGCGGAGCCCTCTATCTGTAGGAAAAACCTTTGTTGTGCCCAAAATGAGTTGTGACTTAGGATAAAAGCAATAGACTGGACAAGAAAGCTAATCTGATCATTTTGTAGTTCTGAGTACTTGGCAAAAGAATGTTGGATGGCCTCACACCCTTGAAGATGTTGAATCACTGTATATAAGGACGTCACATCTGCAGTGACTAGGATGTATTCCTTTTTCCATTTTATAGTTGACAGCGTATTGATTACTTGTGTTGTATCTCTCAAGTATGACTGTAATTGGATCACCATAGGTTGGAGAAATTGATCTACATATTGGGACAGATTTGATGTGAGTGAGTTTATTCCTGAGATAATGGGTCTCCCAGGGGGTTTGTCGAGGGTTTTGTGGATCTTTGGCAGATGGTAAAAAATTGCCGTTCTTGGATATTTGCAGTATATAAAATCATATTCTCTTTTGCTCAGAATGCCTCTGTCTTTCCCTTCATCTATTAATTCAAGGAATTCTCTCATGAATTGTTTCTCAGGATTTTCTGTCAGAGGTAGATAAGTCTCCTGATCATTTAATAGCCTTGCAGTTTCTGCCTCGTAGTCTGTAATATTCATAATTACCACTCCGCCTCCCTTATCTGCAGATCTGAGGATTATCTCGGGATTTTCCATTAGTGACTTTAACACTTGTCTTTCTTTCCGAGTCAAATTATCTTTGTCTTTCTTACTCATAGTTAGATTCCTCAAATCTTTTTCGACCAATCTTTCAAATACCTTGATATTATCACTCTTCACATGTTGTGGGTAAAATATCGATTGGGGGTGGAGGTTTGTGTGGATATACTCTTCCTGTTCATTTGTTTTGGTATATTTGTTCTCCAAAAAGAATTTTTTCACTGTTAGTTTTCTGATGAATTTGTGGAGATCAATGAAGGTGTTGAACTGTGAACTCTTAGCATTGGGGGCAAACTTAAGACCCTTCTTTAATAGAGTCATTTCTTCATTACTCAAATTATAGTTGGATAGGTTGAACACGCTTGTAGTTTCATCTTCAGCTTCTGCATTTACTAATTTTGGTTCAGTTCTTCTTCTCTTCTTATTCTTTTCCTTTGTATCGGTGATCTTGGTAGATCCCTCCTTTCTCTCCAAGTCTTTTTCAGTGCTGTTCTTGTTTCTTCTCGTCTCTCTAAAAAATCTCCTAAAAAATCCCTGTTTGGTGATAAGTTGGTAGGTGGTTCCACATGTTGTTTTGCTTTAGGAGATTTAAAGTGAATTTCTCTTTTTTCTCCTTTATCTTTCTCCAGCTTTCTCTCACCATGCGGAATTCTCATTTCACGTCTCTCATTATATGTATTTCTATTCCAAGACCGAGTTCTCTCTTTTCTTGGGGAATGTTGCTGATTTCGGTAATGATACTGATTTTGATAGTGATGTGATCTTTCTTTGTCTTTCCTAGGATACTCTGTTCTTTCTTTTCTCACTGTTCTTCCTTGATTCCATCCTGAGTTTGGTTCTTCATATCTTTGACTTGGAGAGAAAGGAGGGATCTACCAAGATCACCGATACAAAGGAAAAGAATAAGAAGAGAAGAAGACGAAGAAGAACTGAACCAAAATTAGTAAATGCAGAAGCTGAAGATGAAACTACAAGCGTGTTCAACCTATCCAACTATAATTTGAGTAATGAAGAAATGACTCTATTAAAGAAGGGTCTTAAGTTTGCCCCCAATGCTAAGAGTTCACAGTTCAACACCTTCATTGATCTCCACAAATTCATCAGAAAACTAACAGTGAAAAAATTCTTTTTGGAGAACAAATATACCCAAACAAATGAACAGGAAGAGTATATCCACACAAACCTCCACCCCCAATCGATATTTTACCCACAACATGTGAAGAGTGATAATATCAAGGTATTTGAAAGATTGGTCGAAAAAGATTTGAGGAATCTAACTATGAGTAAGAAAGACAAAGATAATTTGACTCGGAAAGAAAGACAAGTGTTAAAGTCACTAATGGAAAATCCCGAGATAATCCTCAGATCTGCAGATAAGGGAGGCGGAGTGGTAATTATGAATATTACAGACTACGAGGCAGAAACTGCAAGGCTATTAAATGATCAGGAGACTTATCTACCTCTGACAGAAAATCCTGAGAAACAATTCATGAGAGAATTCCTTGAATTAATAGATGAAGGGAAAGACAGAGGCATTCTGAGCAAAAGAGAATATGATTTTATATACTGCAAATATCCAAGAACGGCAATTTTTTACCATCTGCCAAAGATCCACAAAACCCTCGACAAACCCCCTGGGAGACCCATTATCTCAGGAATAAACTCACTCACATCAAATCTGTCCCAATATGTAGATCAATTTCTCCAACCTATGGTGATCCAATTACAGTCATACTTGAGAGATACAACACAAGTAATCAATACGCTGTCAACTATAAAATGGAAAAAGGAATACATCCTAGTCACTGCAGATGTGACGTCCTTATATACAGTGATTCAACATCTTCAAGGGTGTGAGGCCATCCAACATTCTTTTGCCAAGTACTCAGAACTACAAAATGATCAGATTAGCTTTCTTGTCCAGTCTATTGCTTTTATCCTAAGTCACAACTCATTTTGGGCACAACAAAGGTTTTTCCTACAGATAGAGGGCACCGCCATGGGAACCAGGTTTGCGCCGAGCTATGCTAATCTCTTTATGGGAAAATGGGAAGAGGAGTTCATTTGGAATAATTCCCCATTCGGCGCAAGCCTGGTCCTATGGCGACGCTATATTGATGACTGCATATTCATCTGGGAAGGAAGCCTCTCGTCATTGGAAGATTTTAAGGAGTATTTAAATTTTAACCCTTATAATTTGAAGTTTTCTTTTAATCACTCTAAAACCTCAGTTGAATTCCTGGATCTGGAGATATATGTTAAAGAAGAGATGCTTTGTACCAAAACCTTCAGCAAACCCGTTGATTGCAATAGCTTTATTCCCTCGAACAGCCACCACAAAAGGACATGGCTTGACAATATACCCTATGGACAGTTTAGGCGTATTAGACGCAACTGTACAGAATTGGATGTTTGTAAAATCCAAATGGAAAAGATGAAAACACAATTCCGGAACAAAGGATATGATGAAAGAAGATTAACTAGTGCTATGGAGAAAGCCCTGGAATTGCCGAGACAAGCAACCTTAGAAACTAGGCAAGAACCACGGAAAATTGACAGTGAAACCCCAGCTTTCATAACCCAATTTAGTAACCAAGCAGGAACAATAAAGAACATTTTGAATAAACACTGGAAAGTTCTGAAGGGGGACAGTGTATTAGGCACTACTTTAGATGTAAAACCTAGAGTCATTTACTCACGTGCACCCAATCTTAAAAATATGCTAGCCCCAACACTTAAAGACATAAAACAAAAGAGTGGAAATCTAGATAACGTGGGTTTCCACAAATGTGGCAAATGTTTGGGTTGCAAGAATAACCCGACTCAGGCAACAACAACTAAACTATTTCAAAACATGAAACAAGATGAGGATTTTAAAATCAGAACAACTCTGAGTTGTAATACGAGTGGTGTGATCTATCTCCTGATATGCCCCTGTGGAAGACACTATGTGGGACGGACCAAAAGAAAATTTAAAACAAGGTTGGGTGAGCATATACGGAATATTAAGAAAGGATTAAGCACCCATAACCTTTCAAGACATTTCTCCAATTTCCATTCAAATAATCCAGAAGGTCTCAAATTTTTAGCTATTGAGAAAGTCAACGTACATTGGAGAGGAGGAGATCCAGAGAAAGCCCTGGATAGAGCTGAGGCTAAATGGATTTTTAAACTTAATAGTCTGGAACCATTAGGACTCAATATTGATTTTGAATTGAATGCATTTTTGTAATATGTTTTATCAC
The DNA here is from genome assembly GCF_036172605.1 of Pelobates fuscus. Taxonomy (NCBI): domain Eukaryota; kingdom Metazoa; phylum Chordata; class Amphibia; order Anura; family Pelobatidae; genus Pelobates; species Pelobates fuscus. The sequence goes on along the minus strand of NC_086317.1, from coordinate 335,498,182 downwards.
TTTTTATATGAATATGTATACTTTTTAGTATCATTATATCCCTTTATGATAGGATGGAACAATAACGAGAAATTTTTATGTTTTTCAGAAAACCATCGAAAGGAGAACTAGCTATTATGTCAAAAGTATCCCTATTTTTATTCATTTTTAATGAGTAAATAATTTTTAGATTACATTTTCCAGTATATCACATTTTAAGAATCTTTAATGTAGTCCATTTTTATATCTATTTGTATTTTATTTTTATTTTTATTTTTTTTATTATTTTTATTTTCATTTTCATTTTTATTTTTATTTATTATTTTTTATGTTTTATTTTATTATATTTTATTTTATTTTATTTTACTTTATTTTTTATTTATTTTTTTTTTTTTAATTTTTATTTTTAATTTTATTTTATTTTATTTTTATTTTTATTTATATTTTCATTTGTATTTCCAGATTCAAATCCAATTTTATTCTAATTATCTCCCATTTGTATTTCTTGTACTTTACTGCTTCTCACTCATAGAGATAAACTTCTGTTCAATGCATAATCTTCCAAACATTATTATTTTTGACTTATGATAGGATATGCTCAAGCAATGCTAGCATTTAATTAACTAAATTTTCGTCGTTTTTTTCAAGTAATTATGGGCTGATTGATACTTGTCTCATTGAAAATACAAAGTGATTTAATTCATTTTACTGATAATGAAAAATATTGAAGTGTATGGATTTTATAACGAATATAAAAGGATTTATGTAGTAGAAATTTGATTTTAAATGAAACAGGCTCCAGCAGAGAAAGAGTTAATGCTACTATGATAATTGTATAAAGAATGTTAAAGGATTTATGTAGTACTAATTCGATACCAAAATGAAATATGCTCCAGCAAAGAAAGAGTTACTGTTTCAATGAAACAATTAGACCAGAATGTACTTAACAGTTGAGAAAACCGAGAATGCCATCCTCTGATGAAGTGATCTCTGGATCACGAAACGCGTAAGGCGGCATTCTACTCTGAGTCCCAGGAGAGCAAGCTGGAACGCAAACCGGAGCCGCAGTGGAACGCACGCGGCTGCCAGCAAGTTTGTCCATAACACGAGGAGGTCCACATCTGACTTCATCCGGCCGGTGAGAAAAGATTTTTACATCTCTTTGGACACTTGTAACTTTAACCAGACAGCAGTTGCTCTCCATATTTGGGAACTCCCATGAACTTTTAATGTCTTTTATATTTTATGTGTGAGTCTTTGACAGTTAATTGTTGTTAAATAAAATCGTGCATATTTTAACCAATCTGTCGGCTGCACAGTATAATTGACAAAATTCGTTTTCTACTACAGTGGGATTACATGCAATTTTTCCCTAATTTATTCATCTTCAAGTGTACTGGTCAACATATATTGTGGAACCTTTACTAGATTATTTATTTCCAGCTGATTTTTTTCATCCTTCTTGCCCTCATATGGGAAGAATAGATACAAACAGCTGATACATTTGTTATACCATTTGGTTATTTTGTTATTTATGGTAATTATATTGCAACCATCTCCACAGAGTCCTGCAAACTCCTATTGATTTTCAATAGATATCCTATATTTATACTCTCCAACCGTAGGTGGCGGTTATTTCTGCAGTGACACAGTGGTTATGGTATACATATCCGGTCTCATTATCTAAACTTGAGAAGTTATTCACCAGTGGATACTGGCGTTTATCTATTAAGTTGCTTTTTAAATTTGCTATTTTCTCCACCTATTTTGAGATAAGATATGGCTATGAACAGAAATTTGGACTTCATTAGAGAAAAAAGGAGAAATGCCTTCCAGCAAATGATGTCTAATGAAGCCAATAGAATTAGGAGTGAGATTAACGACACCCCTATACCACAACCAGTCTGCACCAGATCAAAAATCTTCCAATTAGGAGAGCTACTAGAAAAAGAAACACAGATCTGGTGGGACATTACCAGCTTTGAGTTCTATGTATCCAATAATTTAGTCCCAAGAGGGCTGAGGCTGCAAAAACCCCTGGCTTACAAAAACAAAGATGAAAATCTAATTAAAAAATGGGACCAACTGTTAGATAAGGGGTCCCTATTGCTCATTATCTTTCTAATTAATGAAAAAAAGAAGGAACTAGAACAATTAGAGGTCCAAATTGAACTAATTAAAAAAGAAATATCCCCAGAAACACGAGATGGCCAGTATGCAGAACTCTTGGATAAGATTGAAAGAAGAGTCAAGGATTTGGATAACAGAATAAGAGATGGTAAAAAGAAAAAAATCATGAGGGATAAAGAAGATTATGATAAAGGAATACAGAGAAATTGGAGGAAACAAGTGAAAAGAAATCCTACACAAACAAAATATCAAAGATATGAAGAACCAAACTCAGGATGGAATCAAGGAAGAACAGTGAGAAAAGAAAGAACAAAGTATCCTAGGAAAGACAAAGAAAGATCACATCACTATCAAAATCAGTATCATTACCGAAATCAGCAACATTCCCCAAGAAAAGAGAGAACTCGGTCTTGGAATAGAAATACATATAATGAGAGACGTGAAATGAGAATTCCGCATGGTGAGAGAAAGCTGGAGAAAGATAAAGGAGAAAAAAGAGAAATTCACTTTAAATCTCCTAAAGCAAAACAACATGTGGAACCACCTACCAACTTATCACCAAACAGGGATTTTTTAGGAGATTTTTTAGAGAGACGAGAAGAAACAAGAACAGCACTGAAAAAGACTTGGAGAGAAAGGAGGGATCTACCAAGATCACCGATACAAAGGAAAAGAATAAGAAGAGAAGAAGAACTGAACCAAAATTAGTAAATGCAGAAGCTGAAGATGAAACTACAAGCGTGTTCAACCTATCCAACTATAATTTGAGTAATGAAGAAATGACTCTATTAAAGAAGGGTCTTAAGTTTGCCCCCAATGCTAAGAGTTCACAGTTCAACACCTTCATTGATCTCCACAAATTCATCAGAAAACTAACAGTGAAAAAATTCTTTTTGGAGAACAAATATACCAAAACAAATGAACAGGAAGAGTATATCCACACAAACCTCCACCCCCAATCGATATTTTACCCACAACATGTGAAGAGTGATAATATCAAGGTATTTGAAAGATTGGTCGAAAAAGATTTGAGGAATCTAACTATGAGTAAGAAAGACAAAGATAATTTGACTCGGAAAGAAAGACAAGTGTTAAAGTCACTAATGGAAAATCCCGAGATAATCCTCAGATCTGCAGATAAGGGAGGCGGAGTGGTAATTATGAATATTACAGACTACGAGGCAGAAACTGCAAGGCTATTAAATGATCAGGAGACTTATCTACCTCTGACAGAAAATCCTGAGAAACAATTCATGAGAGAATTCCTTGAATTAATAGATGAAGGGAAAGACAGAGGCATTCTGAGCAAAAGAGAATATGATTTTATATACTGCAAATATCCAAGAACGGCAATTTTTTACCATCTGCCAAAGATCCACAAAACCCTCGACAAACCCCCTGGGAGACCCATTATCTCAGGAATAAACTCACTCACATCAAATCTGTCCCAATATGTAGATCAATTTCTCCAACCTATGGTGATCCAATTACAGTCATACTTGAGAGATACAACACAAGTAATCAATACGCTGTCAACTATAAAATGGAAAAAGGAATACATCCTAGTCACTGCAGATGTGACGTCCTTATATACAGTGATTCAACATCTTCAAGGGTGTGAGGCCATCCAACATTCTTTTGCCAAGTACTCAGAACTACAAAATGATCAGATTAGCTTTCTTGTCCAGTCTATTGCTTTTATCCTAAGTCACAACTCATTTTGGGCACAACAAAGGTTTTTCCTACAGATAGAGGGCACCGCCATGGGAACCAGGTTTGCGCCGAGCTATGCTAATCTCTTTATGGGAAAATGGGAAGAGGAGTTCATTTGGAATAAATCCCCATTCGGCGCAAGCCTGGTCCTATGGCGACGCTATATTGATGACTGCATATTCATCTGGGAAGGAAGCCTCTCGTCATTGGAAGATTTTAAGGAGTATTTAAATTTTAACCCTTATAATTTGAAGTTTTCTTTTAATCACTCTAAAACCTCAGTTGAATTCCTGGATCTGGAGATATATGTTAAAGAAGAGATGCTTTGTACCAAAACCTTCAGCAAACCCGTTGATTGCAATAGCTTTATTCCCTCGAACAGCCACCACAAAAGGACATGGCTTGACAATATACCCTATGGACAGTTTAGGCGTATTAGACGCAACTGTACAGAATTGGATGTTTGTAAAATCCAAATGGAAAAGATGAAAACACAATTCTGGAACAAAGGATATGATGAAAGAAGATTAACTAGTGCTATGGAGAAAGCCCTGGAATTGCCGAGACAAGCAACCTTAGAAACTAGGCAAGAACCACGGAAAATTGACAGTGAAACCCCAGCTTTCATAACCCAATTTAGTAACCAAGCAGGAACAATAAAGAACATTTTGAATAAACACTGGAAAGTTCTGAAGGGGGACAGTGTATTAGGCACTACTTTAGATGTAAAACCTAGAGTCATTTACTCACGTGCACCCAATCTTAAAAATATGCTAGCCCCAACACTTAAAGACATAAAACAAAAGAGTGGAAATCTAGATAACGTGGGTTTCCACAAATGTGGCAAATGTTTGGGTTGCAAGAATAACCCGACTCAGGCAACAACAACTAAACTATTTCAAAACATGAAACAAGATGAGGATTTTAAAATCAGAACAACTCTGAGTTGTAATACGAGTGGTGTGATCTATCTCCTGATATGCCCCTGTGGAAGACACTATGTGGGACGGACCAAAAGAAAATTTAAAACAAGGTTGGGTGAGCATATACGGAATATTAAGAAAGGATTAAGCACCCATAACCTTTCAAGACATTTCTCCAATTTCCATTCAAATAATCCAGAAGGTCTCAAATTTTTAGCTATTGAGAAAGTCAACGTACATTGGAGAGGAGGAGATCCAGAGAAAGCCCTGGATAGAGCTGAGGCTAAATGGATTTTTAAACTTAATAGTCTGGAACCATTAGGACTCAATATTGATTTTGAATTGAATGCATTTTTGTAATATGTTTTATCACTTTTTATATGAATATGTATACTTTTTAGTATCATTATATCCCTTTATGATAGGATGGAACAATAACGAGAAATTTTTATGTTTTTCAGAAAACCATCGAAAGGAGAACTAGCTATTATGTCAAAAGTATCCCTATTTTTATTCATTTTTAATGAGTAAATAATTTTTAGATTACATTTTCCAGTATATCACATTTTAAGAATCTTTAATGTAGTCCATTTTTATATCTATTTGTATTTTATTTTTATTTTTTTTATTATTTTTATTTTCATTTTTATTTTTATTTATTATTTTTTATGTTTTATTTTATTATATTTTATTTTATTTTATTTTACTTTATTTTTTATTTATTTATTTTTTTTTATTTTTTTTATTTTTTTTTTATTTTATTTTATTTTTATTATTATTTTTATTTTTATTTATATTTTTATTTATATTTTCATTTGTATTTCCAGATTCAAATCCAATTTTATTCTAATTATCTCCCATTTGTATTTCTTGTACTTTACTGCTTCTCACTCATAGAGATAAACTTCTGTTCAATGCATAATCTTCCAAACATTATTATTTTTGACTTATGATAGGATATGCTCAAGCAATGCTAGCATTTAATTAACTAAATTTTCGTCGTTTTTTTCAAGTAATTATGGGCTGATTGATACTTGTCTCATTGAAAATACAAAGTGATTTAATTCATTTTACTGATAATGAAAAATATTGAAGTGTATGGATTTTATAACGAATATAAAAGGATTTATGTAGTAGAAATTTGATTTTAAATGAAACAGGCTCCAGCAGAGAAAGAGTTAATGCTACTATGATAATTGTATAAAGAATGTTAAAGGATTTATGTAGTACTAATTCGATACCAAAATGAAATATGCTCCAGCAAAGAAAGAGTTACTGTTTCAATGAAACAATTAGACCAGAATGTACTTAACAGTTGAGAAAACCGAGAATGCCATCCTCTGATGAAGTGATCTCTGGATCACGAAACGCGTAAGGCGGCATTCTACTCTGAGTCCCAGGAGAGCAAGCTGGAACGCAAACCGGAGCCGCAGTGGAACGCACGCGGCTGCCAGCAAGTTTGTCCATAACACGAGGAGGTCCACATCTGACTTCATCCGGCCGGTGAGAAAAGATTTTTACATCTCTTTGGACACTCGTAACTTTAACCAGACAGCAGTTGCTCTCCATATTTGGGAACTCCCATGAACTTTTAATGTCTTTTATATTTTATGTGTGAGTCTTTGACAGTTAATTGTTGTTAAATAAAATCGTGCATATTTTAACCAATCTGTCGGCTGCACAGTATAATTGACAAAATTCGTTTTCTACTACAGTGGGATTACATGCAATTTTTCCCTAATTTATTCATCTTCAAGTGTACTGGTCAACATATATTGTGGAACCTTTACTAGATTATTTATTTCCAGCTGATTTTTTTCATCCTTCTTGCCCTCATATGGGAAGAATAGATACAAACAGCTGATACATTTGTTATACCATTTGGTTATTTTGTTATTTATGGTAATTATATTGCAACCATCTCCACAGAGTCCTGCAAACTCCTATTGATTTTCAATAGATATCCTATATTTAAAAAACAACAACTCAAGGTACTATGGGAGTGGAACCCAGCATATAAATACAATATAATAGGAAAAAGCTGGAGCTACACTTATCCAATTATTTTATTTTATAATAGGTGTTAAGATATACAAACATTGGTCCAAGTGTCAGCGGGTCAGTATCTGTAATATGAGTGAGCTCTGGTTGCACTAACTAGCACTTGAGGTAAGCATATAGGTAGGTATATTGTGTAGGTGCTTGTTCGCGGTTGCGAAGGCCCAGTGGGTTTAGGTGCGTGGTGTATGCCTATACACAGCTATGGGTCTGTATAGCTGTGTGTGATGGACCCATTTTTTAAATTGTGTGTTATGTGCATCCTTGTTGGAGGCTACGGTCCTGATGTCTGTGCAGTTGCCCCATGGTCTAGTCCTTCAGCCTATGCCCTGCAGGGTCTCGTCGGCTTCCCAGTGCGATGGTCTGAGCTACGTTCCCTGTGGACCAGAAGTGCAGGAGAGAAAAGTCTTGGTGTGGAAATCCGACCCGCTTGGCAGGTAATGTATAGTGCCGGTAGAGAGTTCTGCATTTGGTGTGGTCGCGGGCTGCTGCTGTTCCGGAGTGGTCGAAATGCCGCCGCTGCCATTTTGGGCCTCATGTTCCGTCGCATTCTCGGTCGGTCTCTGCGAGTTCTGCCACTCCGGGGCAAGAGCTGGGTCACTCCTTGTAGGCGAGGCAGCTTTTGCCGCTTTATTTTGAGTGTTCATTGACTTTGATTGCCTTTTGTGGGCTGCGTCCGCTGTTGGGGAGGCCCTTCTCCGGTACTTGCCCAGCTTGGAGAAGGAGTTTAGTGGGTGTGCCGTGTCTAGGTTTCCTGAAGACTACTATGGAGCTGCGTTTGGGTGCTTTAACATCTTGTGTAGTGCTGCCTTTGTGGACACCGGGTTTTCCGGGAAATTCCAGCTCTGGGCTGGATGTAAGGACTCCTATAGAAAGGAGAAAGAGAGAGAAAGAGTATAGGAAGGAGGGTTTACTTAAGACAGGTATAATGCCACTGTGGGTCTTGTTGGTTGGGCTGGGGGTAGGTGGCATTGGCGAGTGTCCCTGTGAGTTTTGCTCATTTCAGGCTATGTAGGTTGAAGGTTCCTATTGTGACTACAGATCCCCTTTGTCATGGGGTTGATATGTCTGGGGCTGCAGTACTTACATATGCATTCCCCTCCAGCCATTCATTCCATTTGCCCCATGCAGTCAGCTTTTTTTTGTGGTGTCTATCAGAACTCTCATTAGCCATCTTTTCATACTGGCCGTTAAGCAATATCGGTTGGATCACTTCCCCTATGGGGGGGCTATAGTGGATTTCCATCTCCTAGCTAATAGCAAGTTCTCTGCTATCAGTATGTGGAATGCCAGGGTCCCTTGTTGTTTTGTGAGTTGTTCAGGAAACATGAACAGCAGGAAGAATTCCGCTGATTTCTTAATTGGTTTGTGTAATACTTCCCCAATTAGCTTGGCTATTCCCTCCCAGAAGGGTTTGATTATCGAGCATTGTTCCTTTACCTATGGTGCATCGCCAACATTTGTCCGAGGTGTTTGGGAACATATGTGCTAACCTTGCTGGTGTTAAGTACCATCTGGTGGCTATTTTCCGTATCAGTTCTAAGTGGGAATTGCATCTCGTGTATTTTTTATGTACCTTGAAGGCCCCAGTCCATGCAGCGTCAGGTATCGTACGGCCTAGGTCTCTTCCCCAGTCCGTTGTATATTTAGGCATAGGGAGTTTACCATCCCTCAGAATTGCATCATAACATGTCGCTATTACCTTCTTTTTTGGTATCAGTCCTGCGCACGTTTTCTCCATAATGGTCATGGTTTGTACTGTTGGCGGGTTGAGAGATCCTGCTTGGTTAATGGTTTTCAGCTGCAAATATGGTAGGCAGCCTGTGTTGGGTAGGTCCGGTGACGGACTAATTTGGGGAAGGGGGTCAAGCCCTCCCCACTCCACATTTGGTGGAGAAACTGTATTCCCCTGCGTCCCATCCCCTGCTGTCGAAGGTGGGAATGTAGTATTTGAAGCATTTAAGTGGTGTAGCTAACGAGATCTGACTCCAGGACGAGAACCTATCTTTTTTGCCATCCCATGTCCTTAGCATCAGGGCCGTGGTGGGCAATATGTTTAGTAATTGTGGTCGCAGGGGCTTTGGTGTCCAAAATAGGCAAGAGATCCCCTCTGCCAGGGACCAGTGTGACTCAATTTCTACCCACGGTGGTTGGTTCTGTGTGTATTGAGCTGCAATGGCGTGACTGAGCAGTGTGGCTGTGTAGTATGCTAGGATGTCTGGTCTACCCATTCCCCCGTCCCCTAGCTTCCTAGTGGCTGTGGCCTTTGGAATGCATGATTTGCGGCGGCCAGTGAAACCTGTCGATAGGTCTTTGTAATTGGGTAAAGTAGGGCCTTGGGACCTCCACTGGTAGGGAGCGGAACAGAAATTGTAGCTTTGGCAGCAGCATCATTTTAAAGGCTGCTACTCGGCCCAGCAAGGAGAGGAATTTGTCTTTCCATTTATCCATGCTAGAGCGGATGTCGGAGGCCACCCTGAGGTAGTTGGCTTTGATTAGGTTGTGTCGGCTCTTTGTCAGTTTTATGCCCAGGAATGTTATATAGTCGTCTCTCCAGTTGAATTCGTAGTGTGTTTTGAGGCTGTGTGTCGTCTTGTGGTTCAGGTTAATTGTCATGGCTTGTGTTTTGGTCGTATTTAATTAGTAGTATGAGAAGTTGCTGTATTCTGCCAAAACGTCTGAGTGTCGCGAGGGAGATGTTAGGTTGTGTGATGGTGAGGAGGACATCGTCAGCAAATAGACTGAGTTTGTGTTCAGTTTGTCCTATGCGTATTCCCTGTATGCCAGGGTGGGTTCGAATTTGGGTCGCCAGTGGCTCGAGGGCCATGACGTACCGAAGGGAAGACAGCGGGCAACCCTGCCTCGTCCCATTGGTGATGGCGAAGGAGTCGGAGATGAAGCCTCCATAGAGCACCTTTGCTGTGGGTATGTTGTATAGCGCTAGCACCGCGGACAGGAATTCGTCCGGGAATCCAGATTTTTTCAACACTGCCCTCAAGGAAGTTCCAGCTAAGGCAATCGAATGCCTTTTCGGCGTCAAGGGACACTATTATCCCCTTCGTTCCTCGAAAACATGATATCTAGCACCTTCCTAGTCTTGTCTGTTCCCTGTCTACCCTTTACAAATCCAGATTGGTCTGGGTGGATTAGTGTCGTGAGGGCGTCTGACATTCTGTTGGCTATGATTTTGGCGAATATTTTGGCATCCAAGTTAAGTAAAGATATGGGCCTTAAGTTTTTGCAATGTGTGGGGGGTTTGCCCGGTTTTGGTAGGGTGATCACTGTCGCGGCTATCATGTCCTGGGGTAATTTAGATTGGAGAACCGCATCATTGAATAAAGTAAGTAGGGGGCCAGAGTTTTACAAAAAAATGTATAATAAATGTTAGACAGTCTATCTAGGCCCAGCGTTTTATTGGCTGGGAGATTTTTTATGACAGTCTCAACTTTTTCTAAGGTTATTGGTTTAGTCAGTGATTCCCTTTCGTCCGCTGACAGCGTGGTAGTGCTAATGTGGTCTAGATAGGTAGTGAACTCCTTAATTGTAGCGTGATGTTGATCCTGATTGATCTGTACGTTGTATAGTTGTTTGTAAAAAGAGGCAAATTCGTTACTTATAGCCTCTGGGGAGAATATCTTTTCGTTCATGTCTGAGTGTATATATGGGATCCTGGCTTTAGCTTGCAATTCTTTTAGTGCGAAAGCTAGTTTTTTCCCCGCCCTGTTACCCTGAGTGTAGTGGGATAGTTTCAGTTTTTTCAGCATGAAACTTGTGGGTCTGCATTATTTGTTTCCTAAGGTGTTGAGAAGATTTTATTTGGTTTTGGTTATTGAGCTGTCCGAGTTTCTCACTCCATTTCTGGAGTTTGGACTGGGAGGTTCTCTTGATGTGGGCGGTCTGTTTTATAAACAGGCCGCGCACAACTGCTTTGTGGGCTTGCCACAGTGTATCCGTGGACATCATGGTGGGGCATTTTCAGTGAAGTATTGGTCTATATCTGTCTGCATGCTTTCAGTGAATTGAGGATTTTGGAGGTGCGATACGTTAAGTCGCCATGGAGGTTTATTTTTGAAGGCCAATTTATCTGCGATCGTAAGGATTACTGGAGCATGATCTGACCACTCAATGTCTCCCGTCCTGCAGTCCAAGACCTGTGTTAAGTGTGTGCCTTTCACGTAGCATCTATATATTCTAGTGTAGCAGTTGTGTACAGATGAGTAGTAAGTGTATGTCCTGTCTAATGGGTGTTTAGTCCACCATACGTCATAGAGATTGTAAGAGTGGAAGAGGGCGGTTAATTGTCTGGCTAATTTTGACATTGTTTTGAGTCTTGTGGGTGTTTTGTCAGAGGTAGAGTCTAGTATTGGATCCTGGATGCAGTTAAAATCCCCCCCTAAGATAAGGAAGCCTTGATGGATACCGTCTATTTTGGCTAGAACCTTAATTAAAAAGTATCTTTGGTGATCATTTGGGGCGTATATGTTGGCTATTGTGTATGTGACGTCATTAATCCGAACTATAATTATTATGAAGCGTCCCCTGGGGTCTGCCACTTTTTTGATTAAGGAAAAAGATACCTGACTGCTGATGAGCGTGGACACCCCCTTGGATTTTGTGTCGGAGGTAGCATGGAATTGATAGGGAAATTGTTTTATGCCAAAGCGGCATGGGTCAGATTTGCGGAAGTGTGTCTCATGTAAACAAACCATGTCGCCTTGGAGCTGCCTTATTTCTTTGTATAGAGCATGTCGTTTTGAGGCGGTATTCAACCCTTTAACATTATGCAACATTATACGCATGATGTGTGTTCGGTGCGATGTGGTAATATACCCATATCGCTGTGGGACTCCCACCCCTCCTCACCCGCCGTACCTCCTGCAAAGAAAAGGGAAAAGAAGAAAGAAGATGAAAAGATAGAAAGTGAAGAGTAACCTGCCGCGTGTTGAATAGGTAAACACTCAGGGCTGACTCGGGGCTGACCCCATTGAGTCAGTCTAATTCGCCCTCCGGCGAACAGGATTGGATTCGACTGTACTGATTTTGTTGCCCAGTTCCCTTAGGGGGTCAATGTATAAACAATGTATAAACAAATTAACAAACATTAAAAGTCTACATTGTGTTGAAACTAAATCTCTATTCGTTTCTCCATTGTCTCCGTCTATAGGACAGGCTTGGGACTTGTCTCGGGACAGTACACTTATCTCTCCCATCCCCACTGCTCCGTCACTATATGGGGGCCATTATACCTTAGCAGCATTCATTCAGTTTTGTGGGGGTATATTGGGGGATCAATGTTGTCTGGAGGGGACCTCGCGGTGTTATCCCAGTATGGTCAGTTAAACGATACCCTTTGTCTCTGTTTGTTGGGGGGTCTAGATAGGAAGCCCACTTATAGGGTTGTAATGGGAGTGTGCCCCCCCTATCTCCAGCTATCTTAATCCCCGTAGCCCCATTTTACACTGGACTAGAGTTAAAAATGAAAAACCTGAGGTTACGCCTGGCAGGTGCCTTGGAGAGGGCGCTTCCCTGCAGATAGTCCCGGGCATAGCCAATCTCCTTGTGTGGAGGAATGTGTGAATCCACTACTGCCCAGAGGTATCTCTAGCAGGGTTCAGGAAGTCCAATGTCAGGTGGTGGATAGGCCCAGCTTTGCGTTGTGCGGTTAGGTGTATAGCAGATACGCCACACATAGTGCTCGTGCTGCACTGGAGGTCTGAGTTAGCTGTCTTCGGCAGTCCGTGGCCTGGGGTGCTTGACCATATGGAAAAGCTCTTGGTGGAGAAACAAAGTCCGTAGAGATCATTGGAACTTGAGAAGTAGAGCCAACAGTAGCTTTAGGATATGTGTTGCGCGTGACGGTTAGCGTCTCGCTCGTTTCCACTCATGAGGTAGAGCACTGAGAGCCTGGGGTGCATTTGTAAGTTGTATATCCCATTTTCTCAGAAGTTGTATGCCATCATCTGGACTGAGTACCGTGGTGGCTTGCCCATTGCGAGTGACTATCAGCTTGGTGGGGAAACCCCATCTATATTGGATTTGATGTTGTCTCAGGGCGGTTGTCACTGGGGTAAAGAGTTGCCGTGTGGCTAGCGTTGCTGGAGATAAGTCAGCGAGTATTTGGACATCTTTGTAAGCTTCAGCTAGAGATTTAGCTGTTCTATTAGCCCTGAGTATCTCCTCCTTGATGTGGTGGTAGTGTGCGCGGAGTAGCACGTCTCTGGGAGCAGATTTTGGAGCTGCCCTCGCTATGGCCACCCTGTGGGTCAAGGAGGAGCATCTGGACAGGCAAGTCAGGTCAAAGACTTTGAAACAGGCCTGTAGCGAATGCCTGTAGGTCCCCCATCGCCACGGATTCCGGTATTCCTCGTAGCCTCAGGTTGTTGCGGCGGGACCGGTCTTCAAGGTCTGCTAGTTTGGTATCGTGGGAGGATAGGTGTGCCTCTAGCTGTTTTCTGGTTAACATTGTGTTGTGTCCGTTGCATGGGTTTACATTTTATTTTCTAGGTGTTCTGTCCTGTCCCAATGGCTTGGATTTCTTTTTTCAGGTCAGATATGGATGTGTGGAAATGGGCCATGAGCTTGTGAGATTGGGCATCCAGCATTTTTTTGCAGGATAGATTGTGTGAACCCTGACTCTCCCCAGAGTTATGGTCGCCATCTTGGAGGCCTACCTGACCGGCCGCCAGCTTCTGCTGGGTCTTTGTGGCAAAAAAAGACGAGCCGTTGCCTTTCCCCTTTCCCTTGTGGTGCGACGTCGCTTTCCTCCAGTGAGTACCCGGTTGTGCGTGGTCGAGTTGGGTTTGCTATTGCATCCGCCGAGCATGGAGCCCTGGTCTCACGCGGCCATCTTGGTCGGCGTTCGGCTCCGCCCCTCATGGTAGGTGTATTTTAACAGTGAGAGATAGAATAACACAAAAATCCAGAAAAATGCATGTTAAAAAAATGTATATATGGACTTACCGTATTTTTCGCTCCATAAGACGCACTTTTTTCCCCCTCAAAAGTGAGGGGAAATGTCTGTGCGTCTTATGGAGCGAATATGAAGCTTTACTTACCTGTCTTGCAGCGTTGGCCGGCAGCACAGGGCGCACCGCGGTAGTGGAACTTGAATTTCATGTTCCGGTTTCCAGCGGGACTGAAAGGAAGTGTGCCCAAGCTGAGTGCGCACTTCCTTTCAGTCCCGCCGGAAACCGGAACATGAAATTCAAGTTCCACTACCGCGGTGCGCCCTGTGCTGCCGGCCAACGCTGCAAGACAGGTAAGTAATTATGGGACAAGGGGAGGGGGACAGTAAGGGGGGGGGGGAATGAAGTCTATGGGGGTGGGAATGAAGTCTATGGGGGGGGGAATGAAGTCTATGGGGGGGGGAATGAAGTCTATGGGGGGGGAATGAAGTCTATGGGGAGGGGGTGGATGAAGTCTATGGGGAGGGGGTGGATGAAGTCTATGGGGAGGGGGTGGATGAAGTCTATGGGGAGGGGGTGGATGAAGTCTATGGGGAGGGGGTGGATGAAGTCTATGGGGAGGGGGTGGATGAAGTCTATGGGGAGGGGGTGGATGAAGTCTATGGGGAGGGGGTGGATGAAGTCTATGGGGAGGGGGTGGATGAAGACAATGGGGAGGGGGTGGATGAAGACTATGGGGAGGGGGTGGATGAAGACTATGGGGAGGGGGTGGATGAAGACTATGGGGAGGGGGTGGATGAAGACTATGGGGAGGGGGTGGATGAAGACTATGGGGAGGGGGTGGATGAAGACTATGGGGAGGGGGTGGATGAAGACTATGGGGAGGGGGTGGATGAAGACTATGGGGAGGGGGTGGATGAAGACTATGGGGAGGGGGTGGATGAAGACTATGGGGAGGGGGTGGATGAAGACTATGGGGAGGGGGTGGATGAAGTCTATGGGGAGGGGGTGGATGAAGTCTATGGGGAGGGGGTGGATGAAGTCTATGGGGAGGGGGTGGATGAAGTCTATGGGGAGGGGGTGGATGAAGTCTATGGGGAGGGGGTGGATGAAGTCTATGGGGAGGGGGTGGATGAAGTCTATGGGGAGGGGATGGATGAAGTCTATGGGGAGGGGGTGGATGAAGTCTATGGGGAGGGGGTGGGTGAAGACTATGGGAGGGGGGGGGGACACTATGGGACAGGGGAGAAAAAAAATATTCTGTACAAACTGTCCCATAGTAAGAAACACTATGGGACAGTTTGTTCAGAATATTTTTTTTCTGGGTTTCTTCCTCTAAAAACTAGGTGCGTCTTATGGTGAGGTGCGTCTTATGGAGCGAAAAATACGGTACATGTCAACGAGTGAAAGAAGTATTTGATCCCCTATCAGCCAGCAAGATTTCTGGCTCCCTGATGTCTTTTATACAGGTAACGAGCTGAGATTAGGAGCAGTCTCTTAAAGGGTTACCTGTATAAAAGACACCTGTCCACAGAGGCAATCAGATTCCAAACTCTCCACCATGGCCAAGAGCTGTCCAGATGTCAGGTACAAGATTGTAGACCTACACAAGGTTGGAATGGGCTACACCACCATTCCAATCAGCTTGGTGAGAAGGTGTGATTATTCGCAAATGGAAGAAACACAAAATAACGGTCAGTCTCCCTCGGTCTGGTGCTCCATGGAAGAGCTCACCTCGTGGAGTTTCAATGATCATGAGAACGGTGAGGAATCAGCCCAGAACTACATGGGAGGATCTTGTTAATGATCTCGAGGCAGCTGGGACCAGAGTCACCAAGAAACCAATTGGTAACACACTACGCCATGAAGGACTGAAATCCTGCATCGCCTGCAAGGTACCCCTGCTCACGAAAGCACATGTACAGGCCCGTCTAAATCCCATAGAAAATCTGTGGAGGGAGCTGAAGGTTCGAGTTGCCAAATGTTAGCCTCGAAACCATAATAACTTGGAGAGGATCTATAGAGAGAAGTGGGGAAAAAATCCCTCCTGAGATGTGTGCAAACCTGGTGGGCAACTACAAGAAACGTCAGACCTCTGATTGCCAACAAGGGTTTTGCCACCAAGTACTAAGTTGAAGGGGTCAAATATTTATTTCACTCATTGACATGCAAATCAATTTATAACTTTTTTGACCTGCTTTTTCTGGATGTGTTTTTTATTCTGTCTCTCACTGTTAAAATATAACTACCATTAACATTATAGACTGATCATTTCTTTGTCAGTGGGCAAACATTCAAAATCAGCAGGGGATCAAGTACTTTTTCCCCTCACTGTAGTTCGGTGGGTGTGGGTTCTTCCAGCTATATCCGGGTTGTTGGTTATTGAGGTCAAAGGTGAGGGGCTAATCATAAGTTGTAGTCTCATTTGAAGCGAGCACCACGAACTACAGAGGACAATTTCAGCAGTGTGAATATTACCATAGGCATGAAGCTAAAACATGCCCAGGCCTCGACTGACCATCGGGCATACGGCCAATGGGCCGCGATGGCAAAGGACCAAGGTACAGAGGGGAGCTCAGAGGATCTCCCCTGCCAGCCAGTGCACTATCCAAGCACCTGCCCTGCAGTGTGCCAAGACCAGCCTGTGGGAAGATCTCTCTCACCGACCCAAAGGCACTGAAATCTTGAGAGGGGAGAGGAGGAGCTGGTGTTTCAAGCCTGCAACTCTCCCGGGTCTTGTGGGTTCCTCTTGTGAGGTCAGAGCATTTCCACAGTTACCATTGCAACACTCAAAGGCCGAATCTTGCAGCGTGAACTCTAGACACAGGAGCTGTAGGTTAGAGTTCACAGACCACCAGGGTTGTAAAGTCCCCCCTTCCTGAACCAAAAGGTAAGAATGCAGGGAAATATAAAAAAAAATATTTTTTTAATTGCTTTGCTCCCATCTGCCCTCCACAAACAAACACACACACACACACACACACACTACCTCCCAACACATTCACAAACTGCACTCTTACACTCTAGATCCCCTACAGACACTACATCCCTTGTACACACTCTCTGGAGATACTCTGCACACTAGATCCCCTATACAGATTCTGGATCATCTACACACACTAGACCCCTTATACAGATTCAGGATCATCTTCACACACTAGATGCACACAATAGATCCATTGTAAGCAAACACACACATACTCTACAGGCCCTACACACACTACATCAACTATAGGCATATACAGTACAGCAAAAAACAAAGAAAAGAAAAAGAGTTACATGTGCACTATTCCAAATCCCTGTGCATATCTAAATATATGAAGGTTATTTAGTAACTCCAATGGCCATTAGATGGATGCCCACCTGCCACATCAAGGCAAACCTCTAAGGTGGGTCCTACACTAACTATTCACCTTGCTTCCTTGAGTTTCAGGCATAAAGAATCTCTAATGAGAGAGAGAGGGGTATTTTTCTACACCCCTACATACTTCTTAATCCTTAACAGGGAACGCACGGGGTGGGTGGCAGCATTGTAACAGGGCTGTGTGCCAGCTTGTGTAAAAAAAACAAAAACAAAAAAAAACTGTCAGCATCATTCAAGGTTGTAATTTTAAAAGATTTTGCATAGCACAGAAAAAAAATCTGGTTCACTAAAATAGTGAATGCTCATCTATTGCATTCTTTTAAAAAAAAAATCTGTGCTTTTTGCTACCTGATCTAAATCGTATTTTGGAGTAACAACGTGATAAAAGTTACATATTTTAATGCTGGATTTTAGAACTCTTTCACCATGTCAAGTTAACTAAACCGTAACAAAAACAAACTCAGCCTTATTTAATAACCAAGTACTTTGACCTGTGGAAGAGATAGAAAAACTGACTTGGCACATTTTCTGTAACTAATGGTCTTTAATGGGATTACATTATACAAATTGTATAGTAGACACTGACCTTTAGTTGGCAAGAATATCAATGTTCAGCTTTGCCTATGCATAAATGAACAAAGTACCGGAATGCCTTAATTGGACAAATTAATCCTTTTCAACCTAAATTTCCCCTTCCTACTGTAACACCTTTGTTTGACTTCATTAAACGTTTGAATGATAAATTACTGAGAACAATGTGAAGTAGATTTGATTACTTCAAAGGCGAGGTTTTCAATTCACTGGCAGAGCTCCATTCTGCAGAGATTAATATTAAGGTGCAATAGCACATGAAACAGGTTTTAGGTTTCTCATCACCATGGCAACTCACATGGATGGTGCTAGATGCTTAGAAAGAAAATATTTTGTTACAGCGTGTGAACAATGCTGTACAGATATCATAATAAATCTAATTATGATGGCAAGACTGCAAATGTTTCTAGTACTTCTATATGTGAGGATTTCTAACCAAAGATCCAGCCTCTGAACTCTATTGCTATTATACTATTTATCAAACATACAGGTTACTAAACTATTATTATTATATCCCACTGACTATAGAACAGTGGTTCCCAAACCAGTCCACAGACCTCATGGCCAACCAACAGTCCAGGTTTTGTCAGTGTCTCCATTGGAATAAAAAAAGGGAAATGCATAAATCATGGACTGTTGGTGGATCATGAGGACTGGTTTGGGAACCGGTGCTATAGAAGCATCAAACCAAGGACAAAAGGAGGAGCGTGGACGGAGTCTGACCCAGCGCCGAGGCACTGGATTCAGGTAAGTATCTGAAGGGTTAAAACCCCTTCAGCGACGAGGCATGAGGGGCAAGAGGGAGGGGGGCACTCCAGGATTCTCTAGTGCCAGGAAAACGGGTTTAATTTACACGGCTTTGATTTACACAGACAGATACATACATAAAAACACAAGGGCAACTCTTCATTTTATAAATGCAAATCTGGACGGTTATCATTATAAAAGTAAAGAGTGCATTAATGTTAAAACCATAATGAGACCTAACTCTGGTCAATGCCTTTATCAAAAACTGTGGAGGCACATCTGTCCTGGACTCTCTTGATGTGCACACTGTCTATACACTTTTTCTAGTATCAGAAATTCCCCAAAAAAACTATTTGAAGTTTTCAGTTCCACACCGACAGTGAGCCAGCATGTGTTTTTTGGTCTAGTTGTCACATTGGACTTCATATGGCACTTTGTCAACGCTACACAATAACACACCCCTGTATTCAAGCACCAACACTTCACAGAAATATACCACTGCATTCAAAGAGCAACAGTACATGCAACTCACAACTACATTCAAATGCCACCACTACACAGAAATGCACCTTTTTATCAGTTGTAAGAGAGTAAAATATTACATTTTTCTTAAGTGAAGATGTTCTTTATTTTTTTGTATGTGTGTGTACATATACATTTTATGCATTTGGCCCTCCATAACTATTTTGTCCTCCAGAGCAAATGATTTTGACACCCCTGGTTTAGCGGATGATGAGAAATGTGAGGACTACTGCTGTAGTAAAAGTTGGATTAAAGTTATAATACAATTGGGCAGACCCCACCCGTTGTAAAACTACAACTTTAACGCCTGTACTGTACACTGATTGGTCATTTTAAAAGCTATGCACCACAAGCCATATTTTATTTCTAAATAATAAGATAAATTTAAGAAAACTGTTGGGGTGCACAACACAAAATGGTCAGACTGACATCTGTCTATATGTCTGTTCAAGAAAGTCCAAAGTCTTTGTCCAAGGAAACAGACTCCTACAAAGATACGCTAAGATAGTTTGTGTTAGGAGAAAAGTCCCTTGATTTTGGCCACTATAGCCAGACCTGAGAAAAATGGAATATATAATATATATGGTTATTCAGTCAAAGGCAATGCTGCATTTTTGCACGTCCTGATGAGAGTCTCTCGCTCTCTCATACCTTGTTTAGTCAACAATGAGTGCTTGTAATTTATGATAGGATTAATAAAAACTGCAGATTACTCCTCCCATGATTCTTACACTCTAGCAAAGCGTTTCCCAATAAGTGTTCCGCGGAACTCTAGAACACAATTGGGGTTCCGCCAAAAATAAAATGGCCGTGGGCGGCGAGGGAGCAGTGATCTCCCTGCTCAGCACCGTTGCGCACACAGCAATGATGCTGGAGCCGGAATATGATGTCACTCTGGCTCCAGCATCACTAAGAGGCGCACGAGGGAGCTGAAAGATCACTGCTCCCTCGCCACCCGCACGCTCTGCCCAGCAGCCCCACTGGACCAATGGGACAGAGATTCCATGCCAGCACTCCCAAAGGTAGGGGGGCTGGGTGGAGTAAAATAAAAAAAATAAAAAAATGTATGTGTTTCTGTTAGGGAGTTTGTATGTGTTTGTGTGTCTGTAAAAGAGTATGTGTGTGTCAGTGATAGTGTATGTGTGTCTGTCAAAGAGTATATGTGTCTGAGTGTCAAGGTTTGTGTATGTGTAACTGTGTGTATCTAAGTGTGTATGTCAGTATGTGTGTGTGTATGTACCAGTGTGTTTCTATGTGCCTGTGTGTGTGTGTGTCATACACACCTTGACACACACTGGCACATACAAACACAGATACACACTGTATGCCAAGGTGTGTGTATCCGTCAGTCAGATTCATATACACTGGCACATACAAACAGATACACACCTTGACACACAGATTACATACACACACACAGATACACACTGTGTATCAAGGTGTGTATCTGTGTACCACAATGTGCCAGTGTGTGTGTGTGTGTGTGTGTGTGTCAGATACAAACACACAGATACACACACCGGCACATAAAAAAAAAAATCTGCGCTATTTTATATATATATATATTTTTTTTTTAATCCCGGGGGGGGGGAATTAATTGGGAGCCCCTGCTCTACCACATAATGCTTGTCATGTGTGTACTGCAAGTTTTAATTCCCTAAACAAAATAAAAATAAATTAATAAACCATCCTTACTATTTCAACAGTCCAATGACATTTCTAGCCAAAAGTAACAGCATCTATTGCGCTCATGTCACTTATCCTTTAACTTCAATCAGAAGACTAGTTCTGTACCTTGTAAATTTGGCACGATTTTTGCATATCATGTATTTCAGCTAGCGTGTGGTAAAATACAGTAGCACGCTGCCATAAGAATGTTGTTTATTCAATCCCATTTTCTTCCTGTAGATATAATACTTAAAATATATAATCTAAGGAATATCACATTTATTTCTTATTTGAAGTCAACAATTGTTCCGCCACATTATCTCCATTTTAAAACCACTCAACACATACAAATATAGCAAAAGGCAGTTCGCTAAATGCACACTTACCAGACGACCAAGGTTGTAGTAACAGTCAGGATATTTTTTCCGGTATTTGATGGCAGTTAAATAGCTTTTTTCAGCTTCTTCAAACTGTTTCAGGCTGTTTTGCACAATACCTAAATTCATCCATGCAGCAGAAAAATCAGGCCTAAACACAATTGACAACAAACAAAAGATAAGAATTCCTAATGTCTCACACACTACCTTGCCTCATTTGAGTAATTTACCACAATCATCTTTTAACTTCCTTTAACCACTTACTGTATTGAGACGGCTTGTGACAGCAGCTGCTCAGCTTCCTGTAGCTCATTTCTCTCTTTCAGGATATTTCCAAGGTTGTTCATTGCATGTACATATTTAGGATTTAATCTGTATAATAAAGAAGATAGGCATTGATGTTTAGATATGCATGGAGGTCTTATTTTTAAACTGCTTACCTCTAGGACATGTATTTTATGTGGTGTGGTACAGTTCTAAAGAAAAGTATTTATTACATTTCAGCAGAAATTCTAAATGAGGAGAAAATTGGACCAATGAAGTAGGGAGCAATTTTAGGTTATTTGAGTCAAAGTTGGTAACAAAAAAATAAATAGAAATGTACTGTATATGCTGGCATGTCGACCACCAGAATTTAGAGGTGTTATATAGGTTTAGGTCTATAACTACCAGATAATTCGACCCCCAAAATAACGCACAACTTTTGGCACCTATGATTTGGCCTTTGTTTAGGCAACAGAAGTCCAATAGTCCAGTTTCATATAAAAAAGATAAATGTTGTTTTACATAATTTATACTGTTAATTATTTTACACTACGATTAACAAGATTGTCAGAGTTTGAACATAAACAAACAAAACATTACAGTGTAGTTTATGTTTTTGCTGATAGATGGCACACAGCTATTCAGCCAGTTAGCCATGTGAACTTATGAATCATACGATAGTGCAAGTGGTAATGTCACCTGCTAGTTCTCCCACAAACTTTTTGCAGAGAGTATATAATCACGCCTGAGCGTCTTCAGCTTGATACCGGAGAAACTGACGGAAGCCAAGCACAGAGAGATGGACACAGGTTTCTTCAGGAAGGAAGAGATTCTTTATTGGATCACCGATCGGGACTCAGAGGGACTAGCGTCACCAAAATACAGCAAAGTCTGAGTACTGAATACATAGAGTACATTCCTTATATAGCACTGTAGCTCCTCCCACAATTAACTACACCCACACATACCCTTAACCTATTTAATAAATAGAGTCTAAACTCATCCATCCGGTCTAACCACGTGGCTCATCTGATACAAAGGAGAGGGACGCGTAATTCCAGTTCTTACATTCCTGCACCTGGTCAGTACAGTGATAACAGTATCTTAGCTACGTGTTATTAACTAACTGATACTACAAACACATATACATACATATGCCTTGTGGCAATCTTAGCCTGCTAAACTTGTATTTTACTGGAATTACATCACATTCCCCCCTTTGATGCCTCTGATATTTCACAATTACTTGAGGCATCACTTAACCTTGGTTTGCATATACCTCAGGTTACCATGAACCAGACCAGACTTATCTTATGATGTGAATCTTCAACATTCATCTTCTTGCATTGGTTCTCCCTGATCTAGAGCCTTATACTTATATATCGCCATTATCTGTGCAGCAGCCTTCCTCTCTGCTATACTTCCTATCAGGCTTTGCACAGACCTAACTACTAAGGGTATAAGACACGGTAGGAGTAGACACAACAGTAAAATCAGTAGGACTCCACCTACCACTGCCTTAAGCCCTCCAAACCACTCATACCAGCTACCAAACCAACTACTTGGATTGTACCCTTTCCATACCTGAGTAGGCACATGCACTAGTTTAACCATATGGCTAGTAAGCTCAGCTATTGCTTGCCCTTCGTCATCTATTTGAAGACAGCAATTGCTCAGGTTAAACTTCCCACATACACCTCCCTCTACTGCCAAAAGGTAATCCAAGGCTAATCTATTTTGGTACACTGCTGTCCTCATCCTGGTATTATGCTTCGCTAGAAGATTGAGTGCTTGTGAGGTCTCATTAGTAATAATCTCAACCACCGCCTGTAATCTTATAATACGGTTGAGCATATAAATTGGGGTTCTATAACCAAAGGTACCATCTTCTGCCCACGTGGCTGGCCCATAATAATCTATGATACGCTGGGGAGGCCATTCATTATCTTCCCAGGTGCCTATCTCTAAGGGTCCCCTTTTCTTCCTATGATTCACATCATACACTTTAACACCTAAAGTCTCACCTGTTTCAATCGGTAACAAGAAGAAGGATGGTTTGAGCATACCCAACACACATGCCCCTTCCCAGTCCTGTGGCAACTCCGAATAGGCTTTCTTACCACAGATCCAGTACAAATTTGCTGGGGCTCTCCAAGTAGATGTGATGGATAGATCAAACCACACATCCTTTAAATTGGCATATCTAGCAAACGGGTTAGATGGTTCTGAGACATTTGAAGCCGACCACCAAGTTGTATTTTTAGTATCATCATCATAAGCTTTTTGCCCTAGACAAGTTAATTCTCCTACAGAAGTATTATACATTATTCCTTTCCTTGCTATGCAAACATAACCTATGATGGAGGTCTTTAATCTCCACTCAGATTTACCTCTAACACTCAAATGATAATCGGCTTGTGTAGATATTAGTTGGTCAACTGCCTCAGAACCGGACATTACCTCCTTTGCTTCCCAAGGCCATTGGTCTCCCATGTTAGTACCTCCACACACATAGCAGTTGGTAACATTAAGACTACCGGCAATACTTTCAGCTAGGTCAATGAACAGGTTTTTAGCGTTATGGGGGATCTTATTATCTATACTCATCTCTTCATAAAAGGAATGGTATACTTGATGAGTCTGGGAGGATACCGTATCAGTCTCTATTCCTATAAACAATAATGTCCCAGGATCTAAACCCGTCCCGTATATCTGAAACCCAAATAAATTTCCATACTTTATCTAGGAACTTGTCGGGGTTATTAATAAGTATATGGACTGGGTTGCATTCCATAGACTTACAATAAGGGCTAGTCGGCAACTTAGTCACTATCATGTCTTTATCTACTGTCTGTCCCCAAGTCGCCCACCCCACACAAGACCAATATGGACAAAAGTTATAGTCTTTATTTGGGCATCTAGGACTCACATATTTATTTTTACTACTGGGACAAATATATTTATCATTAGACCCATACGTCCTCTCCCATCTAAGATCCCCACATACATTCCACGGTTTTCTACCACTTGATATCGCCTTACATGCATCAAATAGCAGAACACCCGAAGAATGTACGGATTCTAACACCGTTTTATTAATTAGGGTCCCCTGAGGATCTCCATTCCTGAGAGTCAACCAAATTGTACGAGGCTGATACTCCGGACTGAAGCACTTAGGTTCTCCTACTCTTAAATGGCACACACTATAGTCTATATTTAGGTATCTACATCTTGATACCTCTCCTTTACATTCGTATTGTGAATGCCAAATTAGGGTTTGGGAAATATGGTTACCTGTTCTCGTAGTCTTAATGCATACCTCACAGCTAGGAGTGTCGGTACCTCTACCTTCCTGAATATAAAAACACATATAAATAAACACAATCAAAAGCACATCTTTCGCCGTCATCCTCAGTCTTCGTCCGTGCGATGGAACCTCAGCTTCCAGGATGTGAGGGCTGCAGGGAATGGAGTTCTGCTCGTCTTCACAGGTGTCCCTTCGAGACTTTCCTGGCTTATACACTATGTGTTGGTAAGCGGACAGGCTTTATTATGGCCTTCTCACTCACACCTGTAACAATAAAATTTGTAATCCACAATAATTCCTCGTTACTCCGACTGAGTAGTGCGTTTCAACCGGATCTTGCAGGGATTCTCTGGATCTGCTGTAATTTGCCAAGAATCGACTGCTGCTGGTTTAACCCTGGAGTGATGTATCCACGGAGTTACTTCGGCTACTTTTATCGCTGTAGGGGTAGACAAAAGAACAACATAAGGACCTCTCCACTTGGGCCCTAACGGTACATTATTCCACTCTTTAATCCACACTTGGTCTCCTGGATGATAACTATGAACAGGGGGATAAATATTCACAGGTAATCTATCTTGTACCCATTTCTGTACCTCCTCCATAGTCTTACCCAACTCTACAACCTGCTGCCGGGTAATTCCTTCTCCCAACTGACTCAAGTCCCCCCTTAAGTTACCAAGTACGGGAGGTGGTCGCCCATACATGATTTCAAAAGGAGAGAGGCCCATCCTTCTGGTAGGGGTACTGCGGATTCGCAATAAAGCTATGGGTAAGAGAACGTTCCACTTAAGTTGGGTTTCCTGACACATTTTAGCCAACTGGTTCTTTATAGTTCTATTCATTCTCTCTACCTTACCAGAACTCTGGGGTCTATATGCAGTATGAAGCCTCCACTTTATACCAAGCATATGAGTCAGTTGTTGTAGGCACTGATGAACAAAAGCTGGACCATTGTCCGATCCTATAGAACAGGGTAGTCCATATCGGGGTATTATTTCTCGTAGCAGGAATCTTACAACTTCTCCTGCTTTCTCTGTACGAGTAGGACATGCTTCTACCCAGCCTGAATAGGTGCACACAATTACCAACAGGTAACGATGTCCACCCGATTTAGGCATTACTGTAAAGTCTATTTGTAGATCGGACATGGGGAGTCCCCCCATAAACTGAACTCCTGGTGGCTTTACTGGTCCTTGTCTTGCATTATTCTTAGCACACGTTACACATCTGCGTACAATGGCCTGAGTCAAGTTGGACAATCTTGGTATGTAGAAATGTTTTCTAAGAGATTCTTCAGTACTGTCTCTCCCAGAATGTGTCCCGTTGTGATAATTTTGGACAATTTCTACCGCTAGCGATGCTGGTATAACTATTCTTCCATCTTCTAGCTGATACCACTTGTTCTCCAGATACTTTCCCGGTTCAGTCTTTAACCACTCCTCTTCTTGAGCTGTATAAACTGGAGTCCATTGGGACAGTGGAGTTGGTATAAGAGCAGCTATATGCCCCACATACTCCTGTCTTCCTGATTCAGCAGCACGCTTAGCTGCACTATCTGCCATCCGATTTCCCTTGGTTACATCACCATCTCCTCTCAGATGCGCTCGACAATGTATGATACCGACTTCTTTCGGCTCCCACACTGCTTCCAATAGTTGTAGGATTTCAGCTGCGTACTTGATTTCTTTGCCTTCTGAATTCAGTAGTCCTCTTTCTTTATACAAAGCTCCGTGGGCATGAGTGGTTAAAAACGCATACTTAGAGTCCGTATAGATATTTACTCTTAAACCTTCAGCCAATTGTAACGCTCGTGTTAGTGCTATTAATTCTGCCTTTTGTGCTGATGTTCCTTTCGCCAGTGGCCGAGCTTCTATCACCTTGTCTATTGTTGTCACTGCATATCCTGCATAGCGGATCCCTTCTTTCACATAACTACTGCCGTCGGTGTAATATTGAACATCGGGGTTCTGGATGGGAAAATCACGAAGATCTGGTCTACTTGAAAATACTTCATCCATTACTTCCAAACAATCATGTTGACTTTCAGTAGGTTGCGGCAAAAGGGTAGCTGGATTTAAGGTGTTTACAGTCTCTAAATGCACTCTTGGGTTTTCACACAACATTGCTTGATACTTGGTCATACGGCTGTTACTAAACCAATGATTTCCTTTGTAATCCAACAACGTCTGTACTGCATGTGGGACTCGTACATAAAGTTCTTGACCCAGAGTGAGTTTATCGGCTTCAGCTACTAGCAGGGCGGCTGCAGCTACGGCTCTTAGACAAGGTGGAAGTCCGCTGGCCACTGCATCCAGTTGCTTAGACATGTAGGCAACAGGTCTTTGCCATGATCCCAAGTACTGTGTCAATACTCCCACAGCCATTCTTCTTTGCTCGTGTACATATAAGTAGAATGGTCGTGTGTGATCAGGTAGACCTAATGCTGGGGCACTCATCAAAGCCTTCTTCACATCTTCAAATGCCGTTTGCTGTTCTTGGGTCCATAAGAAGGGGTCGTGCTCTGTACCTTTGATAGCTGCGTACAGAGGTTTTGCCAGTATCGCATAGCTGGGAATCCATATCCTACAGAAGCCTGCTGCCCCCAAGAATTCTCGCACTTGTCTTCTATTCTTGGGTATTGGTATTTGGCAGACAGCTTCTTTTCTCTCTGGCCCCATAATCCTTTGACCTTCAGAGATATGGAATCCCAGATACTTGACAGTTGGCAAACACAACTGAGCCTTCTTCCTGGACACCTTGTATCCTGCCTTCCAGAGAATATGTAGTAGATCGTGCGTTGCTTGCTGACATTTTTCTTTTGTAACTGCTGCTATCAACAAGTCATCTACATATTGTAACAATACACATTCTCCTGGGATAGACTCGAAATCCAGTAGATCTTGACTTAGAGCTGAACCAAATAGGGTAGGTGAATTTTTAAACCCTTGGGGCAGTCTTGTCCAAGTCATTTGGCGTTTTGAGCCCGTTACAGCGTTCTCCCATTGGAAAGCGAAAATACATTGGCTTTCTGCGGCAATTCGGAGGCAAAAGAAGGCATCTTTGAGATCTAAGACTGTGAAGTAAGTAGCCCCGCCCGGAATTAAAGCAAGCAGGTTATATGGATTGGGTACAACTGGATGTATACTAACAACCGCATCATTGACTGCTCTTAAGTCCTGCACAGGTCGATACTCATCTGTGCCGGGCTTTTGAACAGGCAGCAATGGGGTGTTCCAGGGGGAAGTACAGAATTTTAGGATACCATACCGTATGAACTTATCCAGATAGGATTGGATGTTCTTCTTAGCCTTCTGCGGAATGTGATATTGTCTTAGGCTCACTGGATAAACCCCATGTTTCAGTTCAATTTTTATTGGTGGAATATTGCGGGCCAGTCCTGGTGGGTTGTTCTCTGCCCAAACTCCTGGTATGTTAAACAATGTCTCATCACTCCTAGGGTTTTGGCTAGTCAACACTGTATAAAGTCGCCACTCTTCTTCCTTTGGTACGGATAAAGTCATAATACCTGAAGGTCCATTAAACTTTAAGGATGTTGTTCCATTTGGTAGGAACGTAATCTGCGCTTGTAATTTTGATAGCATATCACGTCCCAGCAATTGGACTGGACATTCAGGCATATAAAGGAATTGGTGTTTTACTACGTGGCCTCCCAATGTACAGAGTCGACTTTTAAGAACCGGTTTTTCAGCACTTCTTCCAGTTGCTCCTATCACAGTAATAATCCTTCCAGATGGAGGAGCAACTAGATTAGTCACCACTGAATGTTCAGCACCAGTGTCGATCATGAACGCACTCCTTTTCCCCCCTATTGATACATCGACCATAGGCTCCGCTCGACCAAGGGGGATGGAGCCCGGTCGGTATCAATAGTCCTCCATGACAGTGTCAGCCAATCCTACAAAGTCCCTACCTTCTCTATCGCGGGACCTTTGCGCTGCTGGAATATACCTGTCTTCCCTAACACTTCCTCTGTTCCCATTACTCCCTCTATAACCATTACTCCCTCCGGGGCCTCCTCTACCTCTCGCTCTACCTCTAAAGTTTCCGTAGCCTGCCCTGGGTTGGTCTCTCTCGTACTGCTCTCTTTGCGGACATTCGTTCCTCCAATGCCCTTCTTCCTTGCAATACGCGCATTGATCCCTACTCAAAGGCTCCCTACTCCATCTATTATTGCCTCTATCTGGGCCCCGTTTATCTACGCCTGCGATCGCTACCGCTAGCATATCAGCCTTTTTACGCATCTTGCGCTCTTCCTCTTTCTTACTTTCTGTATCCCTGTTCATATAGACCTTATTTGCTACCTCCATTAGTTGGGTGATGGACATACCTGCAAACCCTTCTAACTTTTGTAGCTTGCGCTTAATATCTCCGTATGCTTGGCTGACAAAGGCGGAGTTAACCATTCGGGAATTGTCTGCGTCTTCCGGATTAAAGGGGGTATACAAGCGGTATGCCTCCAATAATCGGTCATAAAAGACACTGGGCGCTTCATCGCTTTTCTGGATCACCTCAACTGTCTTCGACATGTTAATGGCTTTCTTTCCTCCGGCTTTCATGCCAGCAATTATAGCGTCTCTATAGGCTCTGAGTTGAACCATATCAGCACCATTTACGTTCCAATCGGGATCGGTGTTGGGATAGTGTGTCGCGGCCCATGCTGCTGGATTGGCTTGGTTCAAAGCACGGGCTCTATCCTCTAATGCTTTAATGGCTGCTTGATTTATTCTTGTCCTTTCCTCATTGTTAAATAAAGTCATTAGTAACTGCTGGCAATCAGCCCATGTCGGATTATGCGTCTGTACTATTGAGGTGAACAGATCAGTCATAGCTTGTGGTTTCTCAGTATACGAGGAATTATGGGTCTTCCAGTTTAAAAGATCGGTTGTGGTAAATGGGACATATACGAAGACTGGGTCAGCGTGTGCCATTTGACCTGCGGCATCGATATAAGCTGACCCGGGATTCAGACGAAGAGGCATCTGATAGTGCTTTAATTGTTGGGCACCAGTCAACTGTCGGGTTTGGATGGGGCTACGTAGAGAGGCGTCAGTCATGGGTTCCGGTCGGGGAGAGATAGGGTATGGGGATGTGGGAGGTTGGTTTTGGGAAAAGGTCGTAAATAAAACACTTCGAGCCGAGCTAGATGAAGCTTGACCGGAAGTCTGAAGTGGCGCCAAATCAGGATATTCGTTTCTAATGGGGGTGGATTCTGGTTCCGGAAGGGGAGATTTAGTACGAGGGGGGGTGGATCCTGTACTGGAGGAGGAAGCGGAAGTGGATGAGGGTAATGAGGGGAGGGGTGCAGGACTTCCTGCGTTTGCGTCACTTCTTCTTAACGGAAAGTAAGGGGGCGGCAAAGGGATCTCGGACTCAGGGGGCGTGTCCAAAATGGGCCTAACACCAGTCCTAGTGGACGAGCAAGTCCTAGCTACCATGAGGCGACACTGCTCCTCGTGGCATGTCTGGAGCCATTTTGGCGAGTCATTTACGGCCTGTCTCCAACAGTCAATATAAGGGAACTGGCCGTAAAGTTCAGGCCTACCCGATACAGCCACGTGTAAGCGCTGTACCAGAGTTGGATCCAAACTGCCACGTGGCGGCCATGCCGCAACCAAAGTAGGCCACTCCCTAGTACACAAAGTGACCAAACGTACAGGAGACATCTTTACCCCAAAATCACAAACTTTGAATCCCTTTTTAAAATTCTTAACCATACATCCTAAGGGATCCGGAATCGTTGACTGCGACGCACCCATACTTAACAATGGAACGTCGTCGACAACGAATACTATACACGCGTACTATTCAACAGTCACACCCGTTTCCTCTGGCAACAGCACCACGTGGTACGGTTACCAAGTGAAACGTACACAATAACAATAAACACTCAGGGAATTCCCGTACACACACAGCTGTTACACCAGTCACTATATAATCAATATTATGCCCTTTGGCGTAACTATACAGTCACCCACGCTATAATTCTCTATATACGAATTACCCGTCTATAACACACCCCAGTAACATCGTCTTTTACAAATAGCGGTTACAGTACGGTTAGCATAGGTCAAAGCACAAGTTAAGGTCACAATACAATTATTAGTGGTTATGGTGTTAAACATGCAATGGACGACAATGATTAGTACTTATTATATAATGTCAGTAAATATACAGGGTTATGGTACCGTGCACTATAATACAGCAACACACTATTAACACTCTCGCTAGACGGCTGAGCTCGCGCTATCTAACAAGATATACACTTTACTAAAACAATCGTTAACACATTTACAATTCCCAACTAAACTATTGGCCAGTACCTTGAATGGACTACCTAAAACTATATACACCCGTTTTGGTTAGCCACACTGCCCAATCACCACATATATAGCGAGCTAGAGAACCGAATTTACACAGGCGCCTCTTAGTCGCACTATCAAAAGTCTAGTGGGTTCCAAATTTACACGCCTTCCCACTTAGCCCAGATAGGATGAGAACTAGCGAACCGAATTTACACAGGCGCCGCTTAGTCTCCCGGTCCCTCCGACCTAGCGAACGTAATATACACCCTAGAACGCTAGTCTAGACAAGACACCGGTGTCCGGCTAGGGCTATTTACACCAGGACCCCGCCTGACTAACCAAATCAAACGGTCTGACTAAAGAGCGTTCGATCGAGCGGTGCGCCTTCGCTCCTTCCCTCCGACAGAGGGGGCAGATACACAGATTCAAAACCCCTTTGGGCCTACCGCACAATCGGTATACCCCTAGTGGGTCCTGCCGTCTAAAACAGCAGTTGTCTTACCTCCTCGTTCCTGAACCTGAGTTCACACTCATCGACGGGGACACCCCAGCACTTCTCACGTAGAGGCCGATGATCTCCTGGACAACAGACCAGTGGCGCCGAGACGAAGGGAGGTCCACGCAGAAGTTCAGGGGTGCAGCCGTAGAGAACGTGGGCAAAGATAGACCGTCTCACGCCTCTGCCTCTCAGCTACCGTTGAACGATGAGCTTCCCGGCCAATGCACCAAATGATACCGGAGAAACTGACGGAAGCCAAGCACAGAGAGATGGACACAGGTTTCTTCAGGAAGGAAGAGATTCTTTATTGGATCACCGATCGGGACTCAGAGGGACTAGCGTCACCAAAATACAGCAAAGTCTGAGTACTGAATACATAGAGTACATTCCTTATATAGCACTGTAGCTCCTCCCACAATTAACTACACCCACACATACCCTTAACCTATTTAATAAATAGAGTCTAAACTCATCCATCCGGTCTAACCACGTGGCTCATCTGATACAAAGGAGAGGGACGCGTAATTCCAGTTCTTACATTCCTGCACCTGGTCAGTACAGTGATAACAGTATCTTAGCTACGTGTTATTAACTAACTGATACTACAAACACATATACATACATATGCCTTGTGGCAATCTTAGCCTGCTAAACTTGTATTTTACTGGAATTACATCACAAGCTTAGTGATACCCATGATGGCAAGCACTTCAGAAATCTTCTTTCCATAGAAAATAAGTTGTAGGTGATAAAGAGACACGAGAAGAGTGAAAGCATTAGGCCAAGGCCTTATTTTTGTCCCAGCCTGGATCAACAACTTTATGTTAGGTTTCTTAGTCAACCACTAGTTTGTAAGATTTTTATTTTTTTTTCTTACACCTAAAATGTCAACTTTCATACCAGCATATTTGGTAAACTTTAATATGGTAATTGTAGGAAATTATACGCTAGTGGCGAAAAGCCTTTTGTGGAAACCTTTTGGAAATAATGTATTTGAGTTTTGATGGCTCAAAAATCTTTTTCGAATACCATAACATTATATACAAAGATAACTGTAGAATGTAATGCAACGGATTGTATTAAAAAATGCATTTTAAACAAAGTTATACACAGAACTCACACGTATTAAACATGTAAGTGCAATATTATTCATGCATAAAACACACAATCACGGTGGAGCTCTGGCAACCCGGCACCGGCCGCTGTGATCAGAATGTAATATCATCTGGAACCCAAAAACCAAACCAAAAACCAGCAACTATAGAGGTTAAAATGAAGATAGGGGGGCATGGCTAGCCAAGGAGCAAGATGGACGTGTAAAACCTTGCTCCGGCGAAGTGGCACAGAATCTCAAGCAATCCTGACAATCACAAGCCCATCGGACCTGAAAGAACCGATATGTCTCATCAAAGAAGCAAGAAAGCTTCGGCAAAGCAGGAAAAGCTTGCGTTCTTTAACCAGAAACAGTGCTCTACAACTATGGTGATGCAGGCCGCAAGCCCAGATGGAAGTTCGGATCCAAATGGCGGCGTAGCTACAAACAGACTAACAATACCGGAGGACCAGAATCCAATCACTAAAGCGGACCTAACACTAGCTTTGGAAACTCTTTCCACCAAACTAATATCAACGTGGCAACATATGATAGACTCCATGAGGAAGGACATACAGGATCTGGGAAGGCGGACGTCCCACATGGAGGGCAAATACGACGAATTTACCACGGCCCATAACGATTTAGCCACAAATGTGGAGAGTATGGTGGCGAAAATTGAAGCTCTGGAGGGGAAACTAGTGGATCTCGAGGACAGATCTCGCCGAAATAATTTAAGGCTGAGAGGAGTCCCGGAGACAGTCACTAATGCAGACCTACCTGCTTATGTACGAAGCCTCCTAAATGCGTATGCTCCTGAGATACCAACGGACATGTTGTTAGTAGACCGAGCTCATCGTATCCCTAAACCTCGACACCTGCCACAAACCACACCTAGGGATGTGGTACTAAGAGCACATTATTACCACGTTAAAGAACACATCCTTCGGGGCAGCAGATTACGATCTGCGCCGCCAGAAGAATTCTCCAACATCAAGATTTTTGCAGACTTGTCAGCTGCAACTCTGAAGCAGAGAAAAGAATTTCAAACGGTGACCACTACCCTGAGGAAACATGGCATCTGCTATAAGTGGGGATACCCCACCAAATTGATAGCTACCAAGGATGGGGTCACTATAATTATGGGCACCCCAGAAGAGGGACTGCAATATCTGCGGAAATGGGACCTTCCAGTTGAAAATTTGCCAACACATATACCACCAGTGAAAACGCTGCAATCGGAGTGGAATACAATCCACGAGAAACATTAAAACCAGAACGATCCTGGTAAGCAAAGACTTTTACTAACAAGTTGAAAAGTGACGACGACAGGAAGCTCTTCTTGGGGACACTGCGCCTCATTCCCCGCACATCCCGGACAATACAAGCTTGCCACACTGAGGAGCGCATGGAGGGAGCCGGTGTGGGATCGGAACTGGGGCCTGGCGCGAGCAGAGCGGGGAAAGAGCCGCGGGGGAAGAACCTGCATAACTCTGTCCCGGCTGACACCCTGGTGGTGTTTCAGGTAGAGGTGGGCCTGGGAAGAGGACACATAACAACTGGGTACCCTATGGAAGTCCGGGTGAGGTGGGGGGGGGGGGGGGGGGGCGGGCGCAACTGGGGAGAGCAGCCGAATATTTTATTTGACTAAGGTTTATGTTATTAATACTGTTTAATTTCTTATTTACTTACTGCTGGCAAGGTATACAGATATGGTATATTACTACAGGTAACGGGGAATGAACCCCCCAACTGCTTCTTACCCTAGCACACTAATGAGGTCATAGACATAAGGGTAACTATAAGGCATGCAGGCCCCAAAGCACACAATAGTGAATAAGTCGGGAATCAAGATGAGGCCGCGCCAAAGTACCACATCCATTGAACCAGCTTAATTGGTAGATTGTAGATTAAGGTGGTACATGGCCGGGAAAGTATGACTCTAAATAGAATGTGCCCCAAGCCACGTTAATGGAAGGAACTACTTCCTGTACTCCCCACGATGTGGGAAATCCACATAAAGTCTCGACGAGACGGTTTGTATTTAGTTATATACCCCCCCCTAGTTTTCCTATTCCAACCCCCAAATCGGTCACATCACCTCAGAGAAAACGCTATCCTCACGCCTATAATATTGTACCCATGCGGTGGAGTATATGGAGCTAGTAACCAGCGCTATGAAATAGGCCATAAACGAAGCCTACACACAGACCAAGAAATAAAATTAATTATTAAATGTGCTCATATGCAAACACCTACATACTTCAATTAAAGTATGAGAATATACTCCATTAATGCACGGGGACTAAATACCCCACACAAACGGAGACTTCTGATAGAAGAAGCGAAAAAGACGAAATCAGATATCTTATGCATACAAGAGACGCATTTTGTTCATAATAGAGTGCCTAGTTTTGCTATTGGCGATTACCCCACGCAATATCACTCAACCTACACGTCTAAATCAAGGGGAGTTTCATTCCTCATACATGCCTCAATATCGTTCGAACTTCTGCATGTTAAAAAGGATGCACAGGGTAGATACCTCATATTACAGTGTAAGCTCAACAATGAGCTTTATAATTTAGTGGGAATATACAGCCCTAATGAAAACCAAAGATTGGACCTACAAAAAGTATTGTCTAAACTCCCAACCGAATATCAGACTCCCACGATAATACAGGGAGTGCAGAATTATTAGGCAAGTTGTATTTTTGAGGATTAATTTTATTATTGAACAACAACCATGTTCTCAATGAACCCAAAAAACTCATTAATATCAAAGCTGAATATTTTTGGAAGTAGTTTTTAGTTTGTTTTTAGTTATAGCTATTTTAGAGGGATATCTGTGTGTGCAGGTGACTATTACTGTGCATAATTATTAGGCAACTTAACAAAAAACAAATATATACCCATTTCAATTATTTATTTTTACCAGTGAAACCAATATAACATCTCAACATTCACAAATATACATTTCTGACATTCAAAAACATAACAAAAACAAATCAGTGACCAATATAGCCACCTTTCTTTGCAAGGACACTCAAAAGCCTGCCATCCATGGATTCTGTCAGTGTTTTGATCTGTTCACCATCAACTTTGCGTGCAGCAGCAACCACAGCCTCCCAGACACTGTTCAGAGAGGTGTACTGTTTTCCCTCCTGGTAAATCTCACATTTGATGATGGACCACAGGTTCTCAATGGGGTTCAGATCAGGTGAACAAGGAGACCATGTCATTAGATTTTCTTCTTTTATACCCTTTCTTGCCAGCCACGCTGTGGAGTACTTGGACGCGTGTGATGGAGCATTGTCCTGCATGAAATCATGTTTTTCTTGAAGGATGCAGACTTCTTCCTGTACCACTGCTTGAAGAAGGTGTCTTCCAGAAACTGGCAGTAGGACTGGGAGTTGAGCTTGACTCCATCCTCAACCCGAAAAGGCCCCACAAGCTCATCTTTGATGATACCAGCCCAAACCAGTACTCCACCTCCACCTTGCTGGCGTCTGAGTCGGACTGGAGCTCTCTGCCCTTTACCAATCCAGCCACGGGCCCATCCATCTGGCCCATCAAGACTCACTCTCATTTCATCAGTCCATAAAACCTTAGAAAAATCAGTCTTGAGATATTTCTTGGCCCAGTCTTGACGTTTCAGCTTGTGTGTCTTGTTCAGTGGTGGTCGTCTTTCAGCCTTTCTTACCTTGGCCATGTCTCTGAGTATTGCACACCTTGTGCTTTTGGGCACTCCAGTGATGTTGCAGCTCTGAAATATGGCCAAACTGGTGGCAAGTGGCATCTTGGCAGCTGCACGCTTGACTTTTCTCAGTTCATGGGCAGTTATTTTGCGCCTTGGTTTCTCCACACGCTTCTTGCGACCCTGTTGACTATTTTGAATGAAACGCTTGATTGTTCGATGATCACGCTTCAGAAGCTTTGCAATTTTAAGAGTGCTGCATCCCTCTGCAAGATATCTCACTATTTTTGACTTTTCTGAGCCTGTCAAGTCCTTCTTTTGACCCATTTTACCAAAGGAAAGGAAGTTGCCTAATAATTATGTACACCTGATATAGGGTGTTGATGTCATTAGACCACACCCCTTCTCATTACAGAGATGCACATCACCTAATATGCTTAATTGGTAGTAGGCTTTCGAGCCTATACAGCTTGGAGTAAGACAACATGCATAAAGAGGATTATGTGGTCAAAATACTCATTTGCCTAATAATTCTGCACTCCCTGTATGTGGTGATCTGAATCATACGCTACAGACAGGCCTAGATACTACCCTAACAGAGGCCTCACCTAGATTTAAACTCCTGGGGAAACAAGCAGCACCCCTTATGAAACTTCTCGCTGAATATAACTTATACGACGCTTGGCGACTACACCACCCAAATGACCGTGAATTTTCATTCTATTCCCATGTACATAAAACATATACCAGAATTGATTATATATTTATAACTGGGGATTTAATATTGAACTCTCAACATAGTGAAATTGGAAATATTGTATGGTCTGACCATGCCCCAGTAATGCTAACACTAACCGATAAGTTCATAACACGGGGACAGACACCCTGGCGACTTAATGACCGCCTCCTATTTACTCCAGAAGTATACACTAAACTTAAGGAAGAATTATCATCTTTCTTCAATATAAATGATACCTCTGACATATCAGAGGACACACTGTGGCAAACGCACAAGGCGGTTATTCGGGGTTCCCTGATTAGTCAAGCTTCTTACATAAACAAGCAAGCAAAACAAAAATACATTTCATTATTGAAATCACTCAGAGATGAAACGAGTATACAGACTCAGGCCCCAAACCACGCCACACAACAAAAAATAGACAATATCAGAGGACAACTAAATGATATACAAGTGAAGGTGACGGCTACGATAGCACATAGATTAAAGGTAACAACTTACACCCAAGGAAACAAAGCAGGGAAAAATTTAGTCAAGACATTAAGGCAAAAAAGACAAAACGCCAAAATCCCATACCTCATAGATGCAAAAGGCCAAAAAATTTATAATCCCCCAAACAATCAACGACATGATGGCGGACTACTATACTGGGCTATATAATTTGAAGGATGACAAACACACACATCAACCAACACAGGCAGAAATAGTGACTTTTTTGGAGAAAGCCCAGCTGTCACAACTTACAAATATGGACCAATCCATGTTAACAGAACCCGTCACACATCAAGAAATAACAGCCACAATTAAAGCACTACCTAAGGGAAAATCCCCAGGCCCAGATGGGTTCACAAATTTATATTCTAAAACCTTCTCCACTTTGTTAATCCCATACTTAGAAAAACTATATAACCATATAATAACCACAGGCGACATACCACAAGAAATGTTACTTGCACATATCACGACCCTGCCAAAGCCAGGGATACCACCCAATAAATGCCAAAATCTGCGCCCCATATCATTGCTTAATACGGATTTAAAAATCCTTGCTAAAATCTATGCTAACAGACTCGGAGTCCTTATGCCAAAGTTGATAAAAGATGACCAAGTAGGGTTTGTTCGGGGTAGACAAGGCTCCGATGGAACTAGGAAATTGCTCAACATCTTTCACTTGATACAGAAAACGGGGGAACCCAGTGTGGCCATGTCATTGGATGCAGAAAAAGCATTTGACAGGCTACACTGGGATTACCTGAAAACAACACTCAGACAGTACGCATTCCCTGAGCAGTTTATTACTATAATATCCGCATTATATGGTAATCCAACGGCAAAAATTTCGAATGGGGGTTTTACGTTAAAAACACTGGGTATCTCCAACGGTTCTAGACAGGGTTGCCCACTGTCCCCTCTTCTTTATATATTGGCATTGGAGCCATTGGCCCAATGTATTAGGAACTCCCAAGAGGTACGCGGGATACATATAGGCGACGAAACACATAAAATTACTCTTTTCGCTGACAATGTCATGCTCACCATCTCCAAGCCAGAGACATCCATCCCAACACTCCAATCTATATTAACAGAATTCCGCAATTGTTCATATTACAAACTTAATACCACTAAGACGCAAGTTATGGGCTTAAACATAAACAAAACGCAACTTAAACTCCTCCAAACCAAATACCCATACGATTGGAGACTAAACCATTTGACTTTTTTGGGTATAGACCTTACACCCCAATTACTCCGACTCTATAAAGCAAATCATATAAAACTACTTAGTTCAATTAAACAACAACTACAAAGTTGGAAAAATAAATATGTCTCATGGAGGGGACGAATAGCAGCAGTTAAGATGTTGGTACTACCCAGACTGCAATACCTTTTCAGAACATTACAGATAAAAGTACCAAAACAATTCCTTAGGGAATCTCAAAAGTGTATAAATCATTTTGTCTGGGGGGGGGGGGGGAGACGTCCGAAAGTAGCGGCAGATGTTATGTATAAGTACTTTAAGGACGGAGGGATGGGGATGCCAAATGTAGCCCGATACTATAAAGCAGCTATGTTAAGCACATTAATACATTCACATCATTATACCAACCCACCGTCATGGGGGAAACTAGAACACACTGGCGGGGGGGCTTACACTCCCAACGCTGGCTTGGCTGCCCAATGAACATAGACCCAAGAAGATATCCATTAGCCCAATAACGGCAGCGACACTCCAAACTTGGGACGAGCTCATAGGGAGAGGCCGCTTAGCTTCGCACATACCACCAGTCCTACCTCTTCAGATATACAAAATCCTTATCCCCGGGTTCGACTATGGCTTATGGAATAAACATGGGGTCAGGTACATATCACAAATGATGGTGGACGGCCGCATGGCAGATTTCAGCTCTCTCACCCAGCAATTTAACTTACCAGGGAAAGCTCATTTTTCATATTTGCAATTGAAATCATGGGTAGGAAAGCATTCAAGCTCCAACAAGCCGCAACAACATAGTGATATGTTAAAAGAGGTGGGAAAATTATGTACATCTTCCAAACCTCCTCCCAGAATGCTATCACATATATATCGAATGATCACAAAGTATGATCAATCACCTGAACCAAATTTCAAAAAAGCATGGGAAAGAGACCTTAACAAGAAGGTGCCTGATGAAACATGGTCACAAATATTTATGGCGCATAAAAACCTTACACTAAATACTACACATATTGAAATTAGTAGGAAAGTCTTATATAGGGTATATCTAGTACCAGCTAAACTTCATAAAATTGATGCAAATAGACCTAAGACATGCTGGAGATGCCAAGCAGAAGTGGGGACCATGATCCATATGTGGTG
The DNA here is from genome assembly GCF_036172605.1 of Pelobates fuscus. Taxonomy (NCBI): domain Eukaryota; kingdom Metazoa; phylum Chordata; class Amphibia; order Anura; family Pelobatidae; genus Pelobates; species Pelobates fuscus. Next base: position 335,458,423 of record NC_086317.1, on the reverse strand, counting down.
GTCCTGCCCGCAGCTTAAATTGTTCTGGGAGGAGGTCTCCAGCATGATTAAATCAATCACAGGTATAACGTTACCACACATGCCAGACACATATCTGTTGTTGGTGCTACCGCGAGACCTACAAATAATCGACCGCTACTTAACATACCACTCTATAATTGCAGCCCTAGCTGCAATAGGGAGATCATGGTTAAAAACTGGCCCACCGAACTTTCAAAAATGCCTTGAGGAAATAGACGTAGCTAAAAAATATGAAATGGAAACAAGAAGGATGAGATCCAGAAACAAAATGTGGTCCACAGCATGGGACAAATGGGAACTATGGAGACAGAATAAAAGTTTACCTGTATAACGGATATGTTGAACACTCAGGTTGAGTTAAAACCTTGTGAGATAACAGACCATATCACCCCCTCCCTTCCCCCCTGTTAGATCCTTCCTAGTTTTACCCCAGTTACTACCCCTGCTACACAGCTATTAAGGGACAGGCATGAGGTTAGAGTCAAGGTGACAAGCAGATAAGGTATTAGAGTATCTAGATGAAGAACATCCTACACGATACTGGAATATGAGCACATGGGAAGGTTTCATAGTAATGTTAAGTTAAAGGTACAATTTATATCCCCCCGGGCGGGATAACACCACGATAAAGATATATAACTTGGAATACTTCCAATTCTATCCTATATCAAATCTCAATTTACGAACATCCTTTCATACATATACAATAAGGAGAGAAGACAAAAGGTCGTAAGTGTCAGTGTAGGTCGACAGCACATCACAGCCCTTCAAGAACAACAATTAAGACATTACATTACAATGATGTGATATGGGATGATACTGTGTTGATGTAATGTTTCATTGTACAGGCTTTACCATGCATGAGGAAGCTTCAATGTAAAAGATACCAACGATGTAATGTATTGTTCCCTCCCCTCTTCCTTTCTGTATCCCTCTATGTTAAATGAAAAAAATAAATACATTTAACAAAAAAAAAAAAAAAATGAAGATAGAACTTAACATTGTAAATTATTTCTCCAACATGAAGGAAAACTCTCCTAGGACTTCAAAACAAACAAAAAATGCTTTATTTTAACCCCTCCCTCAAGGATTGGGGGGCGTGCTATGCCGTCCGTCCCACTTTGGGGAGGGGAAGAGAGAGAGCGCTATATACATACACATATACACACACACACATATATATACACACACATATATATATATGCCCTGGGGGCACCCTCAGGGCACTCTAGTGCCAGGAAAACGAGTATGCTTTCCTGGCACTAGAGTGGTCCTTTAATATGAAAGAGGTGAATTACTGTTGAACAGATTTAAATTCTACGTTTTAATTTGATCAAAACGTGTACACCGGGCTCAGCCCTTTAGGGGTTAAAGGACCACTATAGGCAACCAGACCACTTCAGCTTAATGAAGTGGTCTGGGTGCCAGGTCCAGCTAGGTTTTACCCTTTTTACTATAAACATAGCAGTTTTCTATAAACATAGTAAGGTCAGATTAAAAAAATAAAATAAAAAAGTCAACTAGCTGAAATATCTTACTTAACTTGAGAAGGTACATGTTGGAATGAAATCAAGCTCAATCATATAGCAATTACTAGAATATATATACGCCACTGGGTTAATAAACAATATCACGGCATGTAAGCAGTTAAAGAGTACACTGTGGTCATCCCCGGTGCAAGGGCCCAGTCCGCACCCTGCCACAAATAGTAAGGGTCTCTGTTCATACCAATCATGCTGAGGGAGAGGGAGCTTACTCCTCCACCCACAGGGAAAAACAGTAGGTACATTTGGCGGGTTACAGCCATCCGCCACCATCTCCAGTGGTGCATTAGTCTGGAAACACGTGGTGGAGGCATGTAAATGCAGCTATGTGCAGCAGGACAGCTCCAGAATGTAACTGGTTTGTCAGCAGGGATAGAGGCAAGTCCCTTGCCAGATAGCTTTGCCCAGAATAGAGAACATTTGTGATCAAATGCCAGGAGTACTAGTTCCACAAGAGCAATTGGTGTACTCATGGCTGCAGGGCCTAGTGATGTGGTCATTTTGCTTGAGAGGCCTCGTCTCTCCTAGTCGTAGGGTGGTTGATCCAAAACCCCAGTGGGGATGAGGATAACCCCCACTGGTCCAAATGGGGGGGACAGAGCTCAGTCTGCTAGCTCCAGGTCAAGGTTGGGAATCGGCTAAAACAAAATGATTTAAATTCTTACAGTATCAAGATCAATTAAGTGCCTAAATCAGTATTTTTGTATTTTAAGGGACACTCTAAGCATCATAATAACTACAGCTCATTTTGTGGTTATGGTGCTAAGAGTATACTGGCACCATTCCAAAGCTTATTGTCAAGTAGTTTTGGAGTGGTTGGACCAAAAACGGAGTTCTCCAAGGAACCTCTATCCAGGTCCCTACCCACAATATACATCGGCCTCAAATTAATTAGAGCCAGTATACTTTACTGGCAGTTTCTCAGCTTCTGATAAGGCTTTGATGGGCCCAGATTGATTCAATTACTGCAATTAAAAGGCTAATTGGGTGCTCATAAATATTGATTTGAACAGTTGAGGCAATCTAATTCCATTTATCAGGCATATAAGGCCCGATATGTGGCTTCATCGGATTCAACAACTAGAGTTGATATATAGGCAAATATTGAATAAATACATTTTTAAAAAATAAGCCCATGACCCCCACACTAATATAAGCAATATTTTAAACCTCCCTTATGCTCCCATTCACCATGCCATGGGCGAGGGTAAGTCTACTAAACAATGAGCAGCCAATGAGTCACAAGGTATAAATATATGTATTATGCCTTCACTTGTGTTATGTATTTATTACTTATTCTGATAATTCTGCTTTGATAAACGGAGACAAAATGCAACTCTTACCGCACAGCTTCTCTGTAGTACTGAATTGCAGCTGCTTGATGGCCTCGGTCTGCTAAGTTTTTACCCACATTGTAGTGCACCTGAAAAATGTATTGCTTAGATTCAAAATGGTGACCAAACAGGATTATGATGACCGTAATACAATCCATATTATAACATTACTAACAAAAAACAGGTGTTTTGATATCTGATTTGGGTAAAACGTATGTATTTACAAACAAATAATTAATAAGGTATCAAACAGGATCTCAAGTATCCTAGCCCAACTTCTTGTCAATTTACGATAATCTTGTTCTGGTTACTAATAATAATAATAATAATTAAAAAAACACTACATAAAAAAAAATATATATTATTGACCTTTACTTATTATTTAATATTATTTCTGCCCAACAGTAAGAAAATAAACACAAAAATCGAGAAAGGAAAGTCGTCTGAAATCAAATGGATACAATGGATTTGTTCAGTTCCATATTATTATAGGTCAATATAGAAATGAATGGATTCTGAATAAAAAATGCAAATAATGGGGCATTTCTAAATAATGTGTGGGTCTCCCATAATATTTCTGTTTTGTTTGGCTATAGTAGTGCTTTAGTATGCATATACTGACTTGCCTTAGCATTCAGAGGACAGACAGAGAGAGCACTGTAAAACAGCAGCTCTTCAGACTTCCACTGGTTACTGCGGTATATACTGCGTACCACATTCATTGCCAACAGTCCCAGTATGGCTGCAGTCATAAGTTTCTTTGAGGAGGAGAAAAAAAAAAAAAGTTGAATATATTATTATTACATACATATTCCTACTAGTGAGAGAGATATATAGTCAACCTAGTAGATAAGAAAAAAGATCAAATTAAAAAAAAGTTGTAGTTCCCTAAAATCTATATTTAGAAATAGTTCATCAATATGATCTTAGTTTAGCTTATAAAAGTGGCCTCAGCCACCAGCGGGCAACGTCATATGTAGGTACACAGACGGCTGGATTATAAAAAAGTATACATTCCCACTTTACACCTTGCTATTGGACAAAAATATAACTATGTATACTGTATTAAACATATTGGTGTTCCATAATACACTGATCAGTTACAACATTAAAAACCACTGACCGGTGAAGTGAGCAACATGGATTATATTGTTACAATGGCACCTGTCAAGGGGTGGAATATATTATAGACCGCAAGTGAACAGTCATTTTTTGAATTTCATGTGTTGGAAGCAGGAAAAATGGGAAAGCGAAAAGATCTGAGACTTTAACAAGGGCCAAATAGAGATGGCTAGACGACTGTGTCAGAGCACCTCTGACGAGTCTTATGGGGATTTCCTGGTAGGTGGTGGTTACTATCTACCAAAAGTGGTGCAAGGAAGGAGAATCAACATCAAGATTATAAATGAGTAAAAAGGAAAAGATTAAACTTACATTTATTTAAAAAGGTCAGATAAAAGTACAACAAAGCACACCGACGTGTTTCAAACTTTTCAGAGTCTTCTTCAAAGTGTAATAACAGTCCACTGGAGGTCCCTCAATATTTAAATCCCGTTTGGCATGCTATTCTCTCGTTCCTTGGCACACTTTTAAGCGTTATTCTGTATTTGTCACTTCCTCGGACGTCATTTACGGCGGTGAATTATATCAGCTGCCGGAAATGACGTCAGAGGAACTGACCTCTCGGTTTTTATTTATTTTATTTTCAGTGTTTGTTCTGTGTTGAAGAGTGACTGACATTTCATGCTATGGGCAATAGTCTTCTGGGAAACCTTGGGCCCTGGCATTCATGTGGATGTTACTTTGACACATACCTCCTAGAGATTGTTGCAGAACATGTATTGCCCTTTAGGGCAATGATGTTCTCTGAAGACAGTGGCCTCTTTCAGTGGGAAAAATTGTTCAGTAATGGTTTGAGGAACATGACAGAGTTCAAGGTGTTGCCTTAGCCTTCAAACTCCCCAGTTCTCAATCCAACTGAGCATCTGTGGGATGTGCTGGAACAGCAAATCCAATTCATGGAGACAACTTGCAGGACTTAAAAGATGTGCAGCTAATGTCTTGGTGCCAGATACTACACATTCAAAGCCCTTGTGGAGTCAATGCCTCGACACATCACAGCTGTTTTGGCAGTACAGGGGGATCTACACAATATAAGGCACGTGGTTTTAATGTTATGGCTGATCAATGGATCTTATAATGTATAGAATCATGGCTGCCATAGGAGGCAAAACTTTAAATATCGGGAAAATTATATATTGGATAGACAGCAACATGTATGAAATACAGTTTCAGTAAATCATTTAGATATGGGCAAGATTGGCAAAAAAATAAATTAATCTATTATTACCTTGTTTTTAACTTGCTTACAGATTTTACTACAGCCATAGGTGAGTAACAAGCAGTAACCAATGCTAGGTAAGTACAAGACTCTCTCAGCAATAGCAAATCCAACTCGGAAAAACATATTGCTTGCAGGAAGAAAAGGAATGATGAGAAATCCTAGTCCAAGTGTTAGAATTCTGTGAATGACAAAACAAATGTAATTTATTTAACGAAAAAACCAAAACAAAAAACAATCGTACCTACATCCAAGTTTCAAGCCACGGCGCCTGAAAATATTACAGCTTTCAGAGTATTCATATAGCTATAGGTCGGTACCTATGCCCTCATTAAATATATATAAAAAAAATAAACATAACTTTGGGTCTTTTATAGTCACTACACTTCCAACGGGTGTGTGTACAAAAATAAGTAAATAAATCTGTATTGAATACACACACTAAACATACACATTTTCTTATAACTATTCAGCAGGCTAAATTATGTTATTTTTTGTTTTTCTCCCCATGTCGAATTGATGTTCATTCTTAAATACAGTATCAAACTGTAATTCATAATTAAATCAGACATTTATTTTATATAAATCATAAAAAGTACACAAACAAATAAAAAAGACTAATGAAACGATTATAAATGCAAACACATTTTCACGAACCTTTGACTACATATTCCAATGCTTTACTGACCTCTCTGGTAAATATTATGATAGTGCAATGATCACATAGTGCTACATTAAAGCATACAAATAAAAAGGACACAATATATGAAAAAATTTAAGACCCCCCCCCCCCCCAAAAAAAAAATAATTCTGTCAAGTTTAAGAAAATTACATGCACTAATATGTAAAACATAGAAAGGAATTAGCCCTTATTTTGCCATCTGTATTGCTAATTATATCATATCAAATACACAATATATGAATATACACATGTATTTTTTTAATTTTTTTACGCATTTGGTTATTTCGCAAGCATCTGGCTAGCCATCCATGTCATGTAGGAAATGAAGTAAAAACAGATACTTGGATTAGGCTAAATCCGTATTATTGTAAGTTTTGGGCCATAAGTTTAAAAAAAAATAAAAAATTAATTACTTCTCCCCTGAGACCCATGAAAATGAATTACATATAGCGGCGTGTAAAATATATGTAAAATACATATATATATATATATATATATACACATTAAATATATATATATATATTTTTTTATCTGTAGGTCTAAGGGACTCAAGTGGTCATTCAATCTACTTTTCCTGATGCACAAAATAATGCCTAGACTCCTGGATACCTACAGTAGACATGTGCAATTCGTTTCGGTCTGAATATGAATTCGGACGAATTTCGGGCAATTCGGAATGTCCTAATAGCCGAAGTGACGAATTCCCGAAGTTCCAAAATTACCGAATTTCCGAAGTGGCTGAAGTGTCAAAGTTCCAAAGCACAGTATTGCCTAAGTACTAATATGCTTACCCAGTGGAAGAAGAAGAATGTTACACTGTATACAAGTTTAAATAAAACGTATACAAACATAGCCAGGATTCAGCTGTAAGCATTTGCAACACTTACAACAATCAAGTAACACACATTCAGATAAAATTTAAATTACTTAGCCTGTCAATGTAATGACAGGAATGAATAAGTAGATAGCTCCCTAATACCGTGGGAATTAGGGAGTTATCTACTAAAAGGCTGAAAGACCTAAATTGGTCTTTCAGCCAAATTTACTAATACTAAGTAAAGATTACCACGTTGAGTAATATGACTCATAACTCTGATTGGTGGATTAAGTAACCAATCACAGAGTTAGGAGTCAAATTACACAGCGTGGGAAAATTCCAAAGAACTTTCCCACGCTGTGTAAAATGACAGCACTCTGATTGGTGGATTTCAAGCCAACTAATCAGAGTGCTGTGACAGGTAAATATAGAGACTTCCCTGTCAGTCTCTACATTTACCTGTCAGAGCACTCTGATTGGATGGCTTAAACCCACCAGAGTGCCCTGAGCCTAATTGCAGGGTGGGGGCAAGCCTTCCCCCGCCCTGCAGAGCTCAGTCTGCGCGGAGCCCTCGCCGGGTGAAGGTTGATTATAATTTTTGCGCTCTTCTTTTTTTTTTTAAATTGCGGCGGTTATTATGGTTTTTTATTTGGCCTTTTTTGGGGCTGAAAAAAGTAGATTTTAGAAGAAAGAAAATATCAAATGGTAAGTTTATTTATTTATTTATTTATTTTTTAACAGGTTTAGCTAATGGTCCCCCCTCACTATTTTTAGGGTGAGGGGGGCAGGTAGGGGTTAATTTTTTGGGGGGAGGGGGGTGACTAGGGGTTAATTTTTTTATTTAGGACCCCCACCCACCGCTCAGGGGTGAGGGCTAGGGGGGAGGACATTAGGTGTCCCCCCCATTCTAATTTAGGGCCCCCACCCACCGCTCAGGGGTGGGGGCCAGGGGGGAGGGCACTAGGTCCCCCCCCCTCATTCTAATGTAGGACCCCCACACACCGCTCAGGGGTGGGGGCCAGGGGGGAGGACATTAGGTCCTCCCCCCTAATTAGTATTTAGGGCCCCCACCCACCGCTCAGGGGTGGGGGCCGGGGGGGAGGACAATAGGTCCCTGCCAATATTTTATGGCCCTCATCCGCCGCTCAGGGGTGCGGGCTGGGGAGGGGCAATAGCCCCCCCCCTTATTCTAATTTAGGGCCCCCACCCGCCGCTCAGGGGTGGGGGCAACAGGCCTCCCCTTTAGTTTAAAAGCTGGGAGGGGGGACCCTTTATTATTTTATTTTTGTTTTTTAACAGTGAGTAGCCACTGGCTGCTCACTGTGTACTAGAAATGCCCCTACAACTTCGATACCGCTCTCCCCGGAATACCTGATCCTCCTCCTTCCACCCCCTGGCATTACGAAAGAGGGACTATCCCTCATAACACACCTTCTTACAGCGGCAAATCTATTGATCCCGGCCAAATGGAAAAACCCGCACCCTCAATCCCTTAGGGAATGGATACATAAGGTGGAAGGAATAAAACAAATGGAAGAACTCACATATGCTATATCCAAGAAGTATCAGACGTTCCGCCTCATATGGCTTCCGTGGAATGACTTTCTAAACAAGGGAGGTACCCCAAGATAGGATAGAAAGTCACAAAACTGTAAATGTATCTCTATCTCTATCTCCATCCATCTCTCCCCATATCTCCATATCTCCCCATATCTATATATCTATATCTATATATCTATATATCTATATATCTATATATCTATATATATATATATATATATATATATATATATATATATATATATATATAGATATATATATATATATATATAACAATGTTCTAAGACCCCTCTCCCGGACTTGTTCCAGAATATGTCCAGTCTACTTCCTGACCGCGATTATTAATATTAGATACCATACCGGTACATTGGCCATAACCCAGACATAGGCGCTGTAATGCCACTGACGGACAAATTAGTCTACTGATTATTGCCCTTCTGTAATTTGCATTTACCATCAGTTTCTATGTAACCATGATAACCTATAAATGTAGCGAGTAGGGGCATAATTTACAAATACTAAGTAATCTTTACTTAGTATTAGTCAATATGGCTGAAAGACCAATTTAGGTCTTTCAGCCTTTTGGTAGATAACTCCCTAATACGGTGGGAATTAGGGAGTTAACTACCAAGCGGCTGCAAGAGAAGTTCCGAAATTCCGAAGTCGCCAAGGTTCCAAAATCACCAAAGTGTCGAAGTGCCGAACCGAACAATTTTGCCATACACATGCCTAACCTACAGGGTTATTCGCTATAGTCTGAATTTCCTTTTGCCTTAATTTTTCTATGCAAATTTAATTTGTGAAAACTCAGATTCAGATTCCCAGCATGCACTCCAACTCATTCGAGAGCGCTGGACTGCATATGTCAGAGGTGCAGACCACATGCTACATGCCCCAGCCATGCCCTCCCTGTAGCAGACCTGCCTCTTGCCTGTGGCAGGCCTCAAGTCAGAAAAGAAACTGCCTGCCCATCACCAAGAACTGCATATCCTGGTTGATAGGAATACTCCACTCTTGTCCATAGTTTACAATATTTGTAGTATCAATTCGTTTTTTGGATATTTACTTATTATTATGGGTAAACGGACAGAGCAGGAAAACACCTGGACTGCCCATGCCTTCCCCACCTAAATCAAATTGGGTAATAGAGGGGGGCGGGGGTGGGTAGTCTCTCCTACCTATCCTTGTTCACTGGGTAGTAGGATGTTGATGAATATTTGAAATAGCATGCAGTGGGTGCAATTTTGTAAAAATAAAGAGCAGGGGGGAAAAAGGCAGGGGGGTGGATGGGAAGCTTCAGTATTCAATTAACTTTTCCAATAAAAAGTAAAATTTATGCTTCATTTATTCTTTTTTGAAGGAGGAGGCATATGCACACTCTAGAAACAGCATCTAAAATTATTATATTTAAATTCTTAAAGTACTTACATTTAAAGATCCATTTGATACAGAGGTTACTATTTTTGAGAGATGTTTCACTATGTAAGCATGAAAAGCATATTGCACTATGATCAGTTACTATAATAACTGAATGAAGCATGTTGCAAAGTCACTGTGGTTACCATACCACCAAATTAAGTAGTAAATAAATCACTCAATTGGACTGAATGTCCACATGCTGTAACGTACCTTCTCTTATGACCATCGCTCGAGCATAAAGCCTGGTATATCAAGCCAAGCAGGCTACACCATAGAGCCACAAGTGCAATTATCCTCCAGTCACTGAAGGATTTAATCAAAGGTATGCATCCCATCGACCAATCAAAGCACAGCCACCAAGGGCAGAGTAGCAACCATCCATTCATAGAATAATAGTAATTATAGTTTATTACCTGCCATTAAGGGTGAAAAGAAAAAGAAAAAAAAGTATACATTATAATTCATTTAGTTTTGTAAATATTTCACCACTAAAAAAAAGGACACATTTTCCCCAAATATTGCATAAGGCAATATGCACACAAAAAACAACAACAACAAAAAACAAGTTAACCCATGTATATTCGCCATTAGAGAACGGCATTCCCATGACAATCTTATCTGAGAAGCTTGGAAATTGGGCAATTCTCAGTCTTTTAAAAGGATATCAATCCCTGTAATACTTTCCACACTGTGTAGAGTTTGCAGGACAAAGTTTAATTTTACTAACATTTGACTGAAAAGCCTTGGTGTTTGTTTTCCATCACAGAGGAAGACTATATTCAATTAATGTATTGGTTCTTAGACATCTGGTCGCAATACGTCACTGAAGTGTTGTTAGCACATGACAAAGGAATAAACACATACACTATGGCAGGGCTACCCAACAGGTAGATCCCCAGATGTTGTGGAACTACAACTCCCATGATGCTTTGCGCGCCTTTAGAATGAATTTAGAATGACATAGCATCATGTTAGTTGTAGTTCTCCAACATCTGGGGATCTACCTGTTGGGCAGCCCTGCACTATGGTATGCATGGTGGCAGTCCTCCTGCAAGACTCAATGTGAGTAGGACATTTAGAATCACTTTGCCAATTCAATGTGAGAGGTGTGGTGTCTTAAAGAAGAACAGTCAGTTATCTAGAAATGACATCACTGAATAAAACACTGCTAATCACCAATAACAAGAGTTAAAATGTTCACGTGATTCTCAGTTTTCTTTTAAAATATATATATAAAAAAATTAAAAATAGTGAAATCATAATCTAGGCAAAGCCAGGGCACACAAAGCAAATGAGGAGAACAAAAACACCACATTTCCATTTCTCCTCTTCCAATAATGAATTCAAAGACAGAAAAGTAAACTGTTTAGAACAATGGTTGACATGGAACAAAATAAACCTATGACTTTATATGCCTGCATGCTCCCTCAATCGACTCTTCAACCACTGCACCAGCTATAGAAAAATAAATAAATAAAAAAAAGACAGGCTTATACACGCAGTCTGTCACTTGTCCCTCAGTGAACAACAATTGATTGAGGGAGAGGAAAATGTGAGCTGCTCTGGGTTCCAGTGAAAAACCCTCTTAATATGAAGATCTCTGCACTAACACCAGAATTATCAGAAAGTGTCAAAAAAAATTCTCCTGTCTCTCACTCCCTTAGTTGTTTCGAGGCTTTAAGTTTGGATTCCAATATTGTTCAATGGGTAAGGCAGTGTCTGAGTGACAAACAAGAGATGGTTGTTTTCAATGGAGTATATTCGAAGCATGGGCTTGTCACCAGTGGGGTACCTCAGGGATCTGTACTTGGACCCATTCTCTTTAATATTTTTATTAGTGATATTGCAGAAGGTTTTGATGGTAAATTATGTATTTATGTTGATGATACTAAGATATGCAACAGGGTTGATGTTGCCGGAGGGATAAGCCAAATGGCAAATGATTTAGGTAAACTAGAAAAATGGTCAGAGCCGTGGCAACTGACATTTAATGTGGATAAGTGCAAGATAATGCATGTTGGGCGTAAAAAGCGAAGGGCAGAGTACATAATATTTGATACAGTACTAACCTCAACATTTGAGGAAAGGGATTTAGGGGTAATTATTTCAGATGACCTAAAGGTAGGCAGACAATGTAATAGAGCAGCAGGAAATACTAGCAGAATGCTTGGTTGTATAGGGAGAGGTATTAGCAGTAGAAAGAGGGAAGTGCTCATGCTCACTTGGAGTATTGTACGCAGTACTGGAGACCGTATCTTCAGAAGGATATTGATACTTTAGAGAGAGTTCAGAGAAGGGCTACTAAACTGGTTCATGAATTGCAGGATAAAACTTACAAGGAAAGGTTAAAGGAACTTAACATGTATAGCTTGGAGGAAAGACAAGACTGGGGGGATATGATCAAAACATTTAAATACATAAAGGGAATCAACAACGTAAAGGAGGAGACTATATTTAAAAGAAGAAAAACTACCACAACAAGAGGACAGTCTTAAATTAGAGGGACAAAGGTTTAAAAATAATATCAGGAAGTATTACTTTACTGAGAGGGTAGTGGATGCATGGAATAGCCTTCCAGCTGAAGTGGTAGAGGTTAACACAGTGGGATAGGCATAAGGTTATTGTAGCCATAAGATAAGGCCAGGGACTAATAAAAGTATTTAGAAAATTGGGCAGACTAGATAGGCTGAATGGTTCTTATCTGCTGTCACATTCTACGTTTCTATGAGAGGGGCGTAAATCTTGGGCTCCTTCTTACTATATGTTAAACTCCATTTGAGTCTGTTGATAATGTTTTAGTGAATGCAGGACAACATGTTTTTTACTTTACAGTTTGGTTTGAAGCATATTGTACAATAAAGAAAGACTTTATTCACAAATTACAAAAAGAAAAAAACTGTTTGTGATTTTTGTGATTTGTGAATAAGGAATCATCGTTTTATTATTTCAAATATGTTAAATTCTTTTCTGCTGTGTTATGTGTAAGCCCTAGTATTTTCTGCATTTCCTCCACTCTTTTATATCATTTTGAATAGGCAACAGTCAATGTCACTATTATGTAATCTTTGTATTCTTGTTGAAGTGTAAAATCAGATTTAAAATAAATTCCTATAGAAATTAAGATTTTTTTCCAATAAGAACACACATACCCTAGTAAACTGATGAACATTACCAAAAATATACAGCACTTACCCTAACCAGTAAACTACTGGCAAAAGAGGCTGGATTGTCAACTTCTGTAAATGCAGGTGGTCCAGTACCCATTATATGCCAGCGTATATAAAGCATAGATATTCCACCCGATGCCAAAATGCTTATCCTTAAAAATAGCCCATTATTCAACAATAAAACAGTCTATAAATAAAAAGAAGAGAAAGAAAAGATTTTCTTTTTTTTCCCCAAAAAGATGTTGACATTGTAAGTCAGCCTACTCTGATGACAAAGGAATTTGTTAAATATATACATAAGTTTTATTTTTCATATCGAGATAACATCAATTTACATTTGACTCTTTAGTTTTCAAGTGTATATACAAACAACAACATACATACATGTGCACACCAACAATTGAAATGTTAATTGCGGTTATATCTATATACAATTTACTTTTGAATCTTTTGTTTTCAAGTATATATATATATATATATATATATATATATATATATATATATATATATATATATAATATACATACATATATACAAACACACACACACTTCTCTTATTTCATGTTTGCATGACGACATTATGCAATTATGCTGTTGAAACCATTATTATGACTGTATCAGAGGAGAAGCACGGTTTCTATGTTCATGCTAAATCTGGTTTGTTTTTTTCCCCCCTTTCTCTCTCACATTTTTTCAAGCCTAATCTATTTTTTTCCTACAGCTATGTTAGGAGTCTCAGTATACTGAATAAATATGCATAGTTCAATCTGTATTTTCACTAGAACATCAAAATTGCAGGGCAGAGGAAGAGGTGAAAGAATATGAAAATTGTTCCTTTCAAGAATGGCGCTAGGAGACAGACATGACATCACACTGTGCTGTAACTGAAAAGTGGAGCAATCTGCTCTGAATTGAGAATGGGGAATATGATATGCTCACCTCTGATGTTCTGTCCCTGCGCAGTACTTTTTGGATATATTCCAGCATGTTTAACTTGCAGATGACAAAAATATCAAATACAGCATTCAATCCCTAGGGAACAAAATAGCCTTTTATCATTTCAAGGGCCTGCATTTTTAATAAAAATAAGAGTCAAGGGACAATCAAGTTTGAGAGGACCGAGCAGTTCATAACATCACTCTTGGATATTAATATATGCAGAGTGAATATTAAAAAGAATAAAACACAAGTGCACATTCTCATCTAAACGTGCAGTGGTTAGTATTACTTACTATGTGCTTAACATAACCACACACACAAAAAAAAAGTATCTAATTTTTTATTTTTAAAGTGAAAACGGCTGCCTATGTTTCTGGAATAAAATGCAGTATATTTTAATAAACCCAAACAGCCTGTTTCTGTAACACAACTGAAATACATGCACAGTTGCAAAATGTTTCCTGCAAAACTTAAGCATATATGTGGAGGCTAAATCTAAAAGAACAGAGACTGCAGTTCCATCACCCTTCCTAGTATGGAAAATATAAAAAAATAAAAATAAATTATATATATATATATTTTAATAAACACACCCTGAAATATTTAGTCCTATGATTCTAGCAGGCTTTAAAAGTTACTAAAACTTTACCATACACTCCATGTGCAGGGCTACATTTTCACTCAGAGGCAAGTGAAAATATGAGCCACATTATTTAGAATACAAATAATTCACAATTATATTCCCTGGTCAATTATTTTCAGCTTTTAATTTAATAAACCACTATGTTATTTTATTTTATTTTATTTTATTTTTCAAAGTGCAAGACTATGGCAAACAGGGGCCACTAAGCGAACAATCATTTCTGAGAGTTTAAAGCTTCAGAGATTAGCAAAATAAATAAAATTGCTGTAGCTTTACGACAGCATTTCAGAGCGCTCAGTCAGGTGGGTTGAACATATTAGTTCCAGCTGCCCAATGTCAATTGTGCCCACCATGGAATGCGCTCTGTGTTGCGGACCAAGCATACTCAGAACCTGGCTTTGCTGATAGCAGATTGAAGCTTGGTTCCCTAAACAGTTAATGGAACTGTAAACTGACAACAGCTATAGTATTGCTGCCATCAGTTTACAAAGCAGTTTCATTCATCCTAGAATATGAGTGTAACTGCACAGAAGGAGTTTATAAGGAAGGGGCTATCCGTAGCTGCAGGTAGATAAAAAAAAACAAAAAAAAACCACTGCATCGAAACTTGCCCTATCTATATAATGCAATAAAAAGAATCATGGGGCATCATTTTTATGTAAATATATTTTTTTATTGAGCATAATATTAATTTTAGGTTTTAGACAAAATACTTTTAAAAGAAAGAAACCGCTGTGTGGACTCGCAGGTCCTACTGGGTTTTTTGTTAGGGCTTCAGAAGGTATGCAAGAACAGATAGGTACATATATATGCAGACATTGGGGACACGCAGGTCCTAGTGTATCATCGTGACCCGCCGTGCAAGGGACTCGCAGGTCCCATTACTTAACAGTAGCATCTATCAGGGTAGCCGGGGGGAGTATCAAACCTTATGGGCTCGTAGGTCTAATCACGCATGTATCTTGTTGTGTCATCTCGGTCACCCGTGAGCAGGCCTAGCTCATCCATAGCGAACCCGCAGGTCCTGAAGTGTGTGTAACAAAACAAGCATGGTTCTGGGTCCCCCGGGGGGGTCACTATGCTCGGTCTTGTTTTTTGTCCCGGCAGTCCCAGGTGGTGGTCTGTAGGCTAGGGGCGGGTGTCGGTTATCGTGAGGGGGGATAGTGAGGGTGTTGTCACCCTCGCTGGGTCTGCTCACGGAGAATGCTGCCTGGGCCCCTCTGTGCCCCGTGGTCCCCTATTAGTGTCTTGCTACCCAATGTATTTGGTACTCTAGTTTGTGATCCCGTTGTTTCCCCTTCGGTGACTCTTTTCCAACTGGTGTCGGTGCGGTGAGTTTCCCCCCTGTTCCCCTTATCTGCCTTCATGGGTGTACCGTGTCCTATCACTTGTGCTCGGGCCTGTCTGTCTGGGGCGGCTCCTCGTCTGATCTCAACCTTTGCTCTTGCGCGCTGCCTCGCACTGGCCCACCGGGGAAGTGGGGGGGTAAATGGGGGAGGGGGGGAGAGGGAGGGTGAATGTCTTTCTTCCTCCAGTCTGTCAATAGCCCAGTCTATGCCGTCACGGTCAGTGTAGCAAGTCCTGGAAGTCAGGGCGTGCGGCAGGTGAACCTGCGTTTTCCCCTCTGCCAGTAGGGAGAGCTTCAAAAGCTTCAAGTTCCTCCATGTGTTGGTACCAGGTCCCCAGTGATGGGGCGGATTGTTTTTTCCAGTAAATGGGGATGAGGCTCTAAGCCACGTTAAGTATCCGAATTGTGAGGGATTTTTTGTAAGTTGATGCCTTCGTCGTGGTGCAGTGGATAAGGAATGTGGCAGGGTTCTTTGGTGGTGGGGTGTCGGTGAATCTCTTGATGATCTGATATATGGCCTCCCAGTATGGTTGGATGATTGGACAGTCCCACCATATGTGGAGATAGGTGCCTGTGTGGTTCGTGCATCTCCAGCAAACGTCATCAGTCGTGTGGTCATATCTGTGTGTCTGGTGCGGGGTGCGGTACCATAGTGCTAGCGTTTTGTAGGCAGTTTCCTGCGTTCCACTGGACGGTGCGCATTGTAATGTGAGAGTGCATATCTGGTCCCATTGGGCATGTGTGAATGTTGTGCCTAACGCCACCTCCCATTTCCCCATGAAACTTGGGGGTGGCTGCCTCCTCATCCGCATGAGCATGCCATAGATTGTGGAGAGTCCTTTAACTAGGGGATCTGGGTCCATACAGATGTCTTCAAATGGGGTCAGTGGTCTAGAGGTGTTGTGTAGTTGAAAGATTGTGTGTGTGAACATTTGTAATTGTCTGTATCTGAACTGTAGCATGAATGGGTTGTTGGTGTTTCCTGTCATGTCTTCCAGGGTCCTGAGTTTGCCGTTGGTGGTAGCGTGGTGTATTCGTGGGACCTCATGTCCCAATAGGCTGGTTAGCGTCCTTGGTTCCCTCCCTGGGGGGAAGGTTTCGTTGTGGGTCAGTGGGAGCAGCGGGACGGTGTGGTGGTGAGTGACAGTGGTGTGGCTAGCTTATGCCACACCTGCATGGTCGCTTTAATAAGGGGGTGTGGGGCCGCCAATTGTCTGCCTTGCTGGTGGTCTAGCCAGGGGAGGACGGTGATGGGTCTACCCACCTGTGCGGCCTCTATGTCCTTCCAGGGTTTAGCAACCCCTGATTTGGTCCACTCTACTATTCGCTGGATATGAGTGGCTCTATAGTAACCCCTAAAGTCTGGGAGGGCGAGCCCTCCTTTTTCTTTCGGGAACGTGAGTACATCATGTTTGATTCTCGCTTTCATATTTTGCCAGGCAAACCTGAGGGCCATGGTTCTGAGGGAGGTGAAGAAGGCCTCCGGGATGGCGCTGGGGATGGCCTGGAACAGGTACAACACCCGCGGTAATATATTCATTTTAAGGACTCCAACCCTGCCGAACCACGAGAGTCGCACCTGCTCCCAGTCCCTGAGGTCCTTCTGGATTGTGTGCAACAGCGGTTGAAAGTTGGCCGCATATAGCTGGGTGAGATCTTTCATGATCTTTGTCCCTAGATATCGTATAGAGGTGTCTGACCACTGGAACGGGAGGTCGTTTCAGTGTCGTCGTCTCGCGAGCCGGTAATGATACGTTAAGTATCATGGACTTAGAGTAATTTATCTTGAAGTTTAAGAGCTCTCCGTATGTGTCGAATTCCTTCAGTATTGCTGGCATCGCGGTTTCTGGTTTGGTTACTAAGAATAGTAAATCGTCCGCATATGCTTCTACCGAATGTTTCCGCTTCCCTACCTCTAGCCCCAGGATAAGCGGGTTGTTCCTGATTGAGTTCAGGAATGGTTCAAAGGCTAGTATAAAGAGGAGGGGCGAGAGGGGGCAGCCCTGTTGGGTCCCATTCTTTATCGGGAAAGGATCAGTGAAGGCTCCATTTACGCAGATTTGTGCCGTCGGTCCTGAGTATAGCGCTCTGATCCAGGCCATCATAAATGGTCCCATTCCGAGCCCCTCCAGCACCTGGAACATGAAATCCCAGGAGATCTTATCGAAGGCCTTCTCCGCGTCTGTGGAGAGCAGGAGAAGGCCCTCATTGCTGGATGTTGCTGTGTGGATTAGGGCCAACGCCCTGATCGTGTTGTCCCTTGCCTCTCTATGTGGGGTAAATCCCACTTGGTCCCCGTGTATCAAGTCCGGGAGGGAGGACTTCAGTCTCTGCGAGAGTATCTTGGTGAAGATTTTCAGTTCACAGTTGAGTAGAGAAATTGGCCGGTAATTGGCACATAGTTCAGGGTCCTTCCCATCTTTGGGGATTAAGACGATGTTCGCCTCCAGGGTCTGTGTTAGGATACATGTCCCGTCGCGGATCGCGTTGAGCGCCGCCAGGAGGCGTGGGTTGAGGAGCTCCGAGTAGGCCTTATAATACCGTATGGTTAGACCATCCGGTCCTGGGCTCTTGCCCGGTTTAGCCGTTTTGAGGGCCCATGCTATTTCGTGTGTTGTGATCGGTTCGTCTAGTTCCGAGCGTGTCTATAGCGGGAGGCGTGCACCGATGTGTGATTCTAGGTATCGTGTTGTCCGGTTTTGCCTGTCTGCTAGTTCCCCGTCCGTCCGGTGTGTGTCTAGTACATATAGGTCCGCATAATAAGTCTGTATAGCATCCGCCATGTCTCGTGGCATGCTTTGCACCTGCCCCTGTTTGTCTTTAATTTTGGGGATGTACGCTGATGCTCTTTTTTTTGGCAATCATGCGGGCGAGGAGGGCACCACATTTGTTAGCATTAGTGTAGAAGAATGCCTTGGTGTGTAAGTATGCCCTATGGTAGTTAGCGTTCTCTATGGAGTAGTCAGTTTCGCCCCATCGGCTGCGAGGTGTGTCAGTTTGTGTTTGTCTTCTATTATCCGTATCTCAGTCAGTAGGGTTTTAAGTCTAGCGGCCTTTGCGCGTTTGATGGCCGCTCCCGTCGCAATAAAGTGTCCCCTCATCACACATTTGTGGGCCTCCCACAGGCAGAAGGGCGTAACGTCAGGTGTGTCGTTGTCAGCGAAATATTGCTCAAGTCTGTGTTTGGACTCCATCATCACAACCGTGCCATTAAGGAGGGAGTCATTGAGCCTCCAGTTGGGGCAAGTGGGTTTAAACAGTGGGGTCAGAGTCATCATAACAGGGGCGTGGTCAGACCAGGTCGCCGTGCCTATAACCATCCGTCGGATTTCCGTCAGATAATAATGTGGCATGAGAAAATAGTCCAATCTGGAATACGTCTTGTTGGGAGTCGAGTAGAAATTGTAAACTCGGTCCACCGGGTGTGTTGCCCTCCAGCAGTCCACAAGTCTATTTTCACGGAGGGTCTTCTCTATGTCCATTAAGATGTGGCGGGGTAGTGTGGAGGTGCCCGTGGACGTATCCATGGTCGGCCTCTGTGCCACATTCAGGTCACCCCCCAGGATCAGGCAACCCTCGGCGAACCTTGCTATGGCCCTGGTCGCTACGCGCAGGAAATGGTGTTGGCGCCTATTGGGGGCATAAAGGCACGCAAACATGTAAGGTCGGTCTGTTTGTCTCTTAGTGTATCGGTGGGAGTAAAGTGCAGCGATTTATGTATCAGTAATGCTGTGTCTTTAGTCTTCCCTTCTGGGTTATTACTAAGAAAGCACTGGGTGTATCGGCTGTCGGTGAGACACTACTTGTGCCCTCTGACCGTGGAAGTGGCGTAACACGGTGGAGCATTTTTCTGGTACGTTCAGGCCCTTGGTATTTATGGTAAGGAGATTAATCTCCGCTCTCGTGTGGGTGGCCGGTGCAGGCAAGGTCGGTGTGCGGCTAGGTCGGCTACCATCAGGTGGGGGGGTGGGGGGGGATGGAGGGCACGGGGCAGGTGGTGAATGGGTGTGGGAGTCTCGATCGTCGTTCAGTGGGTATAGGGCAAGTTTCCCTCCCCGCATCCGGGGGCTCCTTGGGCGAGAGCACAGCGCAGCGAGAAGTAACAAATTCAACCAAAAACCGTTAACTGACAAACTAACCATGTAACCTAATAAGGTAAAGGTGTGGGCAAGGCAGGAGTCGGCCCGGTCGTACCAGCCGGCCAAGCCGAGTCCCCCCGCCGTAAACTATACACCCCCGTCCGGTGGGAGCGTGGCCGATTTCCTCTTCTTCCCTTTGAATTAGTTCTTTTCCTGCAACCTGAGTGTAGAGGGTGGTGTGTCTAGAGATGCCTGTGTCCTCCATCTCTACCCGCCAGGTAGTCTGTCCAGCCATCGTCAGAAGGTATGTCAGTTGGGAGGCCCTAGCCTCAAACGTCGTAGCGTGTCTTAGGCATCCACCAGGGCTCGGGAGGCCCGTGTGGTCCGGTCCACCCCATTGGGTAGATGTCCCGTCTCACCTAAGCCTCCAAACTGCTGGTAGAGCAGTCTACAGCACAAGAGCGACCCGGCTGGCCTCACTGTTTCCATCCGAGTTCTGGGTCGTCGTTGTGGCGGTGGCTGACCTCAGGTGAAGTGGGGGCAGTTGGAGTTCCTCCACGAGGTCCTGCAGATCCTGTGCCGTGCGCACCTGTCTGGGGCCATTTGTTGTGTTGGCTATCAGGCCTGTCGGGAAGGTCCACCTGTATCGTATCTTCTGGGTGACCAGCGCTCTAGTGAGTGGTTTTAAAGCCCTGCGGTACCCTAGTGTGGCCGGGCAGAGGTCTGGGAAGAGCTGAAGCGTTCCGCCGTTGTGCACAATCTCTTTGTTGTGGGCCTCATGCAGGATCTCTTCCTTCAATGCGTAAGATTCCAGGCAGTAGATGACGTCCCGCGGGGGGGCCTGTGGGTCTCAACGCTCTGTGGGCCCTGACGAATGCTATGGGGGTCTCCACGGGGCCGTTGAATATGGCTGTGAGCAAGTGTGTCAGGAGGCCGTTGAATATGGCTGTGAGCAAGTGTGTCAGTTGGGCCGGGGTTTCCTCCCCTTCCACCAGGCAGTGTATCCTTAAGTTGTTTCTGCGGCCCCTATTGTCCAGGTCCTCTATGTGCCGTGCCACAGCCTGCATTTGGGTCATTTGGTGAGTTTGGGTCACTGCTTGCGCCGTCTGCGTCGCTGTTAGGTTGTCGTGGTCAGCCTCAAGTTGGGCCATGCGGTCCGCCATACCTTGAATGTCTGCCCTCATCAATTGAAAATCCGCCCTGATGGAGGTCTGAAGGGCTGTGGTAGCAGTGGTCAGGTCTGCCCAAGTTGGTAATGCCTTCAGAAGGCTAAGCCAGTCCGCCTGGGGGGTGGGGGGGTAGCCATGTGGTCTTCCCTCTCTGGGGAGTATGAGCCAGGAGTGGATGCTTCAGACTGCGTGTAGGCCTCAGACGCCGGCTGGAAGTTCGGGTCCGGCGTCGCGGCCAGAAATTACCGCATGGAGGCGTGCACTGTCGCTTGGCGTGACCCCGAGGGCTTAGGGGTGCTACCGGGTTTGGAGTGTTTCCCCATCGCAGTTTGATGTGGCTGCTTTCTCACGATATGCGGGTGAGGTCTGAGGAGTTATTCGTTTATGTGGCCATTCCGTTCCGCCGCTAGGCCACGCCCCTCTGGGGCTTTATTTTTAATTCACAGTTTTTATCTTTAGTTGTACTCCAGTTTTCTGTTTGCTCTGAAAATTCATGTTTTGTATTCAAATAAAGCATCTTAAAACATATTAGCATATATTATTATTATGACCGAACAGTTAATAATTGTAAGACATGCTATTTGTGCATTGGAATTGACACAGGAACCTCTTACCTACAGCCTTATATCATGCTATACAAATAATTTTTACACTATGTAAGAAAAGGGTCAGATTGTTGCAAGGTCTGGTGACTCATCAGAAAATAACTTATTTCTGAACACATCGATTAGTTCGGTTGTGAAGATTGTGGTTAAAATTGGATGATTCACATGTAAAATAATGGCAGTTTCTTACCAAAACAGTTATTCCTTGCTCCTTGCACAGCATAGCAACTGCACTCAGAAAAACACTCAAAAGTACCCAAAACACAGAGGAATGGCCAACGTAAACTGTAGGGGAAAATAGTTAGAGATTACAATAGTCATCAATCGACATTAATAATACACAGTTACACAGCTGAAGAGAGACATGCATCCATCAAGTTCAGCCTCTCACACATTTTTGCTGCTAATCCGAAAGAAAGCAAAAAAAAACAAAAAAAAAACCCAAAGAAAACAGTATGAAGAGCTGTCAATTTTGCAACAAAAATAGAAAAAAATAATAATTCTTCTTGACCCCAGAATGGCAGTCTGATCTCTCTTTGGATAAGGAAGCTATTACATCACAAACTAAAAATTCTATTCCTGAATATTATGTTAGTTTAGCAAGTATTCATCCAATTGCCATTTAACCCCTTAAGGATGGTGGGCGTTCTATGCCGTCCTTAAGGGGCTGGCTCTAAACGCCAGCGTATGGGATAGAACGTGCTAGACGTTCTTGCCGCCCACGTGGCCGGCGGCATTAGCCTGCTGGAGATCGCGGTCGGGGGGGCAACCCAGGCAGCCCCCCTGTGCCCAATGACCTCGGTCTGCAGCCTCTGATCGCAGTGACAGGCTGTCACTGCGATCAGTATTTACTATGTGTCAGCCGATTTAAAATCGTCTGACACATGTGGCCGCGGCATTCTCCCGCTGCAGATTGTGGTCGGGTGACATGCCTGGGCCCCCAGGCAGTCCCCCTGCGTTCAGTGACCGCGATCTGCATAGTCTGACACATGTAACTGCACGCATGATCCCCCTGCAGAACGCAGTGGGAGCATGCCTGTACCCTGGCTGACACTGTCTCTGCCCCTCTCCTCCCCGCTTAACCCCTTAAGGTTAATTACAGTTAAAAATTATATATATTTATATATAATAAGAAACAGTAATGGTAGCACTCACGGTCTTCTGTTTAAAAATTCTTCCTTATTATGCAAGTATTAAAACATGGGTTTCCAGGATCAACGTTTCAGTCCTCTCTCAGGACTTTCATCAGGATCCTGATGAAAGTCCTGAGAGAGGACTGAAACGTTGATCCTGGAACCCATGTTTTAATACTTGCATAATAAAGAAGAATTTATGAACTGAAGACTGTGAGTGCTACCATTACTGTTTCTTATTGGATATTGAAAGTCCCAGGGTGAGCACCCGGCAAAGATGTGTTATATTTACAGCCTGTGTGCAAGGATTT